>NC_090938.1:186068332-186371362 GCF_040938575.1 Ambystoma mexicanum | reverse complement strand
CCTGTGCGAGCGGGGTACGTGTATTTCTGGGGTGCGCGTGAAGTTTCACACACGATTTTGCTGTCAGAGCGGGTTACGTGTATTTCGTTGACATGAAATGAAAAGCATGTGCAAAAGATGACTAAATGAAAAGTATAACCAATCCAAAGAAATCCAAAACAAAAATAGTCCAAACTCTCCCTCCACCAATGCAAATCCAAAGGAAACGTAAAAAGAAAAATCCATTGATCCATGGTGAAATCCAAAGAATAAGTTCAAAATAATCCATTGTCCAACTATGTACAATCCATTGTCCAAAAGAAAAATCCATTAATCCATGTTCAAAATCAAATAAAAATCCATTGTCAAGGGTCCATGAGCCCAACGAAAGAAATGAAACCTACCTAAGAAACTACCTAATAAAAAAAAATATATACAAATGTGTGTGGCATAGTCCATTCACCACAAATCAAAGGAAAAGGAAAAGGAAACCTAACTCTAAAAACTATTTACAATGGCAGCGGGCTAGTCCGACGGCTCACTTCCCGATTTCCCGTGCCAGGGCATCATCGAACTCCTGTTCGATGTCCCGGAGGCGGTCCTCTTCCATGGCCCCGAGGGTTTGCAGGGACAATGACATGTGGACCTCCAACTCCCTGCGAATTGCCTCGAGGCACATGGCCCGCCTAAGAGCCCCCCGCATGGAGTTCTCCGCCCTGACCATTGTGAGCCGTGCCTCTTCTGCCTGCTGCCGCTCCGCATCTATGGCCTGGCCCAACCGCTGTCACACGGAAGACACTTCCAATCCTGGGTCCTCCTGCCCTCTGGCCGATGCCTGCCCCTCCGATGTTGAAGGCCCCAAGCCATCATGGCTCCCACCTTGTTGCTGCTGCTGCTGTGCCTGTGCCTGTGCCCTGGCTCTTGCTGCCTGCACATCCTCCTCCGGCTGGGGTGCAGTTGTTGAGGTGGCCACCCCTGCTGGACGTCCGACTCCCGCCTGTGGCAGGGATGTTTCCTCCACCATTGTTTATACATTTGCAGTCTCAAATACAATTGATAGCGAATTGGTCTTT
This sequence comes from Ambystoma mexicanum, assembly GCF_040938575.1. Classification (NCBI taxonomy): domain Eukaryota; kingdom Metazoa; phylum Chordata; class Amphibia; order Caudata; family Ambystomatidae; genus Ambystoma; species Ambystoma mexicanum. Next base: position 186,370,310 of record NC_090938.1, on the reverse strand, counting down.
TGTTGACAGTGTTTTTATTTTGATAAAGGTAATTTGGGTGCTGCTTGGTGGTGACTAGTAACACTCAGACTGCCGAGTGTGTCACAATTTATGAAGAACAGAATGTTCAAGTCACCTTCTAGCGCACCTGAAGTTAACGCTAACTATAGGTTAAATGATGTTCCTAAAAATCATGTTTGTTGTATCATGAGGCTTTTTTATTCCAAAAATGATCCTCCAAAAATTGTTCTTAAATAGTAGTGCCCTCTACACGTGTTTCACCAAATCTATTGGCTCATCAGGAGGGATTTATAACAGAAAATTAAATTAAATTTCATTGATTAGATATAAACATGCCTAATGATTAATTATTTGCATTCATCTAGAGAGCTTGGTCCATGTTTAGATTCCAAATTAGTTTGAAATTGGAGTGGTCTTGGTAAAATGTGTGTTTGGGGTTTCCCCTGTGCTGTTTTACCCCAATAGAAGTTTCTTTAAAGTCTTTCGATTGAGACTTGAGAGCTTCTGAAAATCATCTTCTTTCCTTGTGGCAGGGATGTGTCCTCCACCAGCCTGGCCACAGGGTCAGAGGCAGCTCCACAGGGTACCCAGGTGATACATGGGTGGGAAGATGGCATGGAGGACGACTGGCGCATAGGGGGTTCAGGTGAGGAGGGGGTCGGAACAAAGTCCGGCAAACAGAGGAATCCAGCCCTGGTGACCAGTCCCAGTAGGTCAATGCGGTCAATGAGGCATTCGAGATGACGTGCAGTGTCCTCACGAAAACACTGCAGGTCACCTCGCATGCCCCTTGACGCAACGCCATCCCACTCAGGACAGGCTCAACCCAGTCCCGGATAGCCACTTCCGCAGGGAGAGGAAGGCCAGTTGTTGTAAGCGGATCCCCTCCCTGAAAAAGGGTCTGGATGTAGGCATCCCTGCTGGTGCTGGATGTTGCAATCACAGGATCGGGGACAGGATTCCACAGAGGCACCTCCGCGGTAGCCTGTGCTGCCTCCTGTCCCTGCCCCTGCACTGCACCACTAGCACCAGTGGAATCCCCACCTCCAGACCCCGTGTCTGTCCCTTCCACGGCCTCCTCCTCCACCAAACCTCCCACCAAACTGGATGACTCCGTGGCATCTTCCTCCGTCGGACCCTGTGGGGTCTCAGCTGCCCCTTCTGCTGCCGAGGAGTCCAACTCCGACCTCCGCCTCTTGGACCTACCCTCGGCAGATGCGGCCTGGGACGCGGCACCGGACTTCTCACTCCCTGACAAGATGACAACCTGGGAGGGGAGCCGGGCCTTGCGTCTCCGGCTGGCGGTGCAATCCCTGCCGCCTTGCTCCATAGCACCCTCTCCGCCCTCTTCATCAGTTGACGCTGCAGACAGGTAGAGATAGGACACAGGCATCAGGGCACTGTACAATGGACTGTTACACACATGACAGTTGCACATGAGTGGCAGTGTCAAACTTCAGAAATGGCATCACAATCCCCAACACACATGTCATTTCAACTCACACACATGAGCAATTCCACAGCAATATTGCACCAGGCAGCACCATCCATACACATACAACAGCATGAGCAGCTGAAGGTTAGCCTGACATCACATGAAACACGGGGAGTGCACAAGACATGCACACACGCCACCACACTTACATGCATGTGTACATCTCCACCAACTGTCGCAGTGATGAGATCGCCATCCATGTCACATTTGGCATTCGGCCTTCTACATATCAGTGTCCCATGCATCCATGTTGCATCACAGTTGCACACTTGTCAAATACACACACATACACATGTAAACTGTGTAGATACATGCAGATGGAACCAACATCCATGTGTGACACCACAACCATGCCAACGTACATACACAGTAATTCAAACATGTGTGCTCCCACATCTGCATTTGGCCTGCATGCTTACCCACACATACACCATCCATGTGTCTCACACATGAGAGGACTTGCATGTGTCAGCCTCACGCCCCTGTACATACACATCCATACATGACCCTACAAAAACACATGTGCAACCTGCACACTACTGGCACACCACAACACGCTCAGCGTCCAATCAGTATGCATGTACACTTACCGCTCGACTCCAGACGGGTCTGCCTCTCATGGACTTGGATGTGGAGCGCTGGGCATATGCGTTCCAGGACCCTCATTTGGTGGTCGGACAGGTGGCCCCGGCGCCCCTTGGCATCCGCTGCCTTTAAGAGGCGCCGGGCCTTGTCGAGGGTCCTGGACCTGAAGTCCTCCCAGCGCTTCTTGACATGTTTGATGTCGCTGACTGCCACCCCCTCCTCGTTGATGGCAGTCACGATGTCCATCCAGATCCTGGTCCGTCCTTCATTCTCGGCGCGAGAACCTCTAAAGAGGGCATCATACTGCCCCAGGACTTGCTCCACCAGTACACCAACTTCCCTGGCACTGAAGCTGGTGGCCCGCTGCCTCTCTGGCTCAGGGTTGCCAGTGGTGCCAGATGGTGGTGTGCCCGACATGGCAACCGCAGAGGCAGGTGTGGGTGGGCAACTGGGTCCTTGGGCTGGGCTGTGGAGTGATGGTATCCCAGTCGGGAGTCTTCAGTTCCAGCAGGGGTGGTCACAACAACTGCACCCCTGCAGATGGCAGATGTGCAGGCAGCAAATAGCAGAGCACGCAGGCAGCAGGCAGGCAGGCAGCAGCAGATGGCAGGTGGGATCGTGCTCGGGGATCTGGGGGCAGTAATTCAGCCGTCTGGGCAGGAGCGTGGTCTTCCATGTGTTGTTGCGTGGCCAGTTTGAAACGGAGTGATTTGGCACATGAAAAAATTGCACGTCAGCGTGTAATTTGAGGAAAGGCCCTTAGCGCATAAGCGTGTCTGTGATGTTACGTGCGCGGGTGTTTCCCTCGTGACGGGTGCATAGTGAATCAGCACGTGAAGGCACAGCACGTACGTGAGTTCATTGGACCAAAGGCCATTAGTGCGTAAGCGCGTCTGTGACATGACACGCAAGGGTGTTTCCCTCAACACGGGTGCATATTCATTGTACACGTGCAAAAACTGCATGTCCGAGGTGTGTACACGTGTAAGTGACGTTGTACGTGTGGGCCGGTTTAAAAGGTACGTGTAGGACGCCATTTACTTGTACATGTTTTTCGTGGAGAGCGAGTGGGTGAATTTTGTACTTCTTGTCGGTTCACACGCGATTACTTCACAGCGTTTCAAGTTCGTACTCCCTGTTACCTCTGACTGCATTCTATTTTTTTTATGGGGCCTGTTTCCTCAAACAGCGTTCACTTCTTCTTTTGTCCTGTTTCCTCAGACAGCGCACAAATCTTCTTTTGGCAGGGGTGTAGCCACGTGCGCGTCTTTTTCACGTTCTTTTTCCAGGCATACGGTGAGTCGCGCACGTATTTACCAACTGTGCTTGCCCCGTGTGTCGCGTACCCCTTCAGAGGTCATTGTATTTTTGTGTTTCTGGATGCCACAGCGTAGTGCGGGTTCATTTTTCCACGCATGTGGTCTACGAGGGGTTGCATGCACGTTATTTTTGATTTTGGGGTGCCTGTGCATTGCGTGACCCGTCATCTTCCCCCAGGGGTCACAGACAGCCTTGCTAGAGCACTAGGGTATGAATTCCATCTAGTACCCTACCCTTTTCACCCCCAATTGCCCAGGACAATTGTTTACTGCAACGCCCATACGCACAACAACATCAGTGCCATGGTTGGGAGGCGACCAAGCGGTAAGGGAGGCAAAGGTGGCCGACCTCCAAAAGGTGGGGGTGGTGGGCGCGGTAGGGGACGTGGCCAGGATTTGCAGGGTGCCCCTAGACTCCCATGTTTAGAGGACCAATTAGGGATACCCATGCCCCCCCCCCGTGGTTGTGGGAAACGTAGATGACACCATCCCAGCTCAGCCCTTGTTGGACCAGCCCATTGTGGCACCTGAACCGGCACAGGATGACTCCCAGGCTGACTTCCAGGTCAGCAAGTCTAAGCCACGTGTGGCGGTGCAAGTTGGTGTCACCAGGCCACGTAGATCTGGGGCAGCAATGTCATCTGCAGCCCCAAGTAGGCAGGGTGGGGAGGCTGCAGGGGCAGCTGCAGCTCTATCCAACACAGCTCTGAGTCTCCCAGCCAGGACAGTGTCGGTCCAGGTCCATCAAACCGACGTTGCCCCTGCCAACATCACCCTGCAGCCAATGCCTGCACCAAGAACTATGGTCATTGTGCATTCGCACACTCCTAGTACACAGTGCCCCTACTGACCAGAGAAGTGTAAGCCACTCATGATCCGCACCACCTTTGAAGAAGAGGAAGATGGGTGCTTTGGCACTACAGGCTGAGACCCCAGACACGGCTACACACTCCAGCACGTCAAGGAGGCCTAGCTTTAATGACGCCGAACTTGATGCACTTGTGGCCTATGTGTCGGCACATAGCCGCGAAATGGTGGTGACTGCAGGGTGCAAGACCATACCTGGTCAACGTAGGGCACACTGGCAGACCATCGCGGACCACATAAGTGCCCTTGGATTTGTGAGGTGCACAGCTGATGATTGCTACAAGCGTTGGAATTACCTGAAACGCAGAGCAAAGAACAAGCTGGCCTCAAATCATGCCTCTACTCTGGTGACTGGCGGTGGGTCTCCACCAGAGGACAACCAACTCACTCTACATGAGTCTGTTGCTGGAACCTTCGTCACAGAGGAACAGATCCAAGGCGTGGGAGAACTACATGATTACGACGCATTGTCCGGTGAGTGGCCATGCATGTGTGTGTAATCCATATGTATGTTGTTTGGGTGACAAGTTCTGATTGAGAGCCAGGTGAGGGTGTGTACTCCTGAGTGGTATGGGTCACCCATGAGCTTCCTCCAATACATTCACGTGCCTTGGATTTGGGTATAACAGTATCCCTTCTGCCCACAGTAGCCAATTAGCCCCACATTACTGCAGTTGCCCTTGAACTGTTATCTTGCAACAACAATGTTCTGATTTTTTCAGTGTTCATTCAGGCTGATTGTTTCAATTCTCCCATTTTTGCAACGCATTTTTCAGCCCTAATGCCACATATGTGACATGCTTCTGTCATTGTTTACACCCCACATTGGGCCACAATTGTTACCTAGTTATGTGAATGATTAGACCATTCAGGGCGATAGAGTATTGGCCTGCTCACATTTATTTTTAGGACCTGTTTGCATGTGGAACATGATAGTTGTTTCCTGTCATGTTAAAGTGACCAATCATTGATGTGTACATCTGCCTACAATCACTGTATTATTGTACACTGGATGTGTTGCAGTGTGGCACATGCATATTTTGCCACACTATTTAGCATTTTTCATCCCATCATGTCCATCTTATATGGATGGGTGACAGTACTCATTCACTGACATATCACTGTAGTTGTCTAATTTACCATGGCTATGCTACATGCCATCTGCGTGCTGGCATGTGTCATGATTGTGTATTGGACATACCACTCACAGGCTAATGTGTGATGCCAGTGCTACCCACCATGCAGCAAATGTGTTGCTTTTCCATCTTGGTGTCCTCAGTGTCTGCCTTTTTGACTCCCCTTCCAACTCATTGACAGTGCATGCATGCCAGGGTTATAGTAATGTGGGACATGCGTAAACCATGTACAGGATCTCTGTCTTGTCAGGCCTATGTGTGTGCTATGGTGCTCATGCCTGTTTCCATTTGTTGTATTTCATGTTTTTGCAGGTGATGAAGAACTTGATGCTGGTGAGGTTGAGGAGATGGTGCAGACCCAGGAGGAATCTCAGCCACGACCAGGCACCATTGGAGGACGTGGTGTGGTGGTGGGTGAAAACCCTTTGTTACTGCAAACCATATTGTCCCGGGGTGTCTCTGGGTGCCCAGACCTCTATTCAGGTGCTGAGTCGGATGATGAGACTTATGTGCTGTCGCAGGTGAGTGCTTCTGGCAGGGATTCTGTTTTGTCCAACCCACCTGCATCAGGGGTAGAACCCTCTATGGGGATGTCAGTGTTGGTAGGTCCGACTCTGGCGGTTACGGATGCAGGGTCACACTCCACAACATCTGATCCTGTTCCTGGGCCAGCAGATCAGAGGAGGAATGCAGTCCTGCAGCCTCAGGCAGTGCCAGCACATCAAGGTGCAGATCGCCTTGCCCCAAACAGGTGTGGTGCCCACTGACGCGGTGGCCGTGCGCCTCCAGGCAATACTGTATGGGAATACTCCATGGACGGTATGGCAACCCAACAGGCAGCATCAGTTGAAATGATCGCTCAGGCAATGGAGAGGGTGGCCACTTCCATTATCCCCCCTGAAAGGCAGATGGAGCAACAACAGCAAGCAACAGACTCCATTTGCCAATCACACAGGGAAGACATGTTGGCGTCCAACAGGGACCGACGGGCGTCACTGGAGACTCTGCGCGAAGCCATATCAATAGAGTCACAGGCCACAGGGAAGCCCTGAGGGTAGAACTCCATAAGCTCAGGAAGAGTCTGCTTGAACTCGAGGCATCCCGAAATTTTAGGGCAGAACAGCAGCTGGAGCAGCTCACATGTTCGCTCTCAGCTGAGCTGCAGGCAACCCGTGAGGAGATCCGGGCATCACGCGAGGCCATGCATGCAGAAATGCAGGCAACCCGTGAGGTGCTGCATGGGGATCTCCGCACTATAATCCTCCAGAATCAGACCTTCCAGACCCGCATGCTTGTTGCCATGGAGGACCATACCAGGGCTTTGCGTATGCTGCCTCACATAGTGCCACCACCTCCTGATGCAACACCCTGTCCTCAAACCTCCCGTGTGGCCTCCCCCCCACCCTGCTGGCTCCCACATGGCCATTTTTTTTTTTTACAGTGTGTTGCCTTGTGTGGCTCCCATGGGCCTCCACTGTGTATTCCGGCTGGGCACATGCAGGCTTGTCCTGAGTTTGGGTTAGATGCTTGGGTTCCTGACACACACACCCCTTCTGCTTCCCGTTTTCATGGGCTTGCAAAGGGTGTGACCAAGTGACAGTGACTTACACAGTGACATTGGGCTCCCATGAGCTGTGTGGGCAGTCTGTAGTCAATACTGTGTGGACATCCCTAGTGGGAATTGTTGTTGTATTGAACACTGCATAGTGTATTGATATGTTCTTGTGCATCCATGTCTTCCTCCTTATTCGCAGGTACCTTCTTCATGTCTTCACAAGGCCGTCTCCTTTGCGGATGCAGTTCATGTTGTATGCAGTACACTGACACATTTGAGTGGCAGCAACACTATGCAGTTTGAAGGGGTCGATGTGCTGGCTTATTCAGGTTGTATGACTACCACTACTTTGACTGTGTACTGTCATGTTTTTGCAATGTTTCATGCTGTATTGTGTTGCTGGTGAGTATTTGGTCATGTGTGCTGTTTGTTATTGATTACTGGGAGCATATTGTCTGTGGCCTGTTTCCATTTGGGACAGTGCACTTTGTGACACTTGTGTCAGGTATTGTGCATTCCTTTGTTTGCTTTCACATTGCATGACATGCCATGGTGTGTTGGGTGGCAGAGATGGGGAGGGGTTGGGTGACATGGAGCTATTTTAATGTTGTATTTTGCAAGGGGGTGATCATTCATGCAGCATTGATGTATGTCTTTTAGTGACACAGCATTGGTTGTCTTTTGGTAGGTAGGGATGCACACAATGTTACACTTCCAGATGACCAATCTCAGGTTGGTATGGTTGTGACAGTAGACTGTCCCTTATGTCATCATAATTGATTGTCAGCTGGTATGTGTCAGGGCTGTGTGCACTCCACAGGGGTGTGATATTAGGTGAAGTAATTAGCCACCAGCTGTTTACGGGCTGCCTCACCACGTGCCCTTTCACCTCCCATGCACAGCAGCCGTGCATGTGGTTGGGGATGTGTGGGCACCACCATGTCCACCGGCAGGCCCCGACGTGTTGCAACGTTGTGCAGGACACATGCTGCCACTATGATCCTGCACACTACTGGGGAGAGTATAGCAGCTGCCCACCAGAGCGGTCAAGGGAGCGAAAGCGTGACTTGAGCACTCCGAATGTGTGCTCCACTATGCCCCGGGTTGCAATATGGGCTGTGTTGTATCTTACCTCGGTTGGTGTGGTGGGGTTCTGAATTGGCGTCATCATGTGGGTGCTCAGAGGGTATGCACTGTCCCCTGGGGAGGTGATGATGGGTATCATTAGTGGTGTTGTGACATTAATCAGTATCTGACATTCATGCATGTGCAGTGGCATTTATGCTCACCAAGCAGCCATCTATCGCCATGCCGCCCAGCTTCTAGGTCGGGGTTTAGGGTTGACATTCTGTAAATGAAACTGTCATGGGTAGACCCTGGATAGTTGGCATATACTGAGGTGATGATTCCCTTGGCATCACATACTACCTGCACGTTAATGGAATGCCAGTGCTTGCGGTTTCTATAGATGTGCTCAGATGCCCTGGGGGGACGTAGAGCCACATGGGTGCAATCAATGGCACCTAGCACTTTGGGGAAGTGTGCCACCACGTAAAAATCCTGGACAGCAGCCTGCCTTTCTGCAGGTGTTCTGGACAGGTATATGTGCCTGCGGACTGATGGGCGTGCAGAGATGATGGCCAACACCTGGTGTAGGCAGCGTGACTGCGTGGCCTTTGACACCCCCCACTATAGCACTTGTCCGCTGAAATTATCCAGTGGCCAAAAAGTGCAATACATTAAGCACCTTTTCCAGGGGGCTCAGTGCTTGGGAGCACAGGGTGGGTGATGTGAGGTCATCCTCCCACTCACTCACCAGGTCGAGTATTATGTGAGGTGGAAACCTGTACCTCTCATACACCTGGTCATCAGGCATCCCAAAAAGGCTGGTTCTGGGTGTAAACATTCTAGCCTGACTATCCTCCTCCTCCTGCGGTATCCCACGACCATTGCTGCGAGGAACGGTAAATTCATCGTAGCGTCTGAGCTTGATTGTTGTTTGCACGCACTTTTATGCTGCGTGTGTCCACATACGCCTGCTTCCTGCTGGCGTATGTGTTTCCGGATTAGCGCGTCTTTTTTGGCGCACACGTTAGCCCCGTTCGATTCCATGAATACGTGTTGTAGGCACGCGTGTGGGCGTTACGCGCATTTGCCTCCTGTACTTCCCCATATCGTCCACATTTTCACGCGTTGTTCCCCATTCCGCATGTTACGCCCCGTGTTCCGCCTACTTTTGTTGTGTGTGCTGCGCTATGTGTGCTTTCACTGTGCGCGTAGCACACGCTGTTTGATGATGTGTGCGCCCCCGTGCGCCACGCAGGATTTTAGCGCACAACCATGGATTTACATGCGCATGGACTTCCATGAATCGCTGTGCGCGGGTTTCGCTGCGATTTTCGCACTTGCGCTGCGATTCACACGCTTTCGCATGCTTGCGCAGAAATTTTCAGCACACATTACTTCCATGAATCGGCCTGCAAATATGTGGGACATGAAATGCTTAGGATGTGTGTGATTTTAGATGCAGGTATAGGTTTTCTTTTGTATCGTTCTTTATTTCCCCCTGCGAGTGCTTTTCACAGGCATTATGTCTATAAGTTGTGGGGACTACTAAGCATGGGTGAGTCGTGATTTGCATCTTTCACCGCGGTTATGGCCCCTTATTGGAAATTGCATGTGCTATGGCCTCCGCACCGCTTCTTCATCGTGCCACAGCGGTTGGATAATTTAAATTGTATGGTTGACGAATTTAGGAAGTTGCATCCAGTGTTGTAACCAGCCTTTATCAAGTTCTAATAGGAGAATGATTGGGGAAAATCAATAAGTGCCTTGTATATCAACAAGTTAAAATATTGAGGGTCATTTTAAACATGGCGTGGATGGCATGCCCAGTGGTCGCAGTGACTAGCTCTGGTCGCTTGGCAGTTGTGAGCTGCTTTGTATATGAAGCTGTTGACGGAAAGAAACAAAGAAAAATGGAGGAGGTGGCCTGGTAATCCTTGCAGGGTCCTCTGCTACTACTCCTCCCCTTCCCCCCGGGTGAGTGGAAGTCTCAGGCGCAAAAACAGCACCAAAGACCCCAAAAGCCTACGAAGGGCGAACAATGGAAAGGGGCGGTGGAAGCCCCTTTATAATGAGCAGGTGTCCTATGGCAGGTAGCATCCAGCCCCTGCAGTAGGACGCCCGCCCGCCGACAGAGGAGAAGGGTTTCTCTTTGTTTCCCGCTCCTGCTTGTGTTGCTGTGACCAGGCCGAGGAAGTTCACGTTGTCTAGTGAAGGAAGGGGTCCAGTGCGGGAAGTTGCAGAGAAGGTGTAGCCCAGTTCCAGGGAGAAGGAATCGTAGGTGCAACATTATCAAGGAAGGAGGTAAATATCCTGGGCAGTGAGGGGTTGCGGTTCAGGCAGATTAATTCCAGGGGGGCGGACGTGTAAAATACCAGAAGGAATGCAAGCCCCATGAAATAGGGTGCACTGAATGCCAAGGCCGAGATTCTAGCGGCTTAAGTGTTTGAACTATCCACAGAGCAGCGCCGCGCACGGCGATGACCCCCCATTGGCCAACACCAGCCTTATGCGCAGCCAAAGCTATCCCAACTCTGGGTGAGTTTTGGGGTGATTTTAGTGGAGAAGAAATCGAGATGGTGCCCTAACGCGTAGGGAAGCAATATTCGGTGACAGTGCCTATGCAATACAAAGTAAAGAAGGGGTTCGGCAGGAGAACATATTATAGGGTGACCAGATGAAAACATGTAACTGGGAGCTCACTTTGCCTACCCGAGAATACCCTGTTCCACAATATTAGTAGCTGGTGCTTCATTCCAATTGAAGTTAGCAAAGACTACAACTCAAATCATGTATTCCGATTGTTAAATGAAAGCCGGGACTCTAAACTTAGTGCCCGAGTGATATGAAATCACCTTGTCGCCGATGATAAGCAGTAGCAATGGCAGAGCAGTGCTATCTTAGCTCACAGAAGCAAAGGGCTAGGCGCTAGGCGGGGCGGCCCAGACCCGGTGTCAGCCTCGCAGCTCTTCCCAAGATAAAGATGTGTACAGAAAAGAAAACTAAACACATGTTCATTGGGGCCGCCCTGTTCCAACATAACATGCCCTTAATCTTGCAGCCCCGCTCCAGCTCTTGTTTAGCCAGTGCCAGGTGTACGAGGGGGTTTGTAAGTGGTCTCCCGACCCTCGAGTGACATCCCTACATGGGACTTGTTTACGTTAATTTAATAGAAACAATAGCTATGTCTTACTGGGCCTCCGGTGCTCTCTGATTTTTAGTGCCTTAGGTTTGTCGGATGTAGCATTGTAAAGCCGTGTCTGTGTGTGACGCTGTGTAGTGCACACCACCTAAAAGCACCCCTTCTAGGCAACAACAGTTTTGTCAAATAAGGAAACAAAGGCACTTTAATGTAAAGTGATTCGCCCAGGATCACATACTTTGCCCAAATGGAGAAATAGGAGTTTTGGGGAGCTTTCTGGTTTTATATATTTTTTATTTTTTTTTTTTTTTAATGATTTAGTTTGTTACAAACTTTTCATTTTTAAGACATTACAATTCGAGCGAGTTAAAATTCATAGGGAAAAAATTAGAGAGAAAAGAGAAAAAGAAAAAGTATAACACATGTAAATAAAAAGTATTTCTTTTTGTCATTGTGAGGCAACTAAAGTGATATTCGTCATTGTCTTTGCTTCGGTTTTGGTTGGTTTCCAGCATCTAGTACTGAAATACGTTGTAAGAACTGCACTATCATGAAAATTAATGTGTTTTCATGTCCATTCAATAGTAGTGCCCATCGCAGTTTTTTGTCCATCTGTTGAGTTGATATGTTACAGAATTTGCCAAAAATCATTCTCTCATGCATCAATTCAGGACAGATCATTAGTAGATGATGTAGTGTCTCTGGTTCTTCTCTATCTTTAAAAAAAGCGGCAATGTCTGTCGGTTTTCGGGATTTGTCCGACAATTGCAAGCTTATCTCTTGTCGGCAGATTGTTCAGACGGATCGCCATATACACTGTGCGGATCTTGATGTCAGGAAATAGTTCCATGTATTTTGGAGTTTCGTTTAACGCTCGAACATCTAGATGGCTTTGGAGATTTCTTGAATATAGGGTTTTCATTTGGCAGGTTCTAATCCAATCGTTGCTTGCCAGTTTACGCTTTGCATATTGAGGTCTGTTCAAGAGAGTTTCAAGTGATATGTCTTCATGTTTTAATTGTTGAAATAATTGTTCTTTCCATTTCCGTAGGCATGTATTATACAAAGCGATTGGGTTATTTTTCAGAATTTCTATGGCTGCTATTTTGTCCTTTATCAGCAGTTTCCCTAGGAAATGTAGTTGCTTCCATATCACTATGGAGGATAGTGATTGGGTCGCGACTTCATAACGAATTCCCGGCATTGGGTATGAATCTAGTAATCTTAGGATCTTCCTCCAGAAAATTGCTTCAAATATCGTCCAGTTTTTAGGTAGTGTGTGGATCATTGCATCACTGCCATATGTAATTACAGGGATTACTCTCTGCCTATAGAATGTTATAATTGGTTTAAATGAAAATTTACCATATTTTCGGTGTAAAAGGCATCCCTGTCTGGCTAGTGATTGAGTTTTCGTTTCCACAATATCAAACCATTGCTTTTCTGTTTTGGACTGGTTTAACGTGATCCCAAGGTATTTGAGGGTTGGGACTTCTTCTAGAGAGATGTTATCAATAGAGAGTTTTAGTACTGGTTGTATCTTAAATGGGAATTTTACTAAGGCCATGACTTTGGTCTTTGTGGTGTTGATCTTTAGTTCATTTATCTTCATATAGGTTCCCATAAGGTGTAAACTCTGTTGTAATCCTGAAATGGTTCTATCTAGCAGGACGATGTTGTCTGCATATAATAGTGCTGGAATTGGAACAGAATTCAGTTTTGGTGGATTCAAAATCGTATCTTTTAAATGATCTTCGCAGTCTGCTGTGTATAGGTTATATAAAGTGGCTACAAGAGGGCAGCCCTGCTTTAATCCTTTTGTTCAAAAGGAGTAGTTGTGCCATTCTTTGTGAGTCTTACAGAAATTGCAGTGTTGGAATATAATAATTTTATTGGCTCTAAGATCTCTTTTGGACAATTCCAAGCTGATCGTTTTTCCCATAATCGTGTTCTTGAGATAGAGTCGAATGCCATATGTAGGAATAGGAAAGCAGCGTATATCTGTGTTTTCTTTTCTATTGCTTCATTCTTGATCAAATTCATTATTAGCAGATTTACGTTTGTTCCTACATTTGAAGTAACTCATGTCTGTCTCACTGCAAATCGGTTTGTGTTCATGGCCCATTCTTTGAGTTTTCTGAGGAGTAGTGCAGCGAAAATCTAATGCAATCAGCGAACATTCTGGGGATTATCTCTTGGTCCTTGTTTGTATATAGGGACAATTATTGCTGTTCTCCACGACGGTGGGTTTGTATTTTGTTTGTTGATTGTTTCTATAAGTTGTATCATGAAGAGAATCCATAGGTCCGTATTTTGTTTTAAGATTGCATTTGATATGCCGTCAGGGCCCGGGGCACGTGAGGTGTTCAGTTTGCCAAAGATCTGGATCAGGTCTTCCTTGTCGTAATCGATTTTCCAAGAGTTGTTCGCGGTCTGTGAAATTGGAGGCAGAGTGGTAACAGAATCGCTGTAGATGTTTGTAAAATGATCTGTCCACTTTTGTCACGCTTGTTACCAGAAGCTGTTGATTACGGACATTGTTGTTCAGAAGATTCCACAGATGTCTTGGATTGTGGTTCTTATAAGTCTTCAACATGGTTTCTGCGTCATTTTGTAGTAATATTGCGTGATATGACTTCCTCCAATTTGTGTACCATTGTTTTATTTTTTTCTTCTGTAAGAAGATTGAAGTTCCATTTACTGGTTTTAATTTGCGAATATCTTTGAGCATCTCTTTTTTTTTCTGAACGATTTGCGTGTTATATTGGTGGTTATGTGATTTCATTTGATTCTTCCTTGGCTTTAAGAAAGGAATCAAGAAGGCATCATAATTGAGTTTGTCAATATCTGGCGTTGATGTTAGTTGGATTTGCTTCGTAAGGTCTCTTAATTGTTCCTCAGTTAATCGCAAATTACGATTATTTCCAGTGACTTCTGTCTGAGTACGGAAATCAATCTTTTTTAGTTGTGCAAGTCCAAAGCCGCTAATAATATTTTGGTTATGATCACTTCTTGTTGATGTATTGATAACTGTCTCTGTGATGGAATCAAATAGGTGTGTTGACAAATATACATAGTCTATTGTTGCTGTTGCCTTGCCGCTGTCCCATGTAGGTATGGTTTTGCCCATCCCATCATTTGGATGATCGATTTGTTTAAGGTTACGAGTGGAAGTTTCTTTGTGCCATTTTTTTGCACGTGTAGACTGTTCCACATACTCCATCCGTTGGCCGGGTTTATTATATAGATGTATATTTAAATCAGTGCAAATAATGAATTCCACGTGATGATGCTCTAGAAGTGTTTGATCGATAGTTAAGAAAACATCATCCAGAAATTTTCTGTCGTTTAGTGTTGCAGGATTCCAATATAGGTTCATAATGGATATTAATCGCTCATGGCTGTTGGGAGTGGATTCTTGTATTTGAATAATAGTATTTTGTATCCATGGATTGATGTTATTACTAGATACAATTGTCCATTGTGGTAGGATTTGGATTAATGTTAAAAGTCCTGATGCTGGTCTTCCTAGTGTGCCTTTTATTGCTGGATTGAGGAAAGTAATGAAGCCGTCGCAGCTAGGTAATTGGTTAGCCATGTTTCTTGCAGGCATACTATAGTTGTTAGTTTGAATTTGAATTTCGTTGCTGTCTGATTAAATAGGTGAGTGTTACCCCTTGTGTTCCAGCTACATAATGACCAGTGACAGTCGTTCGTGGTGTTGGTTACGATACAGATGATAGATCTTGGGTAATATCACTGTCTTCAGTGTAGTTGCGATAGAACGGGTGGTTCTCGTTGCCTTGATAGAAGGAATCTTTTGATGTCAATGGTTGCGGTTCTTGATGGCCAGGGACCCTATAGTGTGGGTCGTATCTTGTATTTAACGGTCGTTCACTCTCTAGGTTCTTACGTGGAAAAAGGTTTGTATAGTTATTCCACTTTCTTGGTGCATCGAATGTTGTTTCTATCGATGCTGGATTGCAGCTAAAGCCCAAAGATGCTAGGGCTTCAGTTTGTGCGAGTATTTTTTTGAATGTCGCACAATCCCATAGCTCGAGTAAGACTCTAACCAGTTGGGTGTGATCTTGGAAGGTTATTAATTTAATATCTAGCGTTGAGATCATTTTGAGTTCAGGTATAGCATTTAATAGTAGGAGCACATTATTGCGGTTCAATATAAGTCGTTTGTCTTCAATTGTCTGATTTCCTATCTGTAGTATATATTGAATTCGATCTAAGATTGGATTAATGAATTCTGGATATCTAATCTGGTTCTGATTTCGTAGGTCATCTTGTATTGTTGAATTTTGGTTGGATCGGGCTGTCCGGTCGTGAACAGGCATGTACGTCATTTCATGTGGACTCCCCAAATAGGAGTTTCGATGTTCTCAAGTTTGTCTAGATGGTAATAAGACATCTACATGCTCTTCGTCAGTTGTAGAATCTGTGGCTGTGGAGATTTCATCTAGCATTGAGACATCTGATATGTCCTTGGATGTCAGGTCCAAGCTTTGAGATGTATTTGCTGTATACTCATCCACGATAATAAGATTAGATTTGTTAAGTGTAATGTGTTCATTGTCATCTTCTTCATGATGGTCTGTATGTGTAGTAAGATCTAGTAAGTCATCTGTGATGATTGAAACGTTCTGATCAGTTCCATTTGGCGGTTCAGGTAGTTGTTTTGAAACGTTGCTTTCCACTGGTAAGGCATTAGGTTTCTTTAGTCGCCTCGCAGAGGGTACAGAGTGAATGATCAAATGTTTCGTTGGTTGGTTTATTGCACGTAGGAAGGCCCTTGAACCATTCTGTTTGATGCTTCCAGTTTTTTTTTGTTGTTATTGGTGGCTTTCCTATCTGCGCATTTGTAGCCTTGGCTCCTGTCGTGAAAATTTGGAAAATATCCGCTCTTGGGAGACTTTCTTTATTTAGGTTTAAAGGAACTATGGTAGGTTCCAGAATTGAAAAATTGTCGATACCTCCGACTGGAATTTGTACTTCTCTAGATGGTGCAGGTCTGTTAGGTAAGTTTGTTTGTATGTCCGGTATCGTTCCAGTGGCAATCGAGTCTAATGGCTGTAGCTGTGGAGGTGGTTGCATCCAAGCCATAACGTTAGACATGACTCTATTTTTTTCTTCTCTATCACCTCTTGCAATTTCACATAGAATCTGTTGCCATCTCAACGATTGCTCTGCTTCCGAATCCAATCTTTTTTCGAGTGTTGCTAGAAAATTCTCAATATATACCTGTTTTGTATGAATTAGGGCTAACAGTGTGCCTTGATCTCGAATAGCATCCTTGGAATCTTCTTGTAATTTAAGAAAAGGTATCATTGATTGCGATACAACTGCTATCAGCATATTTTGTAAATCGATCATAGTTGTTGGAATTCTTGGCTGGTTTATTTGATAAGAGGTCAGATTCTCAATATGCGGGTCCAGATTATGGGTTTTCTTGGTATGAGTTGATGCACTTGATTTCTGGATTTCTTGGTCAGCTGATGGTGTGTAAAAGGATTCTTGAAAGTCATATGAAAAATGTTTTGGAGGGCTTCTTTCCCCAGTTTTTGGTCTTTGCTTTGGATAATTTATTGTTGGAATAGTTTGTGGTAGAATCAATGCTGTTTCTCGTAGTTTCTTTTCGTTCGCCGTGATAGAGGGGCAGTGTTTATTAACTGGGGTGGAGGTAGCTTCCAGACATCTAAGTGAGATGTTGCCAAATATTGCTTTCCGTTTCTCCACGCTGTTCATTATAGACTCAATTTCTGTTATATCAAGTGAGAGTCTAGCAGCTTTTATGTTATCTTTAGATGATTGGTCATTGTCTTTGTTTTTGGTTTGTGGTATATTAAGATGAGCGCTCAGCCATTTTAGTTTTGCTAGTCTAGCTTGCTCCTTTTTGGCTGTTGTTCGGTGTGGATTTTGGAATAGTGAACATGCGGGGGAAGATGTAGGTGGAAATTGATTGGAGAATTCCTCTGATTGGTGGATGATATCTATAGGCGAGGGATCCTTTTCGTTGACATCTGAAGTCTTTTTGGCTGTGGTAATATTGTTCTTCTGAGTAGTCTCAATTGGTGATTCTTCCGTGTTTGTCTCTGGCGCCAAAATTCGATGCTGGGAAGAATTGCATAGGGACAAGTTACTATGTGGGTTTCCAGTATCGTTAGGGGTTGATTGCTGCGTGAACACTGTCTGTTGGTTCATTTTTCCATTGCTAGCTTTTGAAGCATCTTCCTTCTTACTCGCTGAAAAGGTTGCAGGCACCTCAGGCTCTTTGTTGCTAGTTGTTATGGAATCATCTTTGTTAATAGATGTAATAATCGAAGTTAGTTCAGTCTCGAGGGTGCAGTCCTTTGTTAAGGGTATTGGGCGCCGGCGTGGATCCACATTTGGTTCTTTGGCGCATGAAGGCATTTGATCCAGATGAGCTGTGTTAAATTCTGAGTGTTGATGTGGGTCTCTATTGTGCTCCTTTGTCTTATGGTTTGGAAGTTGAGGGTCTATTTGAAGGAGCTCTTGGTCAATTAATTCCTCCGGAATGTGGTAATTCAATGGCACACACTTATGTTTCTTTGATATAGTTTGTTCCAAGGTCAGCTGTTTTAGTTCATTCTGGCTAGAGGCAGGGGAAGAGCCTAGTTTACAGCGTAATCTAGTCTTGGGGCCAGACATGATTTTAGGAGACTTCAAGGACATGATCTTGGTTGCCAGCTTTCCAGGGGATGCTAATGTCTATCAATAGGTGCAGGCTGGTAGCAAGATCAAAGGGCACTAGCCCCGCAGTTTCTCGCGCGCAATAAAAGGTGTTCTTGAAGTTTAGTTCTTGCATACGAGGGCACAGTTATAAAATGTGAAGAATCTGCTGTAGTTGAATAAATCAGGCAGAAGCGTGAGAGAACAAAGGTCAGATGCCCCACAAGCTCTCGCATGACAGGGTCTTTCAAGCTGGAGCAATGGCCGAAATGTTCGGGTGCCGATAGCTGATGAATTTACCTCGCAGATACCTGCACACTATGCAAGTATCACGTCAAAAACTTGACTATTCAGTGATAGTAATCGCCTGGTTCACGAAGTCTGTAGTGGATGAAAAGTTACTTTAGAAAGTGTGTGAGATCAAAGAGCGGATGCTCCGCAGTCTCTCACACGCTGAAGCAGTGGCTGAAGAGTTACTTCAAGGGCGTGTGAGATCAAAGAGCAGATGCTCCGCAGTCTCTCACACGCTAAACAAATGGAACAAGCATGCGAGAGCAAAGGGCAAAAGCCCCGTAGGCTCTCGCACGGCAAGCTATTATAGGTTGAGTGAAGACGAAATGTTCAAGTATCAGAGGCGAGAGCGCCAGGTCCCACACACTATACAAATATCGCTTTCGGATGTGGCTGTTTGCCAAGCAATGTTTAAGTAGTTTGCACAATATGGATAGCGTGTAAGATCAGAGTGCAAGCGCCCCACAGTCTTTCGTAGGCTAGTAAATTAACGTTGTTAGCTCCAGTAGATTTTGGCGTGGGGCGGGTCTATCTATTGAACAGATTTATGGGCTGTGTGTGCATTGAGGGGAAAGGCTTGTAAAATCAAAACGTGAGTGCTTTGCAGCGTTCTTGGCACAGCTTCTCACTCGCTTTCGGTTCTTATTTGTAAATAAATCAGAACTTTTCCAAAGAAGGTCATTGGAGGTAGGCAGCTATGTCGAACATGCGCAAAGGCAGCGTTGCAAATAGATCCGTTTTGTATACGTTAGAGGCGGGAAGCGGCGTGTATATTTCACAGCCTTGGATCATTCAATTTATCTCTCCAAAGAGTCTCGAGACCGAACAGGCGCTAGTGGCCAGCAGTTATCTGGTGTGGGGAACAGCACGGCGAGATTTCTCAGGGAGTGCCGTTCCCTACTCACTGATCACTCGACCGAAGGGGCCACACAGTGCTCCGTATGTCCACCCAAATGAAGAGGTTTGGTGCGACGTGAAAGGCACAGTAGGTAAGGACCAAGAATCGGTAGTAGTAGTATCAAGGAATATGGCTGTGTACAGTGACTGAATGTCTCTCGATATATTAAGGCAGGTGTTCACAAACGTGGGAAAGTCCATCAATAGTGTGTTTTAAGTGGGCGCTGTGCACATATACGTTGTAATACCAGATGGAAAGTTTGTATTGTTGCTCACCTCTGATTGCAGAAATCCTATTAGCTCACGCATAAACTCGCGGTGGGGGAGGTATGAGCGCGGCAGGCCGCAGGAGTCCTGCAGAGCCCAAAGACCCAAAGACTCTGCGACCGACTCCGGGGCTGCTCTGCAGCAGGAAGTAGCTTTTAAAGTGGTGGATGCTGGGTTTCCAGGTCAGTAGAGGTAGAAAAAGGACTAGAGGTTTGTTGTCAGTTCAGGATACAGTTCACCTCAGTAGAAAATCCAGTAGCAGGTTTGAAGCAGGTTTGAAGCAGACACAGACCCAAAGACTCTGCGACCGACTCCGCAGGCAGGCAATGGCGTTCACTACCAGTATGGTGGTGAGGTAATAACGGGGGGTAACAGATTTAGTGACACACTGCTACACTATGAGTTTGGCAGTAAATTATTGGAAATAGCTCTAGCATTTGCCTGGGGTAGTTTCTCCACTTTACGTCCAAACACTAGATGAAGTAGGGCCAAAACTAATTTTACTGACACTGTTCCAGCGGAGGTAAAACTAAGTTGCATTACTACAGAAGTTCAGACTGGATTGTGAAGCTTAATCTTGGGGTATTTTCCAAAACGAAAGTTTAAATGGCCAAACAAGGTAAATATCCTGTGAGGCCCAAACTCTTGAAATTGAATGTAAGCTGATATTTAAAATAATCACTTCTGTTCTTACTGCCTAACTCACTGTGCAATCCTGCATGTGGGGTCTTCGGTAAAGACAATAAAACAGAGATATGTAGATGCAATCTGAGATAAAGGTAAGGCAATGGAAATGAAAGAACGGACTAGCCAATTTATTGTTTGCATTTTCCTCCAGTGGCTAGCAACGCGCCCTGCCTCGTTTTTGGGGACGTGTTAGCGGCAACAACGTTTTGGGGGGGGTTTTATGGGGTTACACTATGGGGCAATATGAAATGGCCGTAAGGTGACGTATTTGCAGAGAACTTGGGTAAAGAAGAGGCATGAGCGGGTCTCGGGTGCATTCTCGTGTGAGGCCAGCGGCTGTTGATGGTTGGGAGGTATACGGGTCGACGGAGGTGACATGATGCAGTTCTGCTGCTCAAACATTTGACAACTGGGTTCATTAGGATGGGGGTTGAGTGCTTGGGGGAATTTCGAGGTACAGTACCCCAAGGAGATGGAGGGCTTCAGAGTGTACAGAATGCTTCATAGGTCGGGATAGCCAAGGGGACAATGGTTCGCCTCCAAGTGCCCAGCAATACTCCAGTTTGGCGGTGCACACACCGGAAACACACCTTGCACCTGTGTCTGGGTGTTGGGGTAAAGATGATTGCCAACTGTTTACATTATGAAGGGGGTTGAATATACATTTAGTGCTGTGGGGCTTTTTAAGACGCAGTATCCCAAGGCTATGGAGGGCTTCAAAGTGTACATAATACGTTAAAGAGGTTGCTTCAGACATCGGGATAGCTAGAGGGTACTGGTTGCATCGAAGGGTGGAGCAGAACACAACTTTCGAGGTGCACGCGCCGGTAACGCATTACCATAGGTAGTGCCTGGTGTGCAAGCAGCTAATTGGTGGGACCGTTATCGGCAAGTTTTGCAGTTGAAACCCATACCCGGATGGCTACATTTATGACCTTATAAAGTGTCCGTGTAAATAAATTAGAACCGGGACTGTCACCCTCCGTTCATTGGATGACGGTCGTTATTGCGGGGGGGTGTCAGTTACGAAGGACGCGTGGTTATTTTCTCTGTGCACGGCGCGCGAAAATGCATTCTGACCTCCCAAGGCTAGATGGCGGAATCGTATGAATTTCAGAATGGCCATGTGTCGGGTGTCTGTTTTTTGGCGGTTTTTATGGGCTTTGTGGTGGGGACTGCAGTACGCATGATAGGAAGGCACTACGGGGAAGTGGCCGGGGAGAAGCGTGGTTATATAATGCAGACTTTATGGGGTGTTACGCCGAGGTCTGAGCCCTGAGAACATATAGTATGTTAAGGATAGCGTGTTTATATAGCGCCTATACACAATATGTTTCAAACGCTCCTAAGAAAAGTCGCTATGGGTGCATACCCTATATATGGCTGAGGCTGTAGCAAGAAGAAGGTTGGGGCTAAAGAATGGGAGATAAGGGCAAGGTGCGCTGACTGGTGATTTAGAAATGCCTTTTATAACACCCCGGTGGAGGCAGGGTTGGGCGCCTGCGGCACACGGGCGGTTGCCTGGTGGCGCTGCAGCATTATTTTACAGACATTATGGGGGGTTACGAAAAGGATGCCCTCAAAGTAGGCATGTTGAAGTACACAGTTGTTAAAGGGAAGTATCAAAGGTTAAGGGAAGTAATTGGGTAGTTGTTCAGAGCTCCGAAGGAAGACACAGATTCAATAGGGGTACATATGGTTAATGCACTGGCCTTGAATTTGCACGCCAGGGGTAAAAACGAGCAACGCTCAGAGGCCGGATAGAGTACCCCAGAAATGTGTTTGAGGTTAAAAGTTGGAGCCAAACTCAGCCTTTCATCTCACACGCTGTGGGTCAAAAGGAGCAATGCTCAGATACCTAAGGGTCGTTGCAAATATACAAAGGCTGAATTACTCTGGATCTTAAGGGGCCTCCAGCAAGTTACTCACCGGGTTATGCTGCACCTGCTGCAGACCCCAGTTTCGACAGAGGATGCTGTTAGGGGGCAGATGTGCAACATCAGACTCTGCTATACTAAGGGGGGAAACATTGCGGAGATTCAACAGAGTTTGAGGAAATTATTGTGTAGTTGGTTCACTGACCGGGGAAGATGTTGGGGGTATACTTTGTGTAAGGTGCGCCAGGTCACACTAACAGTACGATCTGGCGCGGCGCTGAAGGACGTGGGACTTTGGGAAATGGTAATTCTCACAAAGGCCAGATTTCAAGTAAGTGAGGATTTAAATTCACTTATTATTCTTGGTGGACTGGGGTTGGCTTATTGGAACAATATAAGGCCCTGGGTATAAGACAAAAGTTGAGATATGGCATCATTCTCTAAAATAAGGTGTTAGGCGATGCATTGGGGACACATCATTAGCATTGCATCTGGGGTTCAATGGGTGAACAGGTCGGCAAGGCCAACCCAGCCGTTCAATCCTTTGGGGGTCAATAAACAAGTAGCATGGGCTGGGGGACGACTGGTAGGTGGTAGTCTGGGTTTTGGTATATCGCTTCGATGGCTGGGAAGCTTTGGCCTACACAAAGAATAGGGGAGAGGAAAGGGGCCTGTTTTAAGGGTAAGAGGTTGACCCAACAGCTCTCGGTCATGAATGGCACTCCCCTAGGGGCAAGCAAGCCACAAAGTAGCAGGGTAGGCGAGATGAGGCCTGCATGACAAGTACTAATGGAAGTGGTGAGACCCCCCTTTGAAAGTCGGATGGAGAAGGTGGCTCTTTACTAAAGGAATTAAAAAGGTCAACTTCTCCTGTCGGAAACTTGACAAGACCGGGGATTCTTGTGGGGGCGAGTTTAGCCTGATGAAAAAGCGAGAGGACCGAGGCAAAGGGGAAGTAAGGCAAATGTGGTGTCTAATAGTCTAACCCGTCAGGAACAACGCTCTCCCAACAGGGTAAACTCCTACTAAGGTTGAGGTATGATGCACAAGTTGATCAGACAGCAGGGTTAAAAGCAGGAGCCGGTGGATGAGTCGTTACAAAACCGGAACGGTCTCTTGGACCAGCGCCGCTTGGGAGCCTAAAAAACGGCGGGGGGCGTCTGGTGGTAGCAAGGAGGGCTCGGCTTCCCCCCTCCCAACAAACTGCGCTCCCTCAGCTCAGGAACACCTGCAGGGGCAGAAGGGTCTCAGACGTGAAGGGCCAGGGGAGTTGTGCCTATTATGGACTGCGGAAAACAGGGGGAAGAAGGTTTTGATGGAGCACAGAGGTTTGCTGAAATTGTGCGCAACTTCACCCGTCAAGGACGGCGCTCTCCCAGTTGGTAACTCCTGCAAGGGCAGGTAGGGCAAGGTTAAGTTGGTTGGGGAGCGTTAGCCTAATAAAGAAAGTAGAAGAATTTACTGTGGGTGAAGTATGGCGAAAAAATGTACCTCACAGAAGCGGTAAACCCGGAGCGGTGGTCTGAGAGCAGGCCAAGGAAATATGGTAGGGGCTGAAGTGTTCCCCAGACCAGGCACAACCTAGTCAAAGGTGAAGTCCCTGGTTGAATATGCAAAAGAGGGAGTGCATTGGCCAGCATGGGGCATGGGAGTTTTACAAAGAATTGGGCATGAAGTACATTAAGCTCCTGGAGAGGTTTTCACAGAGCAGGCATGGCCTGATTAACTGGGAAATGTAAAATGATGAAAGGGGGAGCCACGTTGGACGTTAACCCACCAAGTGGCATGGCAGTGTTTGGGCGACCAAGCACAAAAAACAGACTCCGAATGAGCCAGGAGGAAGCGGGAAGGGTCTTCGCTCTTCTCGTACCAGCGCCTCTTGGGAGCCTAATGGCAGGGGCGTCTGGTGGTAACAAGGGCTCAGCTTCCCCCAAAAGAAACGGCGCTCTCCCCATCCACAGACACCTGCGAGGGCAGGGTAGGCTCAGACACAAAGGGTTTGGAGAGTTGGGCCTACTATGGACTTGGTGCAAAGGAATAGGGGGAAGCAGGTGGATTGGACACAGAGCAAGCGCCACACTTACAGACTGAATTTCACGAAATGTGTGCAGTGATTCTTTTGTGTGAAAATAAAACAGTGGCCAAGTTTGCCATTTTGAAAAACAACTGTCTCATTCCAGCTCCTTTTCTGAGAAGGGAAAATAAACGGTAACGGAAGAATGAGCAAAAAATGGTTTATTGGCTATGGGTACAAATGGACAAATGCAAGGGTTATTAAGCTGTCGACGGGAAAGAAACAAAGAACAATGGAGGAGGCGGCCCGGTAACCCTTGCAGGGTCCTCCGCTACCGCTCCTCCCCCTCGCCCCCGGGGGAGGGGAGGTCTCAGGTGTGAAAAACAGCACCAAAGACCCCAAAAGCCTGCGAAGGGCGAACAATGGAAAGGGGCGGAGGAAGTCCCTTTATAATGAGCGGGCGTACTACGGCAGGTAGCATCCAGCCCCTGCAGTAGGACCCCCGCCCGCCGACAGAGGAGAAGGTTTTCATTTTCCACCCTCCCACCCCACGAAGAAGCATAAGGAGAACAACACCTGGGCGTTGCTGTCGCAGGACGACCAGGCGAGAATATGGCGGTGTTTGGGTGACCAAGCACAAAAAACGGACTCCGAATAAGCCAGGAGGAAGCGGGAAGGGTCTTCGCTCTTCTCGTACCAGCGCCTCTTGAGAGCCTAACGGCAGGGAAGTCTGGTGGTAACAACAAGGGCTCAGCTTCCCCCAAAAGAAACAGTGCTCTCCCCACCCACGGACACCTGCAAGGGCAGGGTAGGCTCAGGCACAAAGGGTTTGGAGAGTTGGGCCTACTATGGACTTGGTGCAGTTGGATTGGACATGGAGCAAGTGCCACACTTACAGACTGAATTTCACTAAATGTGTGCAAGATTCTTTTGTGTGAAAATAAAACTGCGGCCAAGTTTGCCATTTTGAAAAACAACTGTCTCATTCCAGCTCTTTTTCTGAGAAGGGAAAATAAACGGTAACGGAAGAATGAGCAAAAAATGGTTTATTGATTATGGGTACAAATGGACAAATGCAAGGGTTACATTACAGTCGCCGCACCCCCCATTGCCCCCCAACCGGCAAAGTAGTTTATAGCGTGTCTGCCATGGGGGGAATTGTGCAAATGCGGTGGAAGGGTTGCCATGCTGTGCGGGGGGGTAACGGCTGATGGGGGTGGGCAAAAGGCTGGTGAAGGATGGGGATGAATTTGTGGTTCTCGCATTAGTTTAAGCAGTTGGGCAAGTCTTTGGATGCCTGTCCTGGCCGCGAAACTGGGCTACATTTCAGTGTTTTGCGCACGGCTCTGGTGATCGCTAGGTATACAGGAAATGGAGTAGATTAGTAATAATGCTTGATAGGGTTTCTTCGATTCACACGAAAGTTTGTGCTTTGAATTTGTTTGTTATTTGTAACGGTGGTCACCGCACCGCCCTAATATGCAATGGGTGGAGATGTTTCTTTTATGGGTGTGCTTGTTGAAGCGTGCAGAGTGCTTATTATCGCATCACGTTCGCATCTAGGTGGGCGACGTCGTCAGAGAAAGTAAGTATGTGGGACATGAGGTGCTTATGAGGTGCGTGAGTCTAGAGGCAAGGCATAGGTTTTCTTTTGCATCGATTCTTTGTTTTCCCTTCGCTTTCTGTGGAAGTTTGACGATGCAACACACATCCCGCGGCGGAATGGTTGCCGTGATCCGGTGTTATGGGGGGGGGGTCTGAGGTTTTTATTTCTAAGTTATGTCATTTTAATTGTACTAATTTTTAGGATGTGCCAGTTTTTACCCAGTGCTGCAAGGGATGAGATTGATGTAAAACCGCCTTGGTTGAAACAGGCTGACGCCTTCCTTTTACTCGCACAATCCGAGTGGGGGGTGGGGATGTAGTAGCAGGAGGAAATGGCGAACAATGCAGTCGAACGCAATATGCGATGTGAATTTAAAGCCACACATGAAGGTACGGTCTCGATGCGCAGCATGTAGATCTTTGTTATATTTGCAGGGTAATTCATGGAATAAATGTGTGCCGAAAAGAGGAGCGCAAGCGTGAAAATCGCAGCGCACGCGTGCCAAAGCCGCACACGCAGCCGTTCATCGATTCATGAAATGCGCTGCGCTAGTAAAACCTGGGATGTGCGCCAAATCCGTGGTTGGCGCACGCGGGCGCACACGTCACTGAACGGCATGCGCTACATGCGCAGGGAAAGTGCATATCATGTAGCGCACACAAGAAAAGTGGGTGGTACACGAGGCATAACAAGCGGAATGGGGAACAACGTGTGAAAATGTGGGCGTTACGGGGGAAGTACAGGAGGTAAATGCTTGCAACGCCCACACTCACGCTAACAACACGTATTCATGGAATCGAACAGGGGAAAGCCGTGCGCCAAAAAAGATGCACTAATCTGGAAACACATACGCCAGCAGGAAGCAGGCGTAAGCGGCCCCGCGCAGCATAAAAGTGTGCGTAAACAACAAACAAGCTCAGAGGCTACGATGAATATACCGTTCCTCGCAGCAGTGGTCGTGGGACACCGCCGGAGGAGGAGTATAGCCAGGCCACGCATTTTCTTACCCAGCAACAACATTTTTGGGATGCCTGATGACCAGGTGTTTGTTTATCAATGTCTCACAGGTGTGAATGATTGATCTGAAGATTATCCGGGTAATTCATGGAATAAATGTGGGCCGAAAAGGGAAGCGCAAGCATGAAAATCGCAGCGCACGCATGCTAAATCCGCGCACGCAGCCGTTCATCGATTCATGGAATGAGCTGCGCGTGTAAAACCTGGGATTTGCGCCAAATCCGTGGGTGGCGCACGCGGGCGTACACGTCACTAAACGGCGTGCGCGACACACACATGGAAAGCGCACATCGTGTAGCGCACACAAGAAAAATGGGTGGAACACGGGGCGTAACACGCAGAATGGAGACCAAAGCATTAAAATGTGGGCATTGCGGGGAAGTACCAGAGGTAAATGCTCACAACGCCCACACGTGCGCTAACAACACGTATTCATGGAAGCAAACAGGGGAAACCTGCGCGCCAAAAAAGATGCGCTAATCCGGAAACACGTACGCCAGCAGGAAGCAGGCGTAAGCGGCCCCACGCAGCATAAAAGTGCATGCAAAGAACAAACAAGCTCATACGCTACGATGAATATACCGTTCCTCGCAGCAGTGGTCGTGGGACACCGCAGGAGGAGGAGGATAGCCAGGCCCCGCATATTTTTACCCAGGACCAGCCTTTTTGGGATGCCTGATGACCAGGTGTATGGGAGGTACAGGTTTCCACCACACATAATCCTAGAACTGGTCAGGGAGTGGGAGGATGATCTCACATCACCCACCCTGTGCTCCCAAGCACTGAGCCCCTTGGAAAAGGTGCTCAATGTACTGCACTTCTTGGCTACTGGGTAATTTCACCGGACAAGTGCCATAGTCGGGGGTGTCTCACAGGCTACGCAGTCACGCTGCCTACAGCAGGTGTTGGCCATCATGACTGCACGCCGCTCAGTCCGCAGGCACATATACATGCCCTGAACACCTGCAGAAAGTCAGGCTGTTGTCTAGGACTTTTACAGGGTCGCACACTTCCTCAAAGTGCTAGGTGCCATTGATTGCACCCATGTGGATCTACAGCCTCCCAGGATCACTGAGCATATCTATCGAAACCGCAAGCACTGGCATTCCATCAACGTGCAGGTTGTATGTGATGCGAAGGGAATCATCACCTCAGTATATGCCAACTATCCAGGGTCCAGCCATGATAGTTTCATATTCAGAATGTCACCCCTAAACCGGGACCTGGAAGCTGGGCGGCATGGCGAAACATGGCTAATTGGTGAGTAGAAATGCCTCTGCACATGCATGCATATCAGAGACTGAGAAATGTGAAAACCCCACTAATGACAACCATTTTCAGGAAAAAAGTCTTTTTACTCCCGGCTATCTTGTTTGGAAAATCCAAAATAAATATTTTTAACACTCTGGTTAGTACGAAATAATCCGTTTATTATTGGTGTTCTTCTTGAGTGGTTCATTCCATAGGTATATTTGTGTTTTAAGAAACACTATTTAGGACTTGGTGTACAAGTTTGGTCAGCCGACACGTGTTTCAACCCATAAGGTCTTTCTCAAGGCTGAGCAATATTCAAGAGTGCCAGGTGATATGTGGTTTGTGACAATTGTGTGCCATGTTGTAGTACATTCAATTGTGGTGTTAGAGTGATGTGCAATAATAGTGACAGGTAAGAACATAACATCAAAACACATTGATGTGTTGATTTTAAGAAAAATAATTTTCAATTGGAAGAAAAAAAGGGAAAGGGGGAGGAAGAGAGTAAGCAAAGAGTTGGTTCCAAGTTCATTTAGTAGTGTGGGATGAGGTAAATGCCTGTTAGCAAGAATTCTTTGCTGTGTGCCCTCAGTGGGGTTCTGTTGTAAATGTCCTTAGAGCATTCTTGGCTCCTGTTGGGCCCTGGAGGGATGATTAATGGAAAATGGTGAAAAGGTTCAGCTTGAATTGGTGGGCATTGCTGGGCACTTAGTAGGAGTGCCCCATGTGATTCTCCCTAGTCCTGAAGATATCATGTGTAATGGGTGTGCCAGGTTGGTGCTGCTGGCTGGGGCCATTACACATTAGCGGTGTGGAAAATACATCAAGGGCTTTTTCTTTTTGAAGAGCTCATGTGTGTTTCCAGCCGGTTTAGTGTCTGCTGTTGCCAATGCAGCATTGAAATCACACCACGGGCATTTGGTAAAGCTTGTGTGTGTTTCTCAGCCGGGTTAGTGGATGCCTAAGTAGGGAGCTGTTATTGGTTGTTGGGGTGCCCCAGGCTGTTGCTGCTGGCTGCGGCCATTTAAATTTAGTGGTCTGGGAAGTACATCAAGGGATCTTTTTGAAGAGCTCTTGTGTGTTTCCAGCCGTTGTAATGTCTTCAGTTGCTAATAAGGATGCAAAAATGAACAGTCTTGGGCTGATTCCGGCACACCTCACAATTTATTTTTTTTATTTATTCACATTTGTATAGCGCACTTGCAGCCCATGGACATCGAGGCGCTGTTACAAGTAGGTGTTGGATTCTTAATTCAGCAGATATGCATGAGACAGAGGTCTTATGGATAAAGAATTACAGGCATAGTTGCAGGTGAGGCATGATATTCGTAATACAGTAACAGAGTGCAGTCAGGTACGTTTCATACAAAGAGCTTAGTTTTAACAGCTTTGCGAAAGGCTAGGTGGGATTCAATCATTCTGATGTGCGGTGGCAGTGCGTTCCACTGGGTGGCGGCCCGAGTGGGAAAGCTGGCACCACCGGCGCGCACCTTGCGTGATTTGGGCGTGACAATCGTGTTGGTATAGCACATTCTTAATGGTCTGGTGGCAGAGTGCTTGGTGATTCTTTGGGTCAGGTCGGGTGGAGCAAGTTCATGAAGGCATTTGTGGGTGAGGGCGAGTGTTTTGAAAACAATCCTCTCTTTCACCGGAAGCCAGTGTGCCTGTCTTCTGACTTCTGAGATGTGGTCTTTTCTCGCGGTACCTGTGGCCGCCCTGAGTGCATTGTTTTGAACTAGCTGAAGTTTGGCCAGGTTCTTATTGGAGGTCCCAACGAGTAGGGCATTACAGTAGTCCAGCCTAGATCCAATTATTGCCCTAGCAATGGTGAGGCAATTCTGGCGTGACAGACAAGATATAAAAACGAGCTCTATGGCTAAGTGTACCAATGTAAAATGGTCAATAAAGATTGTAACTGTGGAGGTAGACTAATGGACTGGTTGAATAGTATGTGGCATGTGCTCAATGCACGGCGCTACACTTCGGCATATTACTGCAACAGAGTTAGCACAATGTTTAGCTATAATTGGCAAAAAACTGCCACCTGAACCGAACCAGTAAAACATTTTTTTTTCCAAAAATATTGCAATATGGAGAACATACAGTGTAACATGAGCATGTTATGATTCCCATAGATACGATGAGCCCATTATGCGGCTCACAAACACACATAAACATATGCATTTACAATAGAAAGTGGTGTAATTCTGAGTCCACGTTGAGCCCATTATGGATTGAGTCCATAGACCAAATCCAATAGGCTTCTCTTTTGCGGAGGCTTAATTCCAAATTGCCTCCTCTTTTCAATGGTGATAATTTCTCAATCCCATAGCATTGGATTTTGGCTAGATCTGTTTCTTGATGTTGCTGTTGGAAGTGAAACGCTAGGTGGGAGTTCAAGTCTTTATTTTTTATAGCTCTCATATGTTCTCCAACTCTGGTTTTAAGTTTCCTTATAGTACTTCTAATGTAGGGTTTATTGCAAGCACAGATGATGGTGTATATAACAAAGTTGCTATTGCAGTTTATGAGTTGTTTGATTTGAGTTTGTTTGCCATTTGGTTGACCAAATTCCTTTTTCGCATTAAGCATATATGGACAGATCTGGCAGTTGCTGCATTTATAATTTCCTCGTACTGGTGCTGGTAGCCAGGATTCCTTGTCTGGTAGGGGCTCTTTTTCGAATTTATCATATTGTTTGTTGTCAAAGTATGATGGACTGATGATTTTTTTGAGGTTGATGCAGTTTCGAAACGTAACGTTGGGTTTCTTGTCTAGAAGCATGTTCAAGTCTGTGTCTGTTCTCAAGATGTTCCAATTTCTTTGTAAAATTTTCTTGATACTGTGATTGTTTGTGCTGTAGGTGGTGACAAACCTTGGTGTTTCCAAGGACGTTGGTTTCTTTATTTTTTGTTTGAGTAAACTTGATCTGGATCTTTCTTGGGTTTTTCGAAGCATGTTATTAAGATGTTGAAAGCTGTAACAACGATTTTTGAATTTTTGAATGGTGACTGATTGGTGTTTATTACATTCTAATTCAGATGTGCAGTTACGTTTAATGCGAAGCAGTTCACCAAATGGGATGTTTTGGATAATGTGGCGAGGATGATTGCTCGAAGCATGTAAAAGACAATTCACGGCTGTTTCTTTGGTGTACAATGTACTGTGAACTGTGCCATTTTGTAAGTACAGATGGAGATCCAAAAAATTGATGGCTTCTCGGCTGTAATTGATTGTAAATTTCAGGTTATAGTCATTGTTGTTGAGGAAATCATAGTAGTCAAGCAGTTGTTGTTCTGTACCATTCCAAATGATGATAATATCGTTGATGTATCACCCCCAAAAAGCAATTGTGTTGTTGGTTGTGAAATCGGGGTGCTGCCAAGCAAATTGAGTTTCAAAATGTCCCATATAGAGATTCGCATAAGCTGGGGCAAATGTGGTGCCCATTGCGGTGCCCTGTATTTGTCTATAGATTTGATCTCCAAAGCAAAATATATTATTGTTGAGAGTGAAATGAATCATTTCCAAAATCATCATATTTTGGTCTTGAAGTGAGACGGATCGAGTTTTCAAGAAAAATTCAGTTGTTGAGATCCCTTTTTGGTGAATGATACTAGTGTATAATGCCAACACATCTAGTGTTACAAACCAATAGTTTTCCTCCCAGAATATGTTTTCCAATTGGTTAATTGCATGAGTGGTATCTTTGATGAAAGAGCTTAAACTGGAAGCTAGTGGTTGTAAGTAGTGGTCAATGTATTCGGAAATTCTTTCTGTAATGGATCCAATACTATTGATGATGGGTCTGCATTGTGGTAGAACAGAAAATGGTTTGTGTATTTTAGGCATAAAGTAGATTGTTGAGAGTACTGGATGTGTAATATTCAAATATTCCTATTCCTCATCTGATAGTAGGTTATTATTATGCCATACTGAGCTCATTATCTTCCAGTCTGCTACTAATTCCTTGGTAGGGTTGGTTGGAAGAGGTTGGTAACAGTCAATGGCTTGCAAATGATTTCTGGCTATTTGAATATAATCTTCAGTTTTCAAAAGAATAATGTTGCCTCCCTTATCTGCTGTCCTCACTGTAATATCATGATTTTCTTTCAATGTCTTGATAGCTTGTATTTGTGATTGATTAAGATTATAATTGAGTTTGATCTTGTGGTTGGCCAGGTATAGTTGTCTTAACTCATTTTTTACTGCTTTTTGGAAGATATCAATAACATTATCCGGTGGTAGAATTGGAGTGAAATGTGATTGGGATTTGAGTCTAGTATGTTTGGCTAGTCAAAGAGTAATATCCTGATCTTGGGCAAATGATGCCACAGTATGTGTATCTTCTTCTTCAGATAGGTTTAAGAGGTTAACAGTATTTTCCACATGTTGTAATGAGAGTTCAGAGACCTGGGGTGCAGATGTCACTTTCTTATGACCCATATTGTGTAAAAAATGTTTTTTCAACTTGAGCTTTCTGCAAAATCGAAAAAGGTCTGTAATGGTTCCAAAGTAATCATAAGTATTGGTGGAACAAAAAGTAAGAACTTTGTTAAGTGTAGAAATCAGGTCTTGTGGTAGAATTGAATCTGTCATGTTGAATACTAGGTTTTCCTCTTTGGTTGGTTCTTTGATCTTGTTTGAACGCCATTGTTTTTGTCTGATTCGTTTTCTTTGTTGGCTGCCTTGTCCTCTGCGTCCCCTCTTTGTTTTGTGGTGTCGACTGTCGGCGTAAAACCCCATTTTAGGTTTTGTTTTGTATTTGAACGTGTTTTCTTGAAATGTCTGAATTCCTCTAAAAAAGAGTATGGTGCAGTTGGATTCAGTGTTGCTAATACGGCCTTGAAATCGCACCATGGGCATTGTGCAGAGCTCATGTGTGTTTCTCAGCCGGGTCGATCGAGACCTAAGTGGAGAGCTATTATTGGTAGCATGGTCCCTGAGAATAGCGGTGCATGTTGTCAAGGTTGGCGGGCGGGGAGGCTTACCTGCGTGCTCTTTCTGGCGTCCTGGGCGGTGCTCCGCTGCTCTACTACACCGCGCTGGGTGCCACCATTATAAGTGGTTCATCTAGGCGTTGAGTCACGTTAAGTGGCTGATCGCGCATGCGCGATCTTGTAGTGTCTTAGCGCCAATCTCAGCGCATGCGCGTCGTGGGCTGTGACTGCGCATGCGTCGTGGATCCGCGCGAGACACTACAACGTTCGGCTCAGTTGTGTGTGTTGAAGGATGCCAGTTGGCAGTTAGCCCTGTGGGCTGCAAAGAGCGAAAGGGATGGGGATCGTTTTGGGGAGGCGCATGGGTAGTGAGGCTATGTGTTGAAACAGCCTGTAGGATACATGCTAATCAGGCTGGGCTGGTTGGCCCAGGAACGCAAGGATGATAACTAAACTTTATGGTGGCCCAATTGGGCCATGGAATGAGTAACTAAATAAGTGGCAGTTGGATTGTGCCACATTGGGTGGCGTAAGACTAACTGCTATGTGTCTAACTCTGACTGTTGGGTTAGCCTATAAGTGATGTGTGTGGCATGGTCGTGTGCTGGGCAACAGGAGCCAAGAATGCTCTAAGGACATTTACAACAGAACCCCATTGAGGGCACACAGCAAATAATTCTTGGTAAGAGGCATTTACCTCATCCCACACTACTAAAAGTACTTGGAACCAACTCCTTGCTTACTCTTCTTTTCTCTTCCTCCCCCTTTCCCTTTTTTTCTTCCAATTGAAAATTATTTTTCTTAAAATCAACACATCAATGTGTTTTGATATTATGTTCTTACCTGTCACTATTATTGCACATCACTCTAACACCACAATTGAATGTACTACAACATGTCTCACAATTGTCACGAACCACATATCACCTGGAACTCTTGAATATTGCTCAGCCTTGAGAAAGACCTTATAGGTCGAAACACGTGTCGGCTGACCAAACTTGTACACCAAGTCCTAAATAGTGTTTCTTAAAACACAAATATACCTATGGAATGAACCACCCAAGAAGAACACCAATAATAAATGGATTATTTCGTACTAACCAGAGTGTTACAAATATTTATTTCGGATTTTCCAAACAAGATAGCTGGGAGTAAAAAGACTTTTTTCCTACCTACCAAACTGTGTCTCAGGCTAAACCCCAAAAACCACTCCTGTGAACTTGCTAAAACTCACAATCACAATGCGAATGGAGCTTAGCATAGGCAGGTTCCATTCCTAGAGCCTAAACCTACCTCATCTTCTCACTAGGGAACCAGCCAATGCTCAAGCTCCTGGAATCTTGCCAAAATAATAACTAAAAAATAAAACGAAGAAATGTCAGAATATATGATGTCAAGGAACGAGGACATCAAGGCACTCTTTGCCCCACAAGGATCAACAGACAATGCTTTTAGAGATAGCAATTTACAAGAAGACCTCAAACAAAAATTCATGAGACTTGAGAAACTGTCAAAAAAAGAAATTAACAAATTCTGGGAGAAAACAACGATGCAGGAATATGCAGAACAGAAGAAAATACAGAGAGGCCTTAGGATTCTTATTTTCCCAGACTTCGACGATCCATTGGACACAGACTTAGCAGACGAATGGGAACAGAACCTAATAGTTGGATCAACAAGAATGATAGAACTGTTAATAGAACACGCCAAAAGAAAACATAATAGGGTTGTGATTCTACTTGAAGAATTAAAGAAAGAAATAGAAGATTGTGATGCCCCAAAAACAACCAAAGAGAAAAATTACAAGACTATGGGCCTCATTACACGGATGGCGGTAAGGATTTACCGGTACCGGTAAAATACCGGTACCGGTAAATCCTTACCGCCTTACTACAAGGTCCCTTTGCGGGTTGGGGGATTTAACGCCTGCTTTTTGCAGGCGTTAAAAACCAACCCGCAAAGGAACCCAGGGAGCTAATTACGGTACCGCAATTTGCGGTACCATAATTAGCGCCTTCCCTATTCCCATTGAGCCCTATGGGGCAAAAATGGGAATGGGGAACGGCAATGGTGGAAGGGGGAATTACCGCCCTGCCAACCTTGGAATGGGGCGGTAATTCCCCTTTCCACCAACGCGGTGCCGGTATTTTACTGGCATGAACCATGGCGCTAATAGCGCCATGATTCTCCGCCATCTGTGTAATGAGGCCCAATGTATAGAATCCTGAAAACACACCAAGATGAAGTTAAAATGAGGAAACTCAATAAGTTTTTCAGAGATGGTAAGGACTGCAGAGAAGACAGGGTCTTCACCTATCAACCTAAATACGAGCAAAACCAACAACAACCTAAATCTAAAGAAAGCACCCAAACAACTCAGGGGCCAGCTCTGAAATGGACAGTGAACCAGATGAAACACCAGACTTACCAGAAAAAACAACAGACAAACCACCAGTCAAACGTAGTTTTTTAGACCAAATCAAACTACACTAGGAAAAAAAAGTCGTGAAACCACAACCCAACAACAACATGCGCTGGGATCGGTGCTAAAACACTACATGATCGCGCATGCGCGATCAGCCACTTAACGTGACTCAACGCCTAGACGAACCACTTATAATGACGGCACCCAGCGCGGTCTAGTAGAGCAGCGGAGCACCGCCCAGGACACCAGAAAGAGCACGCAGGTAAGCCTCCCCGCCCGCCAACCTTGACAACATGCACCGCTATTCTTAGGGACCATGCTACCTATAATAGCTCCCCACTTAGGTCTCGATCGACCCGGCTGAGAAACACACATGAGCTCTGCACAATGCCCATGGTGTGATTTCAAGGCCGTATTAGCAACTGAAGACATTACAACGGCTGGAAACACACAAGAGCTCTTCAAAAAGATCCC
Source organism: Ambystoma mexicanum (assembly GCF_040938575.1). Taxonomy (NCBI): domain Eukaryota; kingdom Metazoa; phylum Chordata; class Amphibia; order Caudata; family Ambystomatidae; genus Ambystoma; species Ambystoma mexicanum. The sequence continues at coordinate 186,334,698 of NC_090938.1, read as the reverse complement.
TTGATGTACTTCCCAGACCACTAAATTGAAATGGCCGCAGCCAGCAGCAACAGCCTGGGGCACCCCAACAACCAATAACAGCTCCCTACTTAGGCATCCACTAACCCGGCTGAGAAACACACACAAGCTTTACCAAATGCCTGTGGTGTGATTTCAATGCCGCATTGGCAACAGCAGACACTAAACCGGCTGGAAACACACATGAGCTCTTCAAAAAGAAAAAGCCCTTGATGTATTTTCCACACCGCTAATGTGTAATGGCCCCAGCCAGCAGCACCAACCTGGGACACCCATTACACATGATATCTTCACGACTAGGGAGAATCACATGGGGCACTCCTACTAAGTGCCCAGCAATGCCCACCAATGCAAGCTAAACCTTTTCACAATTTTCCATTACTCATCCCTCCAGGGCCCAACAGGAGCCAAGAATGCTCTAAGGACATTTACAACAGAACCCCACTGAGGGCACACAGCAAATAATTCTTGGTAAGAGGCATTTACCTCATCCCACACTACTAAAGGTACTTGGAACCAACTCCTTGCTTACTCTTCTTTTCTCTTCCTCCCCCTTTCCCTTTTTTTCTTCCAATTGAAAATTATTTTTCTTAAAATCAACACATCAACGTGTTTTGATGTTATGTTCTTACCTGTCACTACTATTGCACATCACTCTAACACCACAATTGAATGTACTACAACATGTCACACAATTGTCACGAACCACATATCACCTGGCACTCTTGAATATTGCTCAGCCTTGAGAAAGACCTTATGGGTCGAAACACGTGTCGGCTGACCAAACTTGTACCCCAAGTCCTAAATAGTGTTTCTTAAAACACAAATATACCTATGGAATGAACTACCCAAGAAGAACACCAATAATAAACAGATTATTTCGTACTAACCAGAGTGTTACAAATATTTATTTCGGATTTTCCAAACAAGATAGCTGGGAGTAAAAAGACTTTTTTCCTACCTACCAAACTGGAGCTTAGGCTAAACCCCAAAAACCACTCCTGTGATCTTGCTAAAACTGACAATCACAATGCAAATGGAGCTTAGCACAGGCAGGTTCCATTCCTAGAGCCTAAACCTACTTCGACAACCATTATCACCTCCCCAGGGAACAGTGTCTACCCTCTACATGATGACGCCAATTCGGAACCCAACCACACTATCCAAGGTAAGATACAAAACAGCCCATAATGCAACCCGGGGCATAGTGGAGCGCATATTCGGAGTGCTCAAGTCACGCTATCGCTCCCTTGTCCGCTCTGGTGGGCAGCTGCTATATGCGCCCCCAGTAGTGTGCCGGATCATAGTGGCAGCATGTGTCCTGCACAACGTTGCAACCCTGCGGTGCGTGCCGATGGTCATGGTGGTGCCCCCACATCCCCAACCACATGCACGGCCGCTGCGCATGGGAGGTGAAAGGGCACATGGTGAGGCAGCCCTTACCCAGCTTGTGGCAAAATACATCACCTAAAATCCCACCCCTGCGGAGTGCACACAGGCCTGGCACATACCAGCTCACAGGAAGGTAAGTAAGTGGGCACCACTTGTTTAAATTCACTTTCAAACAGATCAAAAAAAGTTGAAAAAAGTTGAGGCCACCGATGAAAGAACCCATTACTTCACGCACAGGAACATATCCGTGCTTACATTGCATCAATTGTAATTTCGTGATCAAGGGTGACACGATATACCATCCCAGAACAGGCAACAAGATTTTCCTGAAGACATTTGGTACGTGTGATAGTGTGAACATTATATATGGTATAAAATGCCCCTGTGGTAAGTATTATGTAGGACAGTCCACGAGATCAGCAAAGGCACGTTGGAACGAGCACCGTTCGTGCATACGTACATGTAACACCAACTCGGCGGTGGCACGCCACTGGCGTGATGAGAGCCACAACCTGACTCAAATTAGATTTGTCATTCTTGAAGTGTTAAAGAAATCGAATCCCCATGAGGATTTGGGCCTGCGACTCAACCAAAGAGAAACCTTTTGGATAGACAAACTTGGGAGCCTCTACCCAAATGGCCTAAATGAAGAGATTAACTATCACTGTTACATTTGAATCATTGTTTTCCATGCTTGACTTAAGAGGATTATGTTGATACATGAGTGACTAGTACATGATTCCCTTCCTCTACCAATGTACATTTATACCGGGACACTTTGGATGACCTCTCTCTTTAAGGGGGTCATTCATGTCTTTTATTTTAGGATTCAATATGAATTGTTATCACATTAGGATCCAATCACCAACGTTTACACACCATTGTCGCCCTTCCCGAACTTAGGTTTGGGACCCAAGGTAACGCCTTCCGGGGGCTACCGCATGCGACTGGTGTATTTATGATAAATGTACATGATATATCCACGATTACACCCATTAGTTGTTTATGTAATGGTTTAGATACACATGCTACCCTTGCATGATTTTTTCCATATATCGCAGTGTGTCTAATATGCTTATTATTATCATTATTATTATTATCACAATGTTTGTTTATTTTATCTATGACATTTTCACTCATTTATACACAATTGTTAGTATGTTTTCTATGTCTATTAGCCTTTTTTCTCATATTCAATTTTCTGTTCTTTTCCTTCTACAATTCTACATTTATCAGTAGCTTTACTGTAAATTCTTTTTTATCTGGATTCCTGGCTTGAATTGCCTGATTGCATGGAGTGCAATCGTCAGTATGTTTTCTATGTCTATCAGCCTTTTTTCTCATATTTAATTTTTGATTTTTTTTCCTTCTATAATTCCGTAATTATCATCAGCTCTACTGCAAATTCTTTTTTATTTGAATTCTTAGCTTGAATTGTCTGATTACATAGAGTGCAATCGGCAGTATGTTTTCTATGTCTATCAGCCGTTTTTCTCATATTTAATTTTCGATTTTTTTCCTTCTATAATTCCGTAATTATCATCAGCTCTACTGCAAATTCTTTATTTCTATGATTCTTAGCCTTGATTGCCTGATTGCATAGAGTGCAACTGCCTATCGGCATCGTGTCGATCAATGGACACATTTGGGTCACGTGTTTATATTAGTATGAGTAACCTTGGGAACGCTGTTCCCTGGCAATGCGGAATGGCGTCCCCTGCTTGACCGCAATCCCAGCCTCAGTACACTCGTAGCTTTACGAGTACAGGTAAGCCTGCAGACCTCTACAACTAGTGTCTATGACAAATTCTGAGACAACCCACTAAAACACATGTTGTTGCACCTACAGATTGAAGAATTGATTTGGTCTGGTTTCCAGACCTTTGATCTTGCGTGAAGTTGTTGTCAACTCCCCGCACATTTTTTCCACGGGCTACCTCGATCCCTTGAGGTAACTTTCCTTGGTTTTCTGATCATGTTCAAATTAACTGTGTTATTTCATTTACACATTATTTATTTTGGCATCTTTTCTTTTCCCTACTGTGTGGCTTAATTCACCTTTTCCATTTACCTTGCAACTCATCGAAAATTGGTATGTTATTTTTATATTGTTTTCACGCATGGTTATATTTTGTAACACAATCACGATTTTGTTTATGTTTTTCAAAACTTGATGCTTTTGGTATAAATGTTCCACAGTTCGTGTAAATTAGACCTGCCCTGATGAAGGAGCTGTATGCTCCGAAATGCATTGGCACTTTATGTCTATAACAATTATGGGATGAGTTAGCCGCGGCCTCACTAAGATTTTATTAGTGACCAACTTGGAATTTTCTTTTTGATAAATGCATATTACTTTTGGATCCGACTAAGAGATTTATTTGGATGAGTTACATTCTGTAAATACAGTGAACATTTACTAGTTGACTCTAATTTTGCAAATTGCACTGCCCTTGGTAGGGCTTATACAGAGAGCGGCTGTGTGGCCAGGTTTGTTACCTAGTCTTCTGTATATTTTTACATACCAGCTCACAATCAATGATGATGACAAAAGGGACAGTCAACTGTCAAAACCATACCAGCCTGAGATTGTTCACCTGAAGTGCTACATTGTGTGCATCCCCAGCTACTCAAAGACACCCAATGCTGTGTCAGAAAAAGGCACACATTCATGTAGCATGAAGGACTACCCCCTTGCAAAATACCACATCAAAATAGTGGCATGTCACCCAACCCCTCCCCATCTCACCTACCTAATACACCATGGCATGGCATGCAATGTGAAAGCAACCAAATGAATGCACAACACATGACACAAGTGTCACAAAGTGCACTGTCCCAAATGGAAACAGGTCACAGACAATTTTCTCTCAATAATGAATAAAAAACAACACACATGAACAAATACTTACCAGCAAGAGGAAACATCAGTACATGATCAAACAGTGGCAATATATGAGAATAAAAAATTAAAGTAGAGCAAGTGTCACAACCTGACTAAGGCAGCACATCGACCCCTTCCAACTGCAGAATGTTGATGGTAGGCAAATGTTTCAGTATACTGCATACAACACAAACTGCATCTGCAAAGTAGACGGGCTTTTTAAGACATGAAGAAGGTACATGTATATAAGGAAAAAGTCATGGATGTAGAACCATACTTAAATCCACCATGCAGTGGAGATTTCAACAACAATACCCACTAGGGATGTATACACAGTTTTGACTACAGACTGTCCACACAACTTATGGGAGCCCAATGTCACTGTGTAAGTTACTGTCACTTGGTCACACCCTTTGCGAGCCCATGGAAATAGGAAGCAGGAGGGGGTGTGTGTCAGGAACCCAAGTTTCTAACCCAAAGACAGGACAAGTCTGCAAGTGCCCAACTGGAATACACAGTGGATGCCTACGGGAGCCACACAAAGCAACACACTGTAAAAAAAATATAAAAAAATAAATAAAATTCAAAAATGGCATGTGTGGACCAGGGGGGGGGGAGGCCACCCGGGAGGGACGAGATACAGGGTGCATGCGTGGATGTTGAGAAAAAAAAACCTCCATGGGCTCATGGCCTGCACAGCTACACTACAGTGGGAGAACTGTCATCGCTGTCATTACCCTCTGGTGGTACATTAGAAGGTGGACGTGATATCGAAGGCACACCACACAAAGCACTGGCATGCTCCTCCATGGCAGCAAGCATGCAGGTCTGAAAGGTTTGGTTCTGCAGGTTGATGGTACGGAGATCCCCATGGAGCACCTCACGGGTAGCACGCATTTCTGCCTGCATGGTCTCGCGTGATGCCCGGATCTCCTGACGGATTGCCTGGAGCTCAGCTGAGAGTGTGCATGTCAGCTGCTGTTCTGCAATTATACTCCGGGACACCTCAAGTTCACACAGAGGGGCTCATTACACGGTATGCGGTAACCATGGCGCTATTAGCGCCATGGTTGCCGCCGGTATTTAACCGTGTCCACCTTGGTGGATGGCGGAATTACCGGCCTATTCCAAGGTGAGCGGGACCGGTAATTCCCTATTCACCAAGGCACTTCCCCATTCCCATTTTTGCCCCCATAGGGCTCAATGGGAATGGGAAAGGAGGTAATTACGGTACCGCAAATTGCGGTACCGTAATTAGCACCAAGGTCCCTTTGCGGGCCCGTTACTTAACGGCTGGTAAAACCAGCCGTTGAAGTCGGGTCCGCAAAGGGACCTCATAGTAAGGCGGTAAGGGTTTACTGGTACCAGTGCCCTTACCGGTACCGGTAAACCCTTACAGCATACCGTGTAATGAGGCCCAGAGTATCTCTGAGGGAGATGTGTTCCAACCTCAGGGCTTCCCTGTGGGCCTGTGACTCTACAGATATGGTTGTGTGCAGAGTCTCCAGTCCAGCCCGTCGCTCCCTGTTGAAGGCCAACATGTCCTCCCTGTGTGAGTGGCAAATGGACTCAGTTGCCTGCTGCTGGAGCTCCATCTGCCTTTCAGGGGGGTGAATGGAAGTGGCCTCCCTATCCATTGCCTGAGCCATCATTTCACACAAAGCCCCCTGTTGTGCTGCTATAGTGTAGATGGAGTTCTCCCACACAGTATCGCCTGGTGGCGTACGGCCACTGCGTTGGCGGGCACCACACCTGTTTGTGGCAAGGTGATGTGCACCATGCTGTGCTGGCACTGCCTGAGGCTGCAGGACTGCATTCCTCCTTTGATCTGCTGGCCCAGGAACAGGAGCAAAGATTGTGCAGTGTAACCCTGCATCCATAACCGCCACAGGCGGACTTTCCAACACTGAAATGCCCAGAAAGGGGTCTACCCCCCGTGCAGGTGGGTTGGACAGAACAGCATCCCTGCCAGAAACACTCAGCTGCGACGGGACATATGTCTCAATGTCCGATTCAGGACATGATTCATAGAGGTCTCCGGAGGTGTACCCAGAGACACCCGTGGACAGCATGGTCTGTAGGAGGATTGGGTTTTCACTCACCACCACCCCACGTCCTCCACTGGTGCCCGGTTGTGGCTGTGAGTACTCCTGGCTCTGCGCCATCTCCTACTCCTCAACAGCATCAAGTGTCTCATCACCTGCAAAAACATGAAAGATAACTAATGAAACCAGGCATGAGCACCATAGCACACACACACATAGGCATGACGAGGCAGACATCCAGTACATAAATGAAACATGTCACACATGACAATAACTCTGGCATGCATGAACTGTCAATGAGTTGGAAGGTGAGGCAAAAAGCAGACACTGATGACTCCAAGATGGAAACCAACACATGTGCTGCATGCTGGATAGCACTGGCATCACACATTAGCCTGTGGGTGGCATGGACAATCCACATACATGACACATGCCAGCACACAGATGGCACGTAGCATAGCCATGGCAGATTTGACAAGGACACCCAGATCGTAGCAAATCACTACTGTCACCCATCCATGTGAGATGGACATCATGAAATTAAACATGGATAAAAGTATGACAAAACACGCATGTGCCACACGCTGCAACAAAGCCAGTGTTCACTGATGCAGTGATAGCAGGCACATTTATACATCAATGGTTGCTCACTTCGACATGACAGCATACAATTGTCATGTTCAACATTCAAACAGGGCCCCAAAATGATTGTGTGCAGGCCAAGTGTAAGTGCACATTACTCAATCAGCCTGATTGTTCAAATCATTCCCATAATAAATTGAGAAATGTAGGCCATTGTGGGGTGTAATCTATGACTGAAGTATGTCAAATTTGGGGCAGTAGGCCACAAAAATGTGTGGTAAAAATGCAAATTATTTCATCAATCAGACAGAATGAACAAGAAAACAGTATGAACAATTTTGTGGCAAGAGGACAGTTGAAGGGAAAGTGCAGTAATCATGTGCAAATTGTCAACTGTGGTCAGAAGGGATACTGTGAAACGGAAAACCAAGGAGGAGCAATGGTTTGGAGGGACCACATGGGTTCTTCAAGATCTGCTAGGTCTCCCACGCCTTGGATCTGATCCTCTGTAATGAATGCTCCAGCGATAGACTCATGTTCAGTGAGTTGTTCCTCCTCTGGTGGAGACCCACCGCCAGTCACCAGAGTAGAGGCATGATTGGAAGCCAGCTTGTTCTTTGCTCTGCGTTTCAAGTCATTCCACCGCTTAGAGCAATGATCAGCTGTGCGCTTCACAAATCCAAGGGACCTAATGTGGTTTGCGATGGTCTGCCAGTGGGCCCTACGTTGAGCAGTCATAGTCTTGCACCCTGCAGTCAACACCATTTCGCGGCCATGGGCAGACACTTAGCCCACAAGTGCATCTAGTTCTGTATCATTGAAACTAGGCTTCCTTGACGTGCCGGAGTGGGTAGCTGTGTCTGGGGTCCCAGCCTGTACCGCAAGAGCACCCTTCTTCCTCTTGGAAGGTGGTGCGGACCCTGAGTGGCTTACGCCGCTCTGGTTGGTAAGGGCAGAAGGGCAGGTGGACTGGGCACTGGAAGTATCCAAAGGCACGATGACCAAAGGTCTCACTGCAGGCATTGGCTGCTGGGTGATGTTTGCAGGACCAACCTCGGTGTGATGGACTTGGACCAACACTGTCCCGGCTGGGAGACTCGGAGCTGGGGTGGATTGAGCTGCAGCTGCCCCTGCAGCCTCCTCACCCTGGCTACTTGGGGCAGCAGATGACATTGCTGACCCAGATCCACGTGGCCTGGTGACAGCAACTTTCACCGCCACACGTGGCTTCGACTTGGTGACACGGAAGTCAGCCTGGGAGTCATCCTGTGCCGGTTCGGTTGATAATATGTTCCGGGTTAACAAGGCCTGAGCTGGGATGGTGTCAGCTGCATCTCCGGGACCTATTGAGGGTGTGGGGGCATAGGTGTCCCTGATTGGTCCTCCACACACTGGCCTCTTGGGCCACCCTGCACATCCTGGCCACGTCCCCTACAGCGCCCACTCCTTTGAGGTCGGCCACCTTTGCCTCCCTTACTGCTTGGTCGCCTCCCAACCATGGCACTGATGTCGTTGTGCGAATGAGAGTTGCAGTAAACAATTGTCCTGGGCAATTGGGGTGAAAGGGGTAGGGCACTAGATGGAATACATAGCCTAGTGCTCTAGCAAGGCTGTCTGTGATCCCTGGGGGAAGATGACAGGTTACACAACGCACAGGCACCCCGAAAACAAAATTTTACGTGCACGCGGCCCCTGGTAGACCACGTGCGTGAAATAAAGAACCTGCACTACGCTGTGGCACCCAGAAACACAAAAATAAGCATACGCGTGGTACACACAGCCTACAATGACCTTTGAATGGGTACACGACACACGGGGGCAACCACAGTTGAAAAATACGTGCGCGACTCACCGTCTGCCTGGAAAAAGAAAGTGAAAAAGATGGGCGTGTGCACGTTGGCAACACCCCCGCCAAAAGAAGAATTGAACGCTCTCTGAGTATACAGGGAGTACGAACTGGAACCGTTGTGAAGTAATCGTGTGTGAACCGACAAGAAGTACAAGAATCACCCGCTCGATTTCCACAAAAAGCACATACAAGAAAATGGCGTCCGACGCGTACCTTTTAATCCAGCCCACACGTGCAACGTCACTTACGCGCATACAGGCTAAGGCCCTTTCCTCCAAGAACACGCAATGACACACAGACATGCAGTTTTTGCACGTGTACAATCAACCTGCACCCGTGTTGAGGGAAACGCCCTTGCGTGTAACGTCACAGACGCACTTACGCGCTAAGGGCCTTTCTTCAAATTACACGCAGATGTGCAATTCTTTCACGTGCCAAATCACTCCATATCAAGCTGGCCACGCAACAACACACGGAAGACCACACTCCTGCCCAGAAGGCTATTTTCCTGCCCCCGAGAGCCCCGAGCACGCTCCCACCTGCCATCTGCTGCTGCCTGCCTGCTGTCCAAGTGCCCTGCTATTTGGTGCCTGCACGTCAGCCATCTGCAGGGGTGCAGTTGCTGTGAGCACCCCTGCTGGAACTTGAAGACTCCCGACTGGTATTCCATCGCTCCACAGCCCAGCCCCAGGACCCAGTTGCCCACCCACACCTGCATCTGGGGTTGCCATGTCGGACACAACACCATCTGGCACCACTGGCAACCCCCAGCCAGAGAGGCAGAGGGCTACCAGCTTCAATGCCAATGATGTTGGTATCCTGGTGGATCAAGTACTGGGGCAGTATGATGCCCTCTTTGGAAGTTCACGCGCTGACAATGAAGGACAGAAGAGTATCTGGATGGACATTGTGGCTGCCATCAACATGGAGGGGGTGGCAGTCCGCGACATTCAACACGTTCGGAAGCGCTGGGAGGACTTCAGGTCCAGGACCCTCAACAAGGCCTGGTGCCTCTTGAAGGCAGCGGATGCTGAGGGGTGCCGGGTCCACCTAAACAACAACCAGATGAGGGTCCTGGAATGTATACGCCCAGTGCTCCACCTCCAGGTCCTTGAGAGGTGGACCCGTCTGGAGTTGAGCGGTAAGTGTACATGCATACTGATTGGATGCTGTGCATATTGAGGTGTGGCAGGAGTGTGCAAGTTGCACATATTTCTTTGTAGGGCCATGCATGGATGTGTATGTACAGGGCCATAAGCCTACCACATGTGAGTCCTCTCATGTGTGAGACACATCGATGGTGTATGTGTTGGTAAGCATGCTGGCCAAATGCAAGTGTGGGTGCACACATTTTTAAATTTCTGTGTATGTACTGTGGCATGGTTGTGGTGTCACACATGGATGTTGCTTCCACCTGCGTGTATCTGCACTATGTACATTTGCATGGGTGTGTATTTGACAAGTGTGCAACTGTGATACACCATGGATGCATGTGACACTGACATGTAGGAGGCTGATTGCCAGATGTGACATGGATGGCGATGTTATCACTGCGACAGGTGGTGGAGATGTACAGATGCATGTATGTCTGGTGGCGTGTGTGCATGTGTTCTGCACTCCCCGTGTTGCATGTGACATCAGGCTCACCTTCGGCTGCTCATGGTGTTGTTTGTGTTTGGATGATGCTGCCTGGTGCAACATTCCTGTTGATTTGCTCATGTGTGTGAGTTGAATTGACATGTGTGTTGGGGAGTGTGATGCCATGTCTGAAGTTTGACACTGCCACTCATGTACAACTGTCATGTGTGTGTATCAGACCATTGTACAGTGCCCTGATGCCTGTGTTCTATCTCTCTCTGTCTGCAGCGTCAACTGATGAAGAGGGCGGAGACGGTGCTGTGGAGCAAAGCTGCAGGGATCGCACCGCCAGCCGGAGACGCAAGGCCCGGCTCCCCTCCCATGTTGTAATCTCAGCGGGGAGTGAGGAGTCTGGTGCCGCGTCCATGGCCACAGCTGCCGAGGATAGGTCCAAGAGGCGGAGGTCGGAGGTGGACTCCTCGGCAGCAGAAGGGGCAGCTGAGACCCCACAGGGTCCAATGGAAGAAGATGGCACAGAGTCATCCAGGTTAGTGGGGGTTTGGTTGAGGAGGAGGCCGTGGAAGGGACACACACGGGGTCTGGAGGGGGGGATTCCACTGGTGCTAGTGGTGCAGTCCAGGGGCAGGGACAGGAGGCAGCACAGGCCACCGCGGAGGTGCCTGTGTGTAATCCTGTCCCCGATCCTGTGACTGCATCATCCCGCACCAGCAGGGATGCCTACGTCCAGACCCGTTCTCAGGGAGGGGATGAGCGCACAACAACTGGCCTTCCTCTCCCTGCAGACGTTGCAATCCGGGGCCGTGTTGAGCCTGTCCTGGCTGGGATGGCATGTGAGATGACCTGCAGTGTTTTCGTGTAGACTCAGCAGGACATCTTGGATGCCTCTTTGACCACGTCGACCTACTAGGACGGGTCACCACTGCTGGATTCCTGCGTGTGCTGGACCTTCTACCGACCCCCCTCCTCACCTGAACCCCTTATGCTCCAGTCGTCCTCCATGCCATCTTCCGGCCCATGTATCACCTGGGTACCCTGGGAGCTGCCTCTGACCCTGCAGCCAGGCTGGTGGAGGACACATCCCTGCCACAGTCGGGAGTCGGACGTCCAGCAGGGGTGGCCACACCAACAACTGCACCCCAGCAGGAGGAGGACATGCAGGCATCAAGAGGCAGGGCACAGGCACGGCAGCAGCAGGCTCAAGGTGGGAGCGATGATGTCTCGGGGCCATCAACATCAGAGGGGCAGGCATCGGCCGGAGGTCAGAAGGACCATGGATTGGGAGTGTCTTCCGTGTGGCAATGTTTTGGCCAGCAAATAGATGCGAAGAGGTGGTGAGCAGAAGAGGCACGGCTCACTATGGTCATGGCGGAGAACTCCATGCGCAGGGCGCTGAGGCGGTCTGAGTGCCTCGAGGCAATTCGCAGGGAGTTAGAGGTGGACATGGCTACATCCCTGCGAAACCTCGGGCCATGGAGCAGGCCTGCCTCCAGGACGTGGAACAGGAGACGATGATGCCCTGGCCCGGTAATCAACAAGTGAGCCGTAGGACTTGCCCGCCGCCATTGTATATAGTTAATTAGTGTTAGGTTTCCTTTCGGTTTTTATTTCTTTTGGGGCGCTTGGACAATGCGCCACCTTTTGTATATAGTTGTTCATTAGGTAGGGTTTTTTGTAGGTTTCCTTTCAATGGTTGGGCTCATGGACCCTGGATGTGTACTTTGTATATAGTTCTTTCACTTCTTTTCTTTTTTTTTCCATGGATCAATGGTTTTGTCATATTTTATCACTTTGGATTTGTTTTGACGACAGACACTTTGGACCCATGTGCTTTTGGATTGATTTGGATTCTGCTTTCACACATTTTTATTTTATATTTTGGACATGCAGCTTTTTCTTTATTATTTCCATTATTGTGTGTTTCATTTCATTCCCTTGCTTTTGTGTTTAATACATTTTTATTTCATACTTCAATGTGTGGTATTCTCTCTTTGGTTTCATGCATGTCACGATGTGTGTTTTCTCAATCACTTGCACCCATTGTGTGTGTGTGAGGAACATGTGTTGATGTGCATACTTGCCATTTGGGATGTATCATGTAATGGGGATTTCAATGTGGGGTGGATGTAATACTTGGTCTTGTGTTTGGACTGGGATGGCGTGGTGTGTGATTTGGGTGGCCATAAGGGCCATGATTGTGGATTATGATGACGTGTTGGGGGGGACATGAGTCGGGGCCTGCTGGCAGGTGCCTGTCACTGTTGGGTGGGTGAGTGGGTGGGGGGACATGAGTCAGAGCCTGCTGGCAGGTGCCTGTCACTACTGGGTGGGTGAGTGTGTGGGGGGACATGAGTCGGGACCTGCTGGCAGGTGCCTGTCACTGCTGGGTGGGTGAGCGGGTGGGGGGACATGAGTCGGGGCCTGCTGGCAGGTGCCTGTCACTGCTGGGTGGGTGAGTGGGTGGGGGGACATGAGTCGGTGCTCACTTGTGCATGGTGACATGTGGGCTGATTGGAGGCATGGCAAGGGTGGATGGGCTGCCTCTGGGGTATGGCCAGGGGTGCAGGGTAGTCCCCTGTGTTGTGGGCTGCCTTCAGGGCCTGGGGAGGGGGGAGAGGGCACACCTGGGAGGACACACACTGCCAATTGGCATTGGGGCACCCCAGGAATACACGTACCCCGCTCGCCCAGCGAAATCACGTGTAAAACTTCCCGTGCACCCCCAGAATACAAGTACCCCACTCGCACAAGGCCTATCGTGTGTAAGACTTCCCACGCACCCCCAGAATACACGTACCCTGCTCGCACAAGTACTATCGTGTTTAAGACTTCCCATGCACCCCCAGGATACACGAACCACGCTCGCCCAAGGCCTATCGCGTGTAAAACTTCCCGCGCACCCCCAAGATACTCGTACCACACTCGCACAAGGCCTATCGCGTGTGCTACACCCTGCGCACCCCCAAAATACATGTACCGCACTCACCCACTGCCTATCGCATGTACAACTTCCCGCGCACTCCCGAAATACATGTACCCCGCTCGCCCAAGGCCTATCGCGTGTAAATCTTCCCACACACCCCCAGAATACACGTACCCCGCTCGCAGAAGGCCTATCGAGTGTAAGACTTCCCGCAAACCCCCAGAATACACGTACCCCGCTCGCACAGTGAAATTGCGTGAGAAATTACCCGCACACCCCTTAGAATACACGTACCCCACTCGCCCAAGGACTATCACGTGTAAAACTTCCCACGCACCACCATGAGACACATACCTCGCTTGCATAAGGCCTATCGCGTGTGAAACTCCCCACGCAGCCCCCAAATACACTGTACCAGCCCTGTGAACTGGTGCAGGGTTAGCACGGCCCTTTGCGCTGCATTGGCCATTTCAATGCTGTATCCTTGCGAAAGGGGCGTTCTTGGGGCCGTAACTGGCGTGGCGGGATGTCCTCTGCGCCAGCACTCAAAATGGCTTTGTTATTCCATGAATACGCGGTGCGCCAGAATGCTGTTTAGCGCACACGCCTGGCGCACGCTACCTCTCTGCGCTGCTCGCATGCGCTGCCTCTGTGCTGAAATCTATGAATTACCCCGTTAGATGGGGCCTGCTAGTTTATAGTCGCGTTACGCGGGTGCAGGGTGGAATAAGACAGCATGATTAAGGAGGTAATCGTGGCTCACCATGCCGCATTTGATGTACTGAATACTACAAAATTGCATATGTGCGGTGCCACCTAGGTAGGCCTAGGACGGCAGGATTGGTTAATACCCTGGTTTGGCAAGGTGCCCGTGCCACAGGCGCAAATGTAAATCTTTGGCGACGTGGCGAGATACATTTGTGTTATAGAGCATTGTGTTGCAGTAGAATCGCATTTGTCAGGCTTTGTGTATTCCGTCGCCGGTCGCCGTGCTGCGCATGGTTTTGTCGTGTTTACAGGGATTTGTTTGTTGCTTTGATTTGGCGCGATGCACAAGGTGCAGAATATTAGGTTTTGAATTGGAGGGAGGCGAGTCCAAGTTCTTTCCAACTATGCAGCATAATGTGTTTTGAATCCAGTATGCTTGGGCAATGGCCAGCTGATGGCTGGATGGGAGTGCTCGTCGCTTTATTAGTTTTGGTTCGTTAGGCCCATGCAGTTTGTACCCAGCCGTGGTGGCTCGGGTAGATCGCTGTGATTAAACTACTATGCGTGCGCCTTCTTGAGCAATTGAATAGTTGTGGGCATTTGGCTTCTGAGGGAACCACACAGGGGTTACAACGCCAGGGCTTACTTTGTTCATGTGGGTATGGCCGCTTGATCTATTAGGCGATTTAAGTGACAAGAAGTTTGGTAAACGAAAGGTCTAAGTGGAGGCTTGAGGGCACTGTTTTTTAAAAGAGGTTGCGGTTGAGCATAGTGTGCACTACCCCCACCCCGACCCCTTTTTGGCTTCCAGCGAATCACAGTGGATTAAAAGTGCTCATGGGGGAGTCCCAATTTTATTTTGGTTGTCCGGCACACGGTTTCTTTATAATTTACAGGCACTAGATTATGGAACTAAGGAAGCTCGAATGGCGCAGGATTCTTTAAAACCACGAATTTAGGATATGCGCAGCATTTGGGAGTATAATTTCGAAGGGTTGGGATGATGGCGGCCTCACGTTTCCTCAGAAAGGCAGGTGTTTGATCCTATATTGTTGGGGGGGGGGTTGGGGTCGCCACGGGCAGAGGGCTGAAATTGTGATTACGAGATAGCAGGCACTTGCAAGTTCAGGGTCATGATGTAGTGGGTGGTTTGGGCGTGGATAGCGATCAAGATAGCTCAGGGGGGTTCAGCGCGCGTTGCAGCAATATGCATGCGATCAACCTTTCATCCTGCTGAGCGCTGTAGAATGAAACATCATTATCGTTTGACCTTTGACGTCTGCTTGCATTCGGGCCTATATTCACTGATATTAACGATTCATATGGTACATTAGAAACAATGCTGGGTGATGCCACTTCTGTTTGGGTCAAGGGTGAAAAGTGTCACAGGCACAAGGATACGGTTGCGGCAATTACTTACATAGGCCGCTTTAAATGGCATGCTTCTTACGGGCATGTTTGCCAGAGCAAATACAGTGCATTATAGGGTACACCAGGGTGAAATAACTCATCAAACTAGCCCACACTGGCCAAAAGGGCCCACGTGGGACACCTAATGCGTGTCTTTAACAGCGTATGTATGTCAAAATAAATGACTGATTAAATGCAGTTAGGAGCAGATAAATTGATGGTAATGAGTAACTCCTTATATGTAATCACAATTATAAAACACAGCGCTATTTTGGGGAGCAAAATCAAGGGTTGCGGTTAACAATCATGTGCAGCAATACAAGGGCAGCAGACCCCGCCAGCTGCTAGCAGCCACCAATGGAAATCACATAATCAGTCAACTGGACAGTAGTACCTTTCAAAATGGGAAATATCCATTTGTATATCTGTAAATAAACACGCTTATTTTTCTGAAACACAGGCATGCTCTGGAACAGGTGGCAAAATGTTTTTGTTTTAGGGGGCCGATGGAGGCGTTCTTACAGATTACCAGTGTTTTTAAAACCGCATAATTTTGGAGGGGTTGAACAGGCTCAGGGTTTTCATGGGCAGCATAGCCTGTTTTGTTGCAAGACCATAGTGTTTCTTGGAGCCTAGTCATATGTCAGCAATAATGTCAGAGGTCACGGATTTCATTATGTGCATGCACAGGTTAACGCTTAACTACCTTTTTTAACGCAGCGTATCGGTAGACTATTCCACCCACGTTGTCCACAGTTTAGGTTTCAGGCAAGCAGTTTAGTATCAAAAGGGTGACAGTAGAACGCCCATGACCTGCTGTGTGGTTATTAGAAACTGATCTATGTGCAAATACAGGTTCAAGGATGCATACGTGGGAAAAGCATCATTAGGCAAGCCAAGCACAGTACAAGTAATGAGCTCAAATTAAGGGTAAGGTAGGCTGTGTATAACACAGGCAAAAGAAGCATTGTGGGATAATAAAGGTTGGATAAGGGTCTCCGTAAATGAACAATTTGCATCACATTTACATGGAGGGACATTTACTGAGATGGCTTCTCAGCAGCATCTGGTTCCTGCTCAAGCGATATGTTCACCAGCAGGGGTTTGTCAAGGGGTAGCTGATTGGCTTGGGGTACCTACGGTCGATGGAAGTGGGGCTCCATTGGGGGTGGATGGGCCAGCTGGGGGACACTAGATGCAGATTACGGTGTGAATAACGGATTTGTGCTTATGTGTTATCATAGGATATGAAAAAAATGTGGACGCCTCAGTCGGGGCCCAGCAGTGTTACGGGGAACGCAGCATAACGATCATGAAAGGTCTGGTAAGCTGTGGGACACTCCCACAATTACATACCACTGGTAAGACTGGAGGATGGCATAAAATGTACGCTATGTTCCAAATTAAGCTTTTTTGCAGCGGTATGGTCTGCCAGTACCGCGACCCAACGACCGCAAAATGTTTTGGGGAGCTAGGTGGCCTCCCGCAATGTGCATGCACATGGTAAACCTGGAAAATGGTGAAGTTACTTATTTACATCATGTATACATAATTTGAGATGACAAGGTCCATGGTACGGTGAACAGAGCATACTCATCGGTAGGGTGGTCATGGTTTTTGGGATGGCACTCCTTTGAGACAAACCAATATGTTGGAATTGTGGTTTAGGTGAAGGTGGAGGGTCGTTTGCAGATACAACAAGGAGAAGTTAGAATACCAGTACTTATTTACTAAGGCAGCTGGGCAAAAGCATGCTTCGCGAGGAGGCAGCGTGCATCTAGAACAAGGGTAAGGGGTGGGGTCTTACACAAGGTGGATTTACAAGGTAAAACTGGAAGTGGAAAACTGTGATAGGTGGGAATTGTGCTTTGGGTGAAGTTTGAAGGTTGTTTACTGGCTAGAGCAAGGATACGTTTTATTGAAGCATGGGGGCATTGGGGGTAGCGGGGGGACAACCCCCAAAGTGTGGCAGAGTTACGGGCAGTCCTAGCCGCGGAGGACGCAGCGTCTTGAACTGTGGGCGGTTTCCCGATGGCCGTACTCAAGCCAAAGTCGGACAACAGGCATTGGATCCCTATGAACACTGGAGACTCCTCACCTTCATGTGCAGTGGCCCGAGGGAGAAGCACTGTGTGCACCAATCTGGTGCAAATGTCTGGTGCCTTGCGACATGCATGGAGGTGGCAAGGGGACACCGGAACAGTCAGAAGTGTTGCCCTACTTTTTGGGGGATAGGCGTTTTATGGTATAGATGGTCATGAACCATGGTGCTTTAGGGCTGGGACTGCCCCCTTTGAATTGTATGCTCCAATAAACTGTGATCTGTTTCCATAAAATGTAAACTGTTGTCGGACTATTATTCAATGACTGCTCAGGTTTTGGTTACCCAAGGTATGTTATCCTCACACGACAGGGGTGCCAATGGGGGCTGACACCGCTAAGGGGATGTTCCAGCCCCTACAGGGGGTGCTCGAGGGACGTCCCACATAGCGTGGGCGCCCCTCTGGCAGCCCCCCTTCCGGCTACGGAGGTCCCTACCCCTTCCGCTCCATCAAGAGTGGGGGCGGGCATCCCCAGGGCAGGTATTTCCGGCCAGCCCTGGGGACGGCCTACAAATACGGAAGAGGACTGCAAGAACGGCCTCTTTGCAGTCCTCCTCCGTTGAATTACCCACCCACCCGCACCCAATGGTAGGTCAGGGAGCACAGTTGGGTTGAACTAGGGTGTGAGGATCTAGGTAGGTAAAGACAGGGAGGTTGGAATTAGGTTGGATGGATCAAGGTGTAAGTGGCAGTGTTGTAAAGAGTTTCAAGGGTTGGCTTTCTTTGTTGGGTATTAATTGATCCATTTTTTAACCAGAGAGAGAGGTGTCAATGGGTGTAAAGGAAAATGGTTTCAAATGATTGCTTACTCCAATTTGAATTAATTTACATTTTCAGAGTGGATCGAGGTGTAAGTAAGTTCAAAGGAAAGTGGGTTAAATTATTTGCTCCATGCTGCACAAATTTCAATTCTTCAGCAGAGTGCAGGGTGTAAATATGGAAAAGTGTTTAAAAGTTTTGTGGACTTCAATTTGTATTCAATTTTCGTTTTCAGCAGACATCGAGGTGTAAGCGGGTGCAAAGGAGTGTTTTAAGGTTCTTGTTTCATGGTGTATAGATCTTCCAATTTTTAGCATAGACCGGGCCGTGCGTCAGGGAAAGGGTTTAAAAATGCTTGTATGCTTCAATTTATATTAATTTTTACATTTTCAGCGGAGATCAAGGTGTAAGTGGGTGAAGGGAATTGTGTGAAATTCCTGGCTTTATTTTGTACTAATTGTCCTTTTTTGTCACTGGCGGAGTTAGGGGCAGTCCTAGCCGGAGAGGATGCTGCGTCTTCAACCGTGGATAGTTTCCCGATAGCCGTACTCGAGCCAAAGTCGGACGACGGGCATTTGATCCTAAGGACACTGGAGACTCCTCGCCTTCATGTGCAGTGGCCCGAGGGAGAAGCACTCTGTGCACCAATCTGGTGCAAAAAATGACCGGTGCCTTGCGACATGCATGGAGGCGGCAAGGGGACACCGGAACAACCAGAAGTGTTGCCCTACTTTTTGGGGGCTAGGTGTTTTTGTGGTATAGATGGTCATGAACCATTGTGCTTTAGGGCTGGGACTGCCCCCTTTCTATTGTATGCTCCAATAAACTGATCTGTGTTTCCAAAAAATGTAAACTGTTGTCGGACCATTATTCAATGACTGCTCAGGTTTTGGTTCCCCAAGGTATGTCATCCTCACACGACAGGGGGGGGGCGCCAATGGGGGCTGACACCGCTATGGTTTTGCTTTCTGATTCGCTGGTTGGGAGGCAAGGTCCAACAGGGCACGCCAGAAACAAACACACCAAGACGTACCCCAACAACTGCCGGCAGGGAGTATTCTCCGCTCCACTCCCCTTTGCGGACCACGGCAGACCACTGTGCTCCGCCACACCACACCACGCTCCATGCAGGTCTTGTTATTTTATGCAACTAATGCTTGACCTATGCTCAATGTCCTCCCCCTAAAAAGGCTGCCACTGAGTTAACACCACTGCCATCTCTCACTGCAGACCACTCTTCTCTGCCACTCTGCACCACGCTCTGCGTGGGTCTGGTTATTTTATGCAAGTAATGCTGGACCTCTGCTCAACGTCCTCCCTCCAAGAAGACTGCCACTGAGTTACACTACTGCCGTCTCTCACTTCAGACCACTCTGCTCCGCCACTTCACCTATTAATTACCAAAGTTTCGATTTGGCAAGATGGTCACTCATAGTAAACACACATATTCAGAATAGTGCTGCCAAGATCAAAAGGCATTTCAGTGCAATGCCACCACTTCTGAATGCCTATTAAAGGGTATCTCAAAAGTACAACACAGTACACACTTCTGCTGAGTGATGCAAATAAGATCAAGTGCTTGTCTGTCAAACTAATCACATATCACATTCAGCCAATGAATGCTTACCTCTATTGTAACAAATGCTCTTTTCTACACTGTGAACCACTGTTACAAAAGGTGAATTAAAGTGAACTGTGCTTGTTCCTGATTCTAATCCAATTGCCCACGATGTAATAGGTTCACGGTGCATGTTGTCATTTTGTTGAGGTGTGTGGAGCTAGGCAAATTGTTGGAGTGCACGCCATGGAAGAGTGGGCAACGCACAAGTAACCAACAAGCCCACTGTACAAGGTAAAGTCTATGTTAATGTTTGTACAGATGGTGCCTTTATCCATCTTAATTCGTATAATGCAACGCCACACAGCACAACAGCGCCTGGCATTGCTGCATCAGTCATTGCCGGTATGACACGTATTGAAAGGCTGCTGCAAAACCCCGGGAATTTCCCTGCCTGCGTGCTCGCGTATTATGCAAATTCTTTACACCAGCTCATGCAGGTCTTTGTACGGGTGATAACAGCAAGCCCTCCCTTGGCAGGAATGCAGAAGGGCTGGATCTGCCCAGCCCCAGGTGTAAGATAGTTTATGAGAAAGGGATAAGCTCAGTGGTGAAGTGTACGAAAAGAAGTAGTTGAACTATGGTCCCTGCTGGCCTGACCCCGCTCCCTACAAACCGCATCACCAAGCCCCATGTGCAATACAAACGCATGCGCCTGCTGTTTGTTTAAGGGAATGTTCAGTGCAGTGCACTGAACCACACTTTCATTTTATAAAGAAACCATTTCGGAACGGTTTCGTTTTGAAACAAAAGTATAAGAACAGTAAAACTTGAAAAATAAAAGGAGAGGAGCACGTTCCCAACCGTTCCTGCCCACTTCGACCACTGGATAAGCTGCAGCTGAATTACCTTCTCAGACTACACTAGATAACAACGTCAACCCGATGCATTGCTGTATACATCATGCAGCACTCGTCTCCCTGGACACAACCTTGTCTCCCCGGATGATTAGCGACTAATTAGGCCAAATCACCAAGAAATGCATTGATACAATGCAAGACCTCCTTGAAATAGATTAATTCGGGCATACACCTGCAGGTATTCCTGGAATACCACCTCCACGAGTTGTGAACTAGATGAATTTTCAGAAATACCACCAGCGGAGGTGGTGAATTCTCCGGTGGTATTTCGTACAGAAAATTTGTCCAACTCTGAACGGCACATGAGCTAAATGTGTCTCATAGGCAGGGCTCAAGTCAAGGTTACCCGCGGGTGGACCTCGTCCCACCACTTTTTTCAGAGGGCAGACACCGTCCCCCTCCCGTTTACTTTAGAGGCTGTGCATAAAATAAGAAAAACGAACTGTACTTTTTGAATTCATGAATTCACGCCGAGCTCGGGACACGAACCAGTTTCCAGGCAGGGAACTTCACCACAGCACCATACAACCTGATGAAAAATAGCCCACAAGTAAAGGTGAAAAGACACATTTCGGGACTGCATGTTCTAAGGAAAACATTCGTATTGATTTGTTGAGTTTAACATGCACGCCTCTTAAAGTTTTCAAAACACTATTAGAAGAAAATAGCCTCGCTTGGTTTTTGCGAGTCCTGATTTTATGAACGGTAAATCCCAATCGTCCTGTGCAATTTGTTAAGCAAAGCCAAGTGAATGACATTTGCATATTTCACCTTGATATGCTACTTTCTGTTGACGTGACATCCATCGCGTATGTTAATGAGTACCCGCACTTTATTATATATTTTTTTTAGTACTTGACCCCTGCTATGGCTTTAACTTTGTGCTTATAGCCTACAACATTATGTACAGGCAATTGGGAAAAAAAATGTCAAGACATATTGCCTTAACACACCGCTATGGAAGGAACAGTTGGACAATTTCATTTTAGACTAGCTTTCCAAGAGTGGCTGTGATCTGATGCCGTGTAAGTGCAGTTTATAAACACAATCAAAGTTCTGATACCTCTTATTTGGCCAACTAAAAATATTATTCTGAGGTGGTAAAATGAATTTGATTTTAAATGCTGAAAAACATTAATTTCAAGTGGGGTCACACGATAAAATGAGCAATAACTTTAAGTTGGGTTGATAAGATACACAGATGTGTGCGCTTAGACACCTATGGGCTCAGTCACTTTATACATAAATAAATTAATAAATGTGAGGACAGTCTTACAATAGTAAATAGTACCACAAGGGCACATCATACAATACTGTTGTTTCCCATATTGTAGCCAGTCTTTAAATACTGCAGAGGTTTCGCGATCACATCACATCAGTGTATTTTTAAAGGCTGTGTTGTAGGTGGATTTAAAATGTGCAACTGGAATGCTATTTGTGCACTTGGAAAGTGCTAGACATGCAGTCGGAAAAATTGGAGAAACTGGGCACATACTCAATGTGTTTTTAAAAACTCAAAAGTTAGTTATTGCAAGGGAGGCATTTACATGCGATAAACATATAAGCTTTGCTGATAAATGTATGCCTTGTGCCTGTGTTGAGGCTACACTATTTTCATGAATTATAAACTGCATTGATTATACATTTATCATGTTCACGCACACGCAGTGCACACCTCCCGAGGTTCCACATCTGGGCGCAGGGTAGAGAATGGCTTCAGGGCACTGATGATGTAACACCGTGGGGCTGGGGGGGCCTCATCACGAGTCCGGCAGTAACCGAGCCGGAAAAACCGGCAGGTTACCGCCAGACTTGTATTACCATTCCACCTCCGTGATTACTGGAATTACGGGGGCATTATGACCCTGGTGACCCGGGAATTCCGGAGGCGGAATTCTGTAAGTCCCATAGGACTCCATGGGAATGGTAAGAGGAAACACCAGCACCATGTTGTAATGGTGCTGGTGTTTCCATGTCCGCCTGCAGGACTCGAGATCAGCCGGTCCGGAAAGAACGGTGGTGGCTGATTTACCACCACCGTTCTTTCCGGACCGGCTGACGCGTAATGAGGCTCTGCAGGTTTCTTTATGGAACTAGAAAAGCAGCCCTCCCACCTGAAGGCAAATAGCCTCTGTGTTTGGGTACCCGTCACCTGCAATGGCTAATAGTAATGTGGGCCACTAGTGCTTCGGTTCATGTTTTAGGCGAGCCAAGTCTAAATATTGGAACATCATTCCATGTTTTTAGAAGTCAAAATGCATCCGTGCGTACAATTTTGGCAGCAGAGGTAAGTTCATTCAGTTGTTTTAAGGACTTAGCGAAAGCACATCTGGAGTGAAGAATGAATCCAGTAGGGAAGAATACCCTGTTAATCAAACTTTAGGGGTAATGGGGTGACATGATCTAATGCAAGCCGAGCGTCTGCTTCACCAAAATCCTCAGTCAAACTGAATGCCATGTTCGAGATACAGAGGATTCGCGATTTCTGGCGTGATTGGGGCGCTGTTCCCAATCGCGCATGTGAGTTCAGTAGTGGGTAACCAATAAAAGCCAAACACATGAGACTGATTTGATAGACCAATCAGAGCCCTAGAGCCCCAGCGAGCATCTGCAGCCATACAAAAGCCCATTTCACTCTGGTTTCTCTGTGGGGTTTGCATGGCTTATAGGGGAAGTAATAGGGCTGATCCACACCCGGTAAAAGAAGAGGATTATTTATGTGTTTCAGACATTTGATTGACTGTTTGTGACATTTCTTTTGTATTGTGCTCATGTTGTAAAGTTTTTTAGCTTAGCATTAACCATTTCAGAAACCCATTCTGAAATTCTTTGTGACATCCTCTGCAGTGTTTGAAAACCCTTTCTCTTAACCTTCTTTTGTCCGCCCAAACACAACAAAAAAGAAAACCTTTGAGAACCGCTTTGTGAAAAAAAACTTTGCAATACATTTCATGATGTTTTGGGTTTCTGGAGATTGTGTAACTATTCATTTCGACATGGCTATCAGGGCGGGGGCTGTCTCCATGCCCCAGCTTGAAGGGTCTTCTGCCCTCTATGGGCATGTGCCCCACCCACCAAGGAAGGAGAGGGTTTCAGGGTAGCCATGAGATACCAACCACTCACCAATGAGCAATGAAGAAATTACGTCATTAAGAAGCGACCTCACACACTTCACAGCTACTACTAAGTCCTGAAGTGATCAGAAGTGCAGCATCTTCACAACAATGGACTATGCAGAACTCCTTGACTTTCGGAGGACGAAGACACATTCGGAGGAGCTTTATTATCAGGATTTAGTAAGGTTTTTACTTCTGATGAAGTCATGACATTTGCTTTCTCTCATGGTGCTTCCCCGTTGCACTTGCAGATGTGGAAGGTGTACTCTTTTGGTACAAGCACACCAGAAGCCAGATATATTCAAACAGGTCAGTTTTATTCCAAGAGGGTCGGTACAGGATCCCCAGCTCCTTCAGCTTCCTTCAGCATGCTTCAACCCTTCTCCTTTGCAGAGCATAACCACCTCCCTTCCATTCCACATCACCCTCTAAATCTTCTGATTCCATGCCCACCTTTCCTTATAATGTCTGACAACGGCGGTTGTCCACTTCACAACTACTGACATATTCCTTCCTCCAAGTACTGGCATCAACGCCACTATCTCCTTCTTCCATTTCTCACCACTCTCTAATCTCAAAGAATTTCCCAAATCTTCCATGACCAGGCAGGGCTTTGAATACATTGAATTCCCTTTGCCTACATGTCTTCCCAGTTTCATTCTAACCACTTCTCCTCTGGGCATGCAACCATTTCTCTCACAATTCTTCCTATCATAACTTTGTTTAGACCTTTGTTGGCTCTCTTCAATTCTCCATTTCACCTTCATGTTTTACATCCACATTACCCACTCTGTGATTGCTTAGCCAACCCAGAGTCAACCCTCTATTAGTCTTCTATCTTTGAAGCACCTCAAAAAGTGAAACTCCAGTGATTTTGCTGAGACGTCAATCTGTATCCAAATACCCTCTCCATTACAGCTCATACCCAATCCAGACATTTGGCTATCTCTACCCCGATAGCATCCGTAAGAATCCTATTGAATCTTTATGCCACAACATTTCCCTTTGGGATAAATAACACATTGCGGTATGTTGTACTCCATTGTATCGCAGGAGCTCTTCCATTTTCTTCACTACAAACTGTGGACCATTGTTCAAAATGAGCTTTTGGGGAAACCCCTCGCTCCAAAATATTGATCGCAACAATTGCACTGATTTACCACAGCACACATACCTCAGGCCATTTGGATAACATGTCAACCGCTACATTCACAACTACCTTGAGCTCCTCTCACTGCCAGAGAACCCAGAATATCTGCTGCTACCACATCCCACAACAAACGTGGGACTTCACCAACGTAATTGGTGGTATCCTTGTGCGCCACAGCTTGTCACTGCTTAGACACCGCTCTCATTCCTTTAATAACTTCTCAGCATCTGCACCTAAACCAGGCCACCAATACTCTTGCCTCATCAACCCTTTTGTCTTGCAAATCACTAAATGCCACTCATGTGCCATCTCCGCAATCGCTTCCCTGATTTCATCGTGCAGCACAGGACTAGCATCCCCATTTGCGTGCTTAGTTCATTCTTTATTCTCCAGAACGCCACATATCGTAGAAAATATACTGGTTACAGAAATGTCCAACAGTGATTCACTGATCTTAGGCAAAGGAAATCGAACTAGGATCACACTTATATTGAGAGCCCTCAGATCAATACAAAGCCTCACCATGCAATAGGCATTTGCACCACCACAATGAGATGTATCCATTCTGCAGCCTCTGCTTCCTCAATAATCCCTACCTTCTCAATGAGCTTGAGCTCAACTTCTATCGCTGACCTCATAGCTAAAGCAATTGTTCTTGCCTTAGCCCTCACAAGTATGGTACTGACCTTCAACCTTATACAATGGATAAAACCTTTCACACATCCGGTGTTCTCCTCTAATACAGCAGGATATCAAATCCTTTATCTCTTGTGCTCTCCATTCTATGCTTTCCCCTTCCACCACCAGCATGTGGGCTGAATGATCCGGGTCTAGCTTAATACCCAAACCTGCCTATGTGTCCCATGACTACAAGCTACCTCCTTTCTTCGTGACTCTTACCAAACACATTCCTTTGTCCTCTTTAAGCCTTGACTGTGCTTCAAATTCACCACTATATCAATGGGGACTTCCTTGAATGCTCTGTACCTTGTCATTCTCTGTTCTGCTTGTTGACACCATTCCGTAGCTGCCACCTCTCTGTGTGCCAATGCTGCTGGGGATTTCAGGAAGGCTGCAAAATGGCATCCTCTTTCTGATCAACCACATGTAGCTTGCAACATCCCAACGTGGTCGTATCTTCATTGCTATGTCACTGCATGTAGCCGGCAATGTCGCAGCATGGCCACGCTCCCAGGTTGACGCCTGTTGTAACAACGTGTGCCCGGAACCAACAGTGGTATTTCATGGCCTAATGCAGACCCCCACGCTGTGCCTCACACCACTGGGCGTGGTCATGTCAGCAGTGGCCTACCTGGATTTAGGCGAGCCTGCCAGTTCTGGCCTTGGCGTCACGCCTCATCCAATGGGTCCGAAGTGGCACATGCAGCCTCTCCTCAAACAGGGACCAGAACGAACAGACCACGACAGAGGTTGGCTGGGGCTGCTGCAATGTACCTGATTACTTGATCCTTGTTTCCAGTATTGTGCACAACGGTGCAAGCACGCCAGAAGCCAGATATATTCAAACAAGTCTGTTTTATTCCCAGTTAATCGGTACAACAGCCCCAGCTCCTTCATCCTCTTTATTATAATTTAACCCTTCTGCTTCTCAAAGCATAACTACCGTCCTTGCATTCCTCATTCCAGAACTCCCTCCAATCTTCTGATTCCATGTTCCACAGCGGCTGCTTACATAAGGTTCTCTACAACCATATACAGATATAACTTACTCCCCTACTTCACCTGCATCCTGCTAATACCTTCCTTATTCAATTATGGCATGTGTCCACCTCGGTTTAAGAGGACCTTGTTATATACTCATATGTATGTATAGCACCACAAATCTATCTCTGTATATGGAGCTTGGTTACAAAGTATACAATATATGGCAAAGATAAAAACAAGTGTTACTATGGCTCTACATTTGGGCTTCACCTGAGTTGATTTCATAAAAACAGCCATGTTACGGGTGCTACACTCAGCGAAAGGTTCAGCACCGGCGTAGGCCAGATTTGTCCACTCTGTTTTATGTGTCGTAGGCTGGCAGTGCCTCTGAGATATCTGGAGACAATAAAGCATGGCCATATCCGAAAAGGTCCAGGGAACTTATCAACAATGGGCAAAAGAGGATATGCTCACTAAAGGATGTGGCCAATCATTGTTTAAGGAATATATGTCAGTGAAACACGAACTTTGTATTGAGCGTTATTTAATTTATTTATACATTTGTATAGCACACTTAACCCTCGGGTGTCTAGGTGCTGGTTACAGTTTAGGAAGTTGGTTACAGCTTATGTAGTTAGTTACAAAAAGGAGGCAGGTTACACATTAAAGCGCAGCTTGCGCGATACATAGGTTCAAGCAGAGACAGGTAGGAAATTACACACAGGTTGTGAGTTATGAGATTACAGGGAGAGTCAAATAGTGCATGTCCACACAGGATGTGAGTTACATAAATGACAGAAGGAGCCAAGTTGCACGTAAACAAAAACGTATACAAAATGCCATATACAGGCAGGATGCGAGTTGCATAAATTACAGATGGAGAAGTTGCACGTATACCCGCAGCTTGTGAGTTACATAGCTACAGAACAGATAGCAGGTGCACATTAACTCGCAGGTTGCGAATTGCATAGTTACAGACAGAGATGAGTCGCACAATTTACACGCAGGTTGTGAATTGTGTAGCCAAAGACGGAGAAGAAACGCAGGTTGCAGGTTGCAGGTTGCGAAGTAACAGACAGAGACAAGTTGTACGCTTACGCACAGGTTGCAGATTGTATAGACACGATGGAAGCAAGTTGCGCCTGGCCGCAGGTTGCGAGTTACTAGATACTCATGGGGACATGTAGTACGATTACACGAGGATTGTAAGTTACACATTAAGAAGAAGATTACAGAGAGGGTGCAAAAGTGCAATGAAAGTCAATAAAATCGATTGAGGCATGCCCCGCTTACTGGGTCCATGTTAAAGCACTGCCGCCATGCAGAATCACAGTAGCAAAATGTGAAACAGGGAACAGTGGGTGCACATCGGCAAAGCGGCACCCAGTGGGCCTGGGGGCTACATCGGCTGTGCGAAACACAGGAGTTTGGCATGGTGCAGCGATACCGAGTCCAGCATTCTAGGGATGGTGGAAGGTATTTGAAGGTAAGCATCCCAGGGGGAGCCCCTTAGTAGAGAGCGTGCAGGCAAACCAGCGCAGTTGTTCATAAAGAGGATTGGATAAAGAGGGATACACAGATTAAGCAGATGCAGGTGTTGGCGCATACCTTGGTGGCTGGTAGGGTGGTCGGCCTAAACAGTTTAGGCAGGCAATTACAGGCATCTCTGGTCTTGAAGGCAGTTCTAGGATCTGGAGCTGCGTGTGAACTGATTGAATTTGGCAGTGCGTTGTGAGGTTAGGGTCGTCAGTGACCAGGCGAGAAGTTCTGGGCCACCACATCATCGGCACCTAACACCTGCGGCACACAACACTGCACCCTTAGTCTGAGCGGACTTCACAACAGTGGGCTTCGATATGCAGCTTTTATAGGGGTGAGGGCGGATCAGGCGAGCATTGCGCTACATCGCATTTAGCGGTTGATTAGGGAGGCCCAACGGAAGGTCGGCCGTGTCCTGTGCACCTGCAGCATACAACACTGCACCCTTAGCCCATATCCTCCCTGAGAACATTTAGACAGATACTTCTGTGTCTGAAGTTGTGCCTGGGCATTTTACCGATAGCTATTTCATGAAGAACTAGAAGCCATGTTCCCCAGCCTCTTTGTCACTCTGCCAAAACGCTATCGAAGATGTGAGGCACTTGTTTTGGTGTCCTACATTTGCTCAACCAAGAAGACAATGGCTTATGCCATTGTTTAGAAAATATAATGTCAATGAACGTGGTGCCTATGAGGTCTGTTGAAACTCTACAAAATGAGATGCAACCTTAACGGTAGCTTCCAACTTAGCAATATGCGTATCAACTATTTAGAACACATTGGGCCTCATTACAAGTTTTCCGGTCCGGATACACGGGTGCCGGTAAGCTCCCTGGGACCCTTGTTTCCAGACCAGCAAACTATGAGTTTGCCTGCCAGTGCTGCTGCGCCCGACAGGTCTGACCATTCCGGGCGCAGTGCCATGGTATGATATGATATGATATGGCATTTATAACGCGCCTACAAGTGTTTCAAGGCACGACGAGGCAAGGGAGGGGGAACAGCAGGAAGACAGACAACAATCTTACTAGGCCATGTGTCATTCAGATCTTGCAAGTGCATGGGAAGAGGGAAAGGGAAAAGTGCGTGGGGAAGGGAGAGGGGAAAGTGCAGTACATGGGATAGTAGAATAAATAAGATAAATTAAACGGCCAGATGGTGGCAAGTGCAAGGTAAGAGCAGACATAAGCGCTGGTAGGGGGACGGTAGGGATACAGAAAAACAGTCCCCAGGTGCGGGGGTTGCCAGGGAGGCAGTGCAGGTGTGCAATTGGCAGGGCCTGGGCTCGAGATCAGAAAGGGTGGCCAGGTAATCAGTGCAGTTTCAGCCAGGAATTCAGCAGGGGAGAGGGGGAGAGAAAGCAGAAGCAAAGAGGAAGGTTTTGAAGTGCTTCCGGAACTGGCGATGGTTCTCCTCAAGTCTCAGGGAGGCAGGAAGGCTGTTCCAGAGGGAGGCCCCTGCCGAAGAGATAGATCAACCACCAACTTGTTGCTTGGAGAAGCGACTGACCCTGAGGGAGTTGGAGGTGGATGAGCTAAGAGCTCGAGAAGGAAGATATTTGGGAAGAGAGAGTTGAAGGTATTGCGGCCCCAGAAGGCCTTGTGGACAATGCAGATGGTTTTGAACTTAATCCTCAAAGCCACTGGGAGCCACTGCAGAGATTTCAGTCCTGGAGAGATACGATGCCTGGGCTTGAGGCCAAGGACAAGTCTTAAAGTTCTGTTCTGGATAAGTTGCAGAGGGCAGAGAGTAGAAGCAGGCATATTTAGATAGAGGCTGTTACAATAGTCCAGCCTAGAGAGAACCAAGGCTCTGGAGACGGTGAGCTTCTGGGGGAAGGAGAGGAAAGGAAGAATACCTCTGAGGGGGTGCAGCTGGTAGTGTGACTTCTTAGAGATGTCAGATATGTGAGGAGAGATGGAGAGTGTGGAGTCCAAGATGACCCCGAGGCTTTCAGCCTTTCAGGTGGGAGCAGGAAAAGGGCCAAGAGAGGCCAGTCAGACAGCTGTAGGGAAGGAGGGAGCATATGCGTCAATGAGTAGAATCTCAGTCTTACTGGCATTAAGGCAGAGGTCATTGGCGGCACGCCACTCCTTGATAGCAAACAGAGAGTCAGAGATGAGGGAAGCAGAGGAGGAGGCCGAGGGTAGCCTGAAAATGAGCTGGGTATCATCCGCATAGCACTGAAAGTTGGTGCATAGAGTGGCAATGCCGTGGGCAAGGATTGCCAGGTATTGGTTGAATAGCCAGGGAGAGAGGTTAGATCCCCGGGGGACACCACAGGTAGAGAAAAAGATATCGGAGAGGAAGGACCCAAGTTGGACCTGGGAGGGTCGGTCGTAGAGGAAAGAAGTCAGCCACGCCAGAGCCTGCCCAGTGATACGCAGGTTATCACGGAGATGATTGAGCAGGATGGCATGGTTGACAGTGTCAAAGGCAAAAGAGAGATCAAGCAAGATGAGGACACACAGGGAGTTGGAGTCTAGGTTGAAGAGGAGGTCTTAACAGATGTTCCAGAGAGCAGTTTCTGTGCTTCTGGCAGCTCTGAAGCCAGACTGATGGTCATGAAGACAACCAACAGATTCAGTGTGGAGATTAAGTTGGGAGATGGCCAGTTTCTCCAGGAGCTTGCCCAGGAAGCGAGTGATGGAGATTGGGCAATAGTTAGCCGGGCAGTAGGGGTCAGCAGAGGGTTTCTTAAGAAGAGGGTGCACAAGGGAGTGCTTCAGGGGGATGGGAAGACTCAGGTGGCGAAGGTGTGATTGCAGAAATCAGCCAGAGCAGGAGCCAGCGAGTCGATGTGGTCCTTGATAGTTTTGGAGGAACAGGGGTGAACCTGTTTCGACAAGACTTTCATAGATCGGACTTGTCTAGAAACCTCGTCTGCAGTGAAAAGGGGAAAGGCAGAGAAGGAGGAGGGGTGGCAGCAGAGGGGCCAGAGGAAGAGCAGGGAATGGAGGGAGGCGATAGGAGGAGAGTGAGGACAGGATGTCCTGAGTTTTTGAAGTGAAGTGAGAAGCCAGTGCCTTGCAGAGGGTCTGGGAAGGTGCAGGAGAGGTAGATACTGTGGCAGGATTGGCCAGTTCCTTGCAGATTTTAAAGAGTTCAGCCGAGTAGTTGCCACAGAGATGCAGGCTTGGATATGAGCTCTCTTCTTGGTGAGGACAGAGAGCCAGTATTGCCTTTGCAGCAGGCTGCAGGCCAGTTTTTCAGAGGATGAACATAAAGCACTTCATTTCCTCTCGGTCACCCTGCACTTGCGTCTTAGGGTGACAAGATC
This sequence comes from Ambystoma mexicanum, assembly GCF_040938575.1. Classification (NCBI taxonomy): domain Eukaryota; kingdom Metazoa; phylum Chordata; class Amphibia; order Caudata; family Ambystomatidae; genus Ambystoma; species Ambystoma mexicanum. The sequence goes on along the minus strand of NC_090938.1, from coordinate 186,303,202 downwards.
TGGATCATACCAGGAGTTACACTTGGCTTTGGGCTTCAGGTGGATTCTCATGACAGTGGCAACGATATCAAAAGTATCAGATATAGCAGATTGGAGCATGGAGAGGGCTGTGTCAGGGTGGGAGTCAGCCAAAGGAGGAGGAGGGGGTGAGAAGGTGACGGTGAAAGCCTCAACTGACACGCGCTTCAAGGGTTGGATGAAGGTAGGCAGACTCTTCAAGGAAGCGCTGGCACCGGTAGCAATGGTGGCACCATTAGCAATGGTGCCGGCGCTTCCGTGTCCCCACTACCATAGAGTCCTTTTGGACTCTATGGGAATGAGGACTAACATTTTAGGGGCGCATGACTTCCCGCGCCGCCAGACTTATAATGACCTGGTGGCACTGGGAAGTCAGGCGTCGGTAGCAAACCCACCTGTAGCACCGGCAGGGTTACTACCAGACTCGTAATGAAGCCCATTTTGTTCGACTTGTAATTCCTTGCACATAGCAGTGAGCACTTTATTTTGTTAGTGTACCTAAAGTAAACATAGCATTTAATATGTGAAGCAGCTAAGATCTGAAGCTGTAATTATGTAGCTACGAAGCAAGTGAATTTGAAAGTGCATTTTGAAAGTTTTATAAGTGATTTTAAGATCACAGATTGTATTTATGTATTTATGTATGGTGCACAAAACGTAATGATTTTTTGAATTGTTCTAATTGTGATGCTTTTATGGATTTTTTCTGAATAAAGCTGATTTACTACTACTAATATGCACATTCAGTGAAAACACTTTGTTAAAGGGATTTTACGGTTAAGTTGCACTAATAAAAACCTATCAAATTCAGTGTAAAAACATTGTTAAAGGGATATTATGTTTACAAGTGAAATCGAAAACTCCCAGAAATTCGGCAGTTATGGTAAGGTAAGTGACCATAACTCGCGCCACCACTGTGCACTGTTACGACTAACACCCAGGATATCAAAGATGACATCACCATATTCAAGTCCTTACAAAGGGTTCTGTTTATAATGTTGGTAGAAGGTGTTAGGGATGATCGGAATATCTATGACAAACTACTTAATGTATGAACAAATGTGCTTGTCTAAACAAAACATTATATTACAGTGTTGTTGTTAATACTGGAACCTAATCATACATGCACATAAGAAATGGCTGTAGCATACACTGTAGAAGTAGAATATTTTTATTCTCGTAAGTTTGCCTTGTAAAATTATGAAAGATATCCTTCGATATTTTTCAGTAATGTTAAGCATGAAATACATAGCTAATAAGTCAAGACTCACTGCATACGTTTGTTAGTACAAATAATACATACAGAGACCCAAATGCATACAAATTAGAGGCACATAGGGGCAAATTGCAGTATAGAAGACAGAAACAACATCAATACAAAATGTCAATAACATTACAATTCATCATCAAGTACACAAATTCATTGCGTGTTTACGCCCTGCTTATTGGCCCACATCTGTGCACCATGTGCTGACACCAAACCCTAAGGAAAGTTCCTCTGCAATATATATAGCAAATTTTTCATTTAAAAATTCTTACTATCAGTGAAGAAAACTGGTCGGCTTTCCTACGTCAGTGAAGAAAACCAAGTGGGCCGGATTTCAGATGTCATCAGTGATGTCTTCAATGAAAATGGTGATGTCATCCTTGATGTCCTGGGTGTTAGTCTTAGCAGGGCATAATGGTGGCATGAGTTATGTTTGCTTACCTTACCATAACTGGGCAATTTCTGGGGTTTTTCAATGTTACTTGTAACCATAACATTCCTTTAACAAAGCTTTTCCGCAGAATTTGTTAGGTTTTTATTAGTGCAATTTAACCATAATGTTTCTTTAATAAAGTTGTTTCACTGAATTTCATTGGTTTTTACGAGGATACCCTTAATTATTCTACATGTTCCTTACATCATACTGATCCCACCACTGCCCCATTGTGATAGATGCGGAGTCTGCGGACAGCACAACTGTCTGCAGATTTCAGACAGCATTCACACTGCCCAAAAGCACAGGGGTTACCTTACATTGTTGTATCCTGCAACAGGCAAAGACATATACATGAAACAATAAGAGATATATGTACTACATCCAAAAATAAATAGTTATAGGAATTCTGTACTTGAAAAACCACAAGTATGTTTTCATAGTGTGCACAACATAATGGAATACACCAAGCACAGAGCTTAACTGTACATGTAATAGTATCCCCTCAGTTGAACCTTGCTTACACACTGACAATTACCTGGCAGTTATTCCAGAAGAAACTCTTACAGAATAGTAAGTACACTGTATTTCTTTCTGTAAAATTACAATTTATTATGCATACATAACTTGTAAGAAATAGCAGTATTGTTTTCTTTGAACAGAAATGAGAATCACACTGGAATGGTTGGAGGAATATTTCCCCAATGACAAAATGAGTGAAGAAAACAGCTGTAACGGTACAGAATGCATTTATTAAAGCAGAACAAGGGAATTAATGTGTCGAAATATCCCTATAACATTGTTTTCTTTTTAACAGTACATAGTGGGAATGCGGAAACCAGGCCTGAATTACATTTGAGTGAACCTGAAGATGAGCACAGACAGCCTCTAACTCCAAATGCACAGAATGAACTGATGAACTTATCAGCAAAAATTGATGAACTAAATAATAATTTTATGCAGTTGATGATGTTTGTGGAAAATCATGTGAAGGAAAATGTTCAATATCTCTGCCCAACTTGTACTTGTGCCCATTCAAGCTCTCCCAACCAATCATCCTCATCAAATTCCCTAATCCTCCCCTCATCAACACTATGTAGAACATCCCAATTCTCCCATATATGTTTCCCATTCCGATTCCCCATCACTTTCCGAATTGAATGTATGTTTTTGTTTTCAATAAATATGTGTGTGTGTTTACTGTTGCCGTTTTTTTTTTAAAGCCCAATTTTGAGTCTGCTGACTGAGCGACATTCTGGGCTGTCCGTATCCAAAATGGAGGTGCCCCGGACACTGCGCCTGTCCGGGCATGTCCGCCCTGTTGTGTTGCACTTTTAATTAGTTCGGGGACACCACCCCTGTCCTGCGGACACTGGCACGCATGTGCACCTGATCTCACAGAGCCCATGGGCAGCGCACCTGTCCGGACATGTCCGCTCGTACGTGTTACATTTTTAATGAGTTTGGGGACTCCACCCTTGTCCTGCAGACACTGGCACACATGCGCACCTGATCTCACTATGCCCCTGGACAACACGCCTGTCCAGACATGTCTGCCCGCGCGTGTCACACTTTTCATTAGTAGGGGGACTCTGTCCCTGTCATGCGGACACTGGCATGCATACACACCTGATCTCTAAGTAACCCGGGCACTGTGCCTGTCTGGACATGTCCGCTCACTGGCATGCATGCGTACATTGTCTCCCATCCTATAGGTGTCCGCAGGACAGCTGTCGTATGCGCAGATGTCTGGGGACGTCATCATCTGAGCGCACCTATGCAGCGTGATGGAAGTATCCGCGGACAGTGGGGGTCATTACGAGATTGGTGGTAGTCATGGCGCTATTTGCGCCATGACTGCCACCAATAACGGGTCCGGCACCGGTGTTGTGCAATGGGAACTTACCGGTCTAGTCTGACTCTGGCGGGACCAGTAAGTCCCCATTGCACAAACCATTCCCCATTCCCACTGAGCCCCTATAGGGCTCAATGGGAATGGGGAGGGAGCTAATAACGGGCTCGCGAATGGCAAGCCTATTATTAGCGCACTGGTCCCTTAACGGGTCCCGTCCAGAACGGCTGGTCAGACCAGCCAATCCTGGTGGGACCTACTCAGGGACCTCGGAATAGGGCTGTAAGGGATTACTGGCCTTACCGGTGCCTGGTATCCCTTACCGCCCTACTTATAATGACCCCCAGTGTCTGTACCCCCGGAAAGTTTAAAACTGCCTTTTTTCGCCAATCTAGGGTGTTTCAAGCTGAAACATTACCCTTGGAGAGCTCCTAGACAGGGTCTTAGTTGGTCTAGGGACTTTTTAGAACCTTTTAGGTGCCATTTCTGATTTGGAAGTCTGCATACAGTCCTGTGGCCCTCAGACAGCCCCTCTAAATGGACCCACCCATTACTGCTCTTCATTCTCAATCTGGCTGTACAGGAGAGAGCACCTGCTGGTTTTTCTGTGCTAGCTGGAGACCACAATGGCATTTACTCTGGCCCCTGCAGCTCCCCACCACCCAAACCACTGCCACCACCATCTGGAGGGCCTGAAGAGGTTAACAGGCTAGGTGATACAGAAGTGGATCAAGAGGAAGATGAAGATGAGGTACTGGAAGTCCCTCTCTCTAGCTCCTGTTGTGAATCCTGGGTATGGCAGCTTCTACCACCATTAGGGGTGTACCAATGGCTCGGGCAGACAAGGTTCAATGCAGTGAGTGCAAGTTTGTACTCAGTCATGGAAAACCAAGTTTGTACTCCTACGGGACCACCTCCATGCAGCGCCACCTCAGGTCCAATCACAAGGGAGCAGTGCGAAAGGTCGTACCTTTCTCACCTTTCTAAGGGACGAGCAAGCTGACACCCACTACCTTATCCTCACCATCCGCTCCTGTTACCACAAGGGACACTCCTGTGGGGCAGACGATCCCAGCGGAAGCCTCACAGGCCATCTATAACACAGTTGACCCTTAACTTTCAAGGGTGACATTGCTGTGCATGTACTGAGACACAATGTTCTGTAGGGGGGAGCAGTTTCAGCCGGTCCGATAGCACATTTTGACATGTGTGCAGAGCCTGCTGATGCAGGTTCAAATACCGGCAATGCCAAACTCACCCTTTCATCCTTCCGAGGTCGATAAATGAGCACCACACACCGTGGGTAATAATAAGCAGAGCTCAGATACCTGAGGATTTATAGCGCTATATAAATGCCAAATTAGTATTATTAAATTATTATTTTGATGCTGCGGTCAAGGAGCACGAGAAACACTGTCCCGTACCTGATTAAATCCCCACACAACATCTTCCTCTCTCCACCTGCCCCTTTGTCCCTGGGTTGGTGTCCCTTCCCTCCCTTCCCTCCCCTCCCTTGACTCTCCTGTGAAAAAACAAAGCCAAATAAATATAAAATACAAAAAACACAAAAAAATGGTTCCTTTAGGAGCCACCTTTCACAGTTAAAAAAAATTGCAGGCCCCTAGGCAGCCTATGGAGTCCACGGACAGTGCGGCAGTCCGCGGACACCCAAAAAATGTGTGTGGTGGTGGCATCAAAAACATTTAACTCTTTTCGGTGGGAAAGTGGTGGCACTGTATTTTTTGTTTTTAGAACCTTTTTTCAATTTTGAAAGTAAAATAAAAAAACATTCTATTAAACTGAACTATTTCTTTAAAACTTGCAAAAAAAGTAGGAATTATTTTTCCCCTTCTTTCCATGTATTTTTTTTGTACCTAGTGGAAAATTCTTTCTATATTTACAAAAACTGCTTCAAAGCATTTTGAATGTTTTGCAGAAAAAGCTGATTACCGTCATTGGTAAGATGTACTACATCTCTGCGGAAAATATTGGCAATGTCAAATTTGATGTTTTCATTATGGAAAGACGTCAGGCCAACATCTCCCAGAAATGCACACACAGCCTTGTTGACATTACGCCTCGCTTCCTCCATTTATGTACTAAAAGACTCGAGCGCATCCACATCTGCCTCTGGGCAATGCAAGAAAAAATCAGTCTAGAATTCGGGAACATTTCCTTTTATTTGCTAAATGTCATCTTCATTGCAAACCGCAGTGAAATTCCAGTGACATACCCTAAACTGTTCCCTCCATAGTGAACAATGAAAATGTCTGGATGTTGCAGTGTGACCATAATCGTACAAAATAGGAGCAAGTCCACCCACTTAATGCCACGCACTCCATACCATTGCACGTGAAGATCCTCATATACAAGATTTTCAGCCACTCCACAGTGCTCGGCATAATCCTTCAGTCAATGGATCCAGGAGGCCCCCAAAAATCCATACCATCTGCCTCCTGAAATACCTAGCCATAGCCATAGCCATCTGCAGTCCTCTCAGCTAACAAAGCTTCTGCCAGAGTCTCTCCTTGTGTACCTCTCCTAGGAAACCTGATTGGCTAATCCCCTGGGCTGCACAGTCACATTTGCATTCTTGGCATCCTCAAGCGACCAAGATGTGGCATGTGCCATCTGCAGACTACCCTGGTGTCCGTGGACGGATCGTCCAATTGAAGGAGGTGGGGAGAGACATTAAAAACAATTTGCCTCATTACGAGTTTGGAGGTAGCCATGCCATTTTTAGCGGCATGGCTAACCCCAAACTAGGGTCTGGGTCCCGCAAAAGGGGACTTACCAGGCTATTCTGACCTTGGAGGGCCCGGTAATTCCCTTTCACTGGACCCGGACCCGCTACATCCCCATTCCCATTTGAGCCCCATAGGGCTCAATGGGAATGGGGAGGATGCTAACAATGGGCCCGTTAATGACGGGCCTATTTCTAGCATCCTGTACTGCTAGCGGGTCCCACTCTGCATGTCTGGCCTGGCCAGGCATCCAGAGTGGAGCCCGCAGCAGAACTCGTAATGTGGTGGCTCGGAATGAACGGTGCCAGTCCCTTACCGGCACTGTTCATTCCATGGCCGCCACATTCGTAATGAGGCCCAATGTAAATTTTTATCTTAATGATGACTCTAAAAAGAACCCTTTTTACAGTTTTGATTTTTTTGGGGGCTTTTCAGCTTTTTTGTTTCCTACAACTACTCACACATACTCTACATCATTTTCACAGGACCTTCTGAGTGCATTTTAAACGTTTTGAAGTAAGATGGCATTACCAAAATTAGTGAAAGACATGCCATCACTGAAAAAATGATGTTCACCATCCGGCAGAATGTTCTCATTTGGGAAGGAAGTCCTACCAACGCCATTCAAAAATGAACATACCCCTTTGTTCACAAGGCACCTTCCTGCGTCTTGTTGGGGACAAAACACATTGGTGCATCTGAATAGTGCCCTAGGAGGTATGTGTGAAAAGATTATCTTTCCACATGGAAATAGTTACATGAATGCTTTCAGCATATGTTTCAATGCAATCTGCAAAGATATTGCACTGATGTAGCCCAAACTATGGTGGTCATTACGAGTTTGCTGGTAGCCATGGTGCAAATAGCACCATGGCTGCCTCCAAACCTGTGTCCGAGTCTGTGGTGTCGAAATGGGGACTTACTAGGACATTCCGACGTATGCGGACCCGGTAAGTCCCCATTTCGAAAACCATTCCGCATTCCCATTCGAGCCCCCATAGGGCTCAATGGGAATGGGGAAGGAGCTAATAACGGGCCCGCCAATAGTGGGCCCATCATTAGCTCCATGGTCCCTTAACGGGACCCGCTCAGGGTGGCTGGTAAAACCAGCTGGCCCTAGTGGGACCCGCTAAGGGACCTCGCAATGCGGCGGTAGGGGGTTAACAGGACCAGCATCCTTACCGGTGCCGTTAACCCCCAACCTCTGTGCTTGTAATGACCCCCTATGTCCTCCACAATGGACCACAAGGATATCTGGAAATTGTAAATGAGACATGCTTTTGCAATGTGCAAATAAAGTCTCCCAGTTTTGGCCAGGCGGACCATACCATGAAACCTCCACTCCCTCCAAACCAATGTTAGCAGAAATGCGACACATTTCTGAGTACCTTTTCAGGTACACCATCCAAGAATCTTCCACCATTCACACAGTAAGCCTTCTCATCTCAACAACCACAGCCATCTTCTCTACACTGAACAACGGAAATAATGGCTACTGTCTCTTCCTTTAAACCACAACCAGAACACTGCATTGCTAATCCCCACAGTCCCCTTTCTATGCCAGGCATCCTTAAAAGACCTGGATGTGGCACACCCTGTCCACGAACTACTGTGCTGGCCACGGACCCCGTAACACAGAGCAGCCATTCTCCCCTTTCCACTTGAACCTTTGTAACACTCCCTCATTGGCTACTTTCAAGCAGTCACACACCCATCTACCAATCACATCCAAAAACTCTGCATCTAACTCTGTCATCTTAGTTCAACACTTCAGATGTACTGTTGAACTCTCAGAGTACATGTGTCCTGTTATTCACAAGCCCCTGCATCAAAAATGACTGTAAGATTTCTATTTGCAGATTAAAGCAAGTCTGCATCTATCGACACAAAGTACAGGTATGCCTATATTTTTAAAATGATATTTCCAACTCTTTTACAAATGCATATAAACAGGGTTCCTGTCACTTACCCTGCATTAACATAGTCAACAGTCATTGGGCCTCATTACAAGTGTGCCAGTGCGGTAACAACAGTGCCGGTAAGCCTACCAGAACCATTGTTACTGGACCGGCACACTACAAGTCTGCGGGTGGGTGCCGTCCCGCCCGCCAGTGTATGGTAACGGCACCCGCCCTCAGACTTACACAGAAGGACCAGTACTGTTGCACACAGTGCCGGTGCCACTCAAAAGGGAATGGGGATTTACCTTTTCTGCCGCCTTACTTCACAGACCGCTGGGGTTGTAATGCTCTGCTGTTTCCGTGAAGCCCTGTGCCAGGAAAATGTGCAAGTCCAGCGGCAGCCTGCCAGTTTTACCTACACGGCTACCGCCGGACTTGTAATGAGGCCCATAGTCTCTTTTGTCCCACCTCCTGACATAAAGTGGCAGTTACTTACAATGCTGTGTGGGTGCAAAGTTTTCTTTTAATGGGCATTTTCATAACAGTTTTAAAATACATATTTGCAATTCCAGCAGCACTGTCTGTGTCTTTTTTGTGAAAGAAATGAAATACACATTTAAAACATTTCTACAGCATGTTTGAATGACCGATCCTGTGTGAAAGTTCAATAATTTGACAGTACATGCATACTTGCCAATATGACCCATTATAATCTACCAAGTGTTAGTTTTTCTTTCATTCTGCCACTATAATACTACTTCTCCCATTAACAAAGATACAATAAAACTCCCACAATGCAAAGTCAAAATGAAAACTGCATGTACGTTACTAAAGCATATTATGTACATGGAATGAAAAAGGGCAAAATGCAATGCGTTTAAAAATATTTATTTCAGCACCATTTCAAGTGAAACTAATAAAAGCCTGTATAAATTTACAACAGTACTGTGTGCAATTGTTAAAAAAGGAAGAAAAAAAAAAGCAAACAATTTGCGCAACATTTTGAAATAACACTCAGTGTGTGCAATTTTATTAACCTTGATGCACATGCATACTTGTCAACATTCCCCTTTCTAATCTGTACGTGCTTATTGGCTGCTCGATTTTTCTCTGCATTCTGGGACTAGTAGTGCACATTTTCTAATGCATAAAATGTAACCACAACTCCCACAATACAAACAAGTGAAAGAACTATCATTTAATAAGTAACTAAACATTGGAACACATCACATTCACAAGCATGCATGTACTGACAACATAATAAACTTTCACACAAGTGCCACTTAAAAGTGTTCTACAAATATTTTCCATCTCCATTTCTTTTTTTATAAAAAAGTTACTCACAGTGCTGTTATAAATCCACAAAACCATGTTTTTACTTTCATGTACAACCTCCCAAAACGAACAGCTTTTTGAATGCTGTGCATTTTCCATTTTGCATTGTATAGAAATGTCACACTTTCCTGTTGCAGCCTTGTTAGGCTTACTTTATCACAGGACCATCCGCACCACTAGCAACGGTGCCAGTGCTCCGTTGTCCCCATTCCCTTAGAAAACAATGCGACTCCACGGCACCTGACTTTCCAGGGCAACGGGACTTGTAATGTTCTGGCGGCACCAGGAAGCTAAGTGCTGAAAAAGTATTAGGAATCTGGTGGCAACCCATCTGCAGCACCGGCAGGGTACCCACCATACTCGTAATGAGGCCCAATGTTATTAACTCTTCTTCCCAACAACTCCTCCTACATTCATAAATAATGTTTTCTTGTACTAAAATTACTTCACTATTACCATATATACCCACTAATTGTCTTCTTTCGCAATTGCATTGAACAACAACCTCCTGGAAGACAACAACCTGAGGAAAACTACTCTTCACATCCTACAAAGTAAGTGCATTAGTGTAGTAGTATTCTTTCTGTTACTTGTACAGTAACGTTTACCCACATAAGTAGCCTACAAAATTCCTTTCAAATAAACTACATTTATTTTGCTCTTATTCATTACACCTCAACATGTACACTCCTTGTATTCTCACCTAAACACCATTATTATAACACCCACTATTATCCTGAAAACATTGTAATGTCCTTACTTATTCATTCACACTACCACTCTCTTATGCACTAAGTCAAGCCCTTCACACATCTACACCCACAGCTACTCTTACAACCAACCTTCCCAACCACAACTAGCAGCCCATTGCACAACCACACAGCCCTCTAGTTATGTCAGAATGCCTACTAAAAAGCAACTCTGTAGAAAATGAAGGAAAATAGACCATATAAAATAAAAGCATGCCAAATACTCATCTACCTCTAGCAGAATTTATAGCAAATATTCAAACAAAATTGCTAATACAATCAGCCAACAAAACTAAACCAGCATCCACTAAAAAGAATAGGGTCCCTCTTCCAAAAAATAAAAATAAAAAAAGATATAAAGAAGAAGAAAACTGCTAATTACCATACCACTACATCTATCAATGTTAATGTAGCCACAGTTAAGCATTCCAGAAAATAATTTTACAAAAAATGTTCCATCGTTGAGTTCTTCACAATCTTATGAAAACAGCTGAAAAGTCACACTCTACTCTTAAAAATTATTACAGAAGACTAATCCTAGCAGATCTGATTGACGGCACAATTCTGCTGAAAAGAAAATTGTTTATATTAATTTTAGACAGAATTAAACCACTAACAAAATTAATTAGTAAATTACAAAACGTACTTCTAAACATGCGCAATGTCAACATAGATACCTTTACAAGCTTCTGTCAAGGTGAATGATTTCACACAAGCTGCACAGAACCATATTTCAATGAAGAAGCTTATAAACAAGAACAGAAAACCCCAATTGCCATACATAGTAATGTCCGAGGGTATGAAATGGTAGAAAACACGATTATGGCACAAGAAACTCTTATTGAAAAAACATCCCCTTCAAACTTGCAGTCAACTTTTCCTTTTACCCAACCAATCCAATCTGTCCAGTCTGCAAATGGCCATGCAGCACAATGTGTAATGTCTGGCAAATATCCTTCAAATCTTTACGACAATTCCTCAATCACTATGTGAAAGGAAAAGACAAAATTAGAATAAAAACTTTACAAACCATGGACTCCTGTCCAGTGTGCAAATACACTGGACTGTGAGGACATTCATTAGCCTGCATTTCAGGAACTTCTTGCAAAAGCACCTTCCACCACATCAAAATGTTAGGAACACACCATTCCACTATACGGAATCTTCTGAAGAGACTGTACTATGCTGAAAGTCATGCTTCACAAATGCAACATTTTAATGACCTTCTCCTACATGGAACAGTCAGATAACTCCTTCAACAAATAGAACACATCCAAAGTAAATATTTTGGAAGTGAAGATGACTTAGAAAATTCAGTAACTTCAGAGAACATTAGTGAAAACCTTACAAACACCAATCTCCTAACAAACACATACCAAAAAGAAATAGCAAAGTTTAAAAGCACATCTGATGAAGTACCAAACCAAGTATGTGGGTGTTGTCACAGACCTTTTTATAAAAAGAGCACAAACATGGTAGACATGACTTACAAAGTAGAGGACAATGAAGAATCCCAATGGTTCCAATTAGCTTTATATTGTATAAAAGAAAATAAATACAAAATAAGTGACCCCTCAATACTTTGCACATACTGCAATGCAAAGCTTGATAATAACCAAATACCATCACGTGCTGTCACTAATTACTTGGAAATATTCTCACTTCAAAAACCTCTCCAACAGCTTAATTTGTATGAAAGCATTATAATCTAAACAGTACACCCATTTCAAGCTACAATACGCCTTCAACCCAAAACAGCCAAATTGCCTCCTTCTGAATTATTAAAAGGGATTTTTGGCAAAGTGGTATATTTTCCTTTAGATCTTAATGTAAATGTAGAAACTCTAGGAGTGCAACATCCAATAGATCTATCTTTGATTATCCTAGTTTATGGTGTACCAACAAAAGATAAAAGCTTTGGCAACAACTAGTAGACTTAAACAAAGGTAGAAAAGCCCTACAATATCTAATAGAAAACCATGAGTACTACAAATATATATATAAATTGAATAGAACTTAGGAGAAACCACCACAATAATTTAACATTCAACAACAACTGGTCAATTTGAACGTGTAGATCATATTACTCCAGCCAATATTTAGGACCTGTATACAATTCACCCACTACACTCCTGTTCGAAAGTGAACTAGCAACTCTATGTTACAGAGTTGCACACAAATTAAAAACAGGCTCTAATTTTTTAAACATGTCTGCTACCCAACTACTTCAAGAGATTGGGGATGCTATGAAGCTGCAAACCTAATAACAGTCACAGTCTTATATGGCAAATCTGAACACATAGTTTGGATAAGCCTTGGTCCAGCTGCATCCAGCAAAAGGATCTGAAATCCTACCAAGACATAGAAACAATAGCCAGAAATGATCCCAACAGCCAGGACATTTTAAAAAACAATGTATTAGACACATGCTACCCAAACAGAAGAACTGCTTTGGAAAATATGTGCTGTACCACATAGCACACATTTCTCCTACAAAAATAATGTGAAACCAGATGAAAAATATGGAAAATACATGGTCCCAGCTTGTGAAGGAAACCTTATCAAACTTACTAAAGCAGCCTAATTAATCATATAAAATTATCATTTAAAACTCCTCAACATAGAGACATTTACTACATTGCCCTACTGCAACTTTTTAAACCATGGAGAAAATAAGAGGATTTATTAGATAACCATGGGCCTCATTACGAGGTGGGCGCAAAGGGATACTGGGCATCGTTAAGGACATTAGTGCCGGTAATCACTTTACGCCCTATTCCGAGGTCCCTTAGCGGGTCCCTTCCTTAATGCCTGGTTTTACCAGGCGTTATGGACGGGGCCCGTTAAGGGACTTCAGAGCTAATAACGGTACCGCAACGGTACCATTATTAGCGCCTTCCCATTGAGCCCTATGGGGGCTGAAAATGGAATGGGGAATGGCTTTTTCAATGGGGACTTACCAGTCCCGCAAAGGTCGGAATAGACCGGTAAGTCCCCATTGAACGAGGGCGGACTTGGTACCGGTATTGGAGGTAGTCATGGCGCTAATAGCGCCATGACTACCTCCAACCTCGTAATGAGGCCCCATGACTCAATTGAGGCTGCATTCAATGCAAATGAAAGCAGTATAACAAATGTCAATATCAAGCAATACAAAAACCTGTTGGACAATGAACCCCAACAAGAGGAAGAAGTTCAAGCACAACCAAATGATGACACTCCTGAGGGCAGTCAACCTTCTCTTACACGAAGCCAAGAACCACTTGGAGAGCCACTCATTCTAAATGAAGCAGAAATAGCCATACAAAGCACCATGTATCAATATGAACAATCAGAAGAAAACTTATCAGTGCTGAAATAACAACTAAATGAAGAGCAACTTAGTTTTTACCTAGAAGTGACTTAAGAAATTGAACATGGTTTGAAAGTAAAACGTGAAGCTGTCAAAATTATAAACCTCTATTCCTCTATGTAAGTGGTGAAGCTGGTTCTGGAAAAACATTCTTAAATAAAATCATCAGCAAATTCCTCCAAAACCTAACAAACAACAACCTTTTGTAGCTGTTGTAACAGCCGCCACAAGTTTAGCTGCCTACAACACAGGAGGTGTTACATTATACTGACTACTGCTCCTTCCAGTAGAACACCAAAACAAATGAGAGTACTACAAACTATTAGCAGAAGCTGCTGCTGAAGTACACAGAATTCTGAAACAAATGAAAATGCGCCTAATAGATGAGGTAAGCATGGTTTCCAAACTAATGTTGGCTTTAATTCACCTCAGATGGCAAGAAGTCCTTAAAAAGGATTAGGAAGAACTCTTTGCAGGAAAACACATTATTGTTTTGGGAGATCTCCTACAATTAACACCAGTGAAAGGTGAACCTATTTTTTTTTTTTTTTTTTTTAAACTTTTATTTTTGTTGACAGAGGCAGGTAGCATACACACTTACATCAGGACAGCAAGAGCAAATACAGTACATAGGTACATTAATGCAAGGGCTTTTCTGCGGAACATAAGCTGTCAGGGACCATCAGCAACATAACATGAGACACCAACACTTTAGACAACACTAGTAGAAGGCCGGGGAGATCCGCCCACCGTGGAGATGTCATCCAAACCGTTCAAATAACTATTAAAGGCAGACCAGATATTACGGGGGCGGGACCGGGCCGGGAGCATATCCAAAAACCCCTCCTCGCAATTCCTAGACCATGTGAGCAGGTTCAACCATTTCTGATATGTAGAGGGGGTCGAGCTTTTCCAATCCAGCAAGATGCATTTCTTGGCCACCACACAACTTACATTTAGGAACTTGACCACATCTCTAGGCTCCCCGAGGCCCCACACCCCAAACAGTGCCCCCAGCGGGTCGAGGTCAACATCAACATCAATAATTGTCGACAACGTCTGCATGATCTTGGACCAGAATGTGGCCAGCTCCGGGCAGGCCCAGAACATGTGTAGATGGTCAGCCCCATCGGTTCCGCAGCGAAGGCAGGGCCGGGGAGTAGAGCGTGCAAATCTCGAAATTCTACCCGGTGTAAAATACAGCCTATTGAGCAATTTATACTGTATGGTGCGGTAGCGAAAGTTCAAGGACACCCCACTGGTATGAGAGCACATTTTCCCCCACAATTGGTCTGTAAGGTCCGTCCCCAGTTCGGCGGCCCAGTCCTCCCGTGCCCTGGACGGGCGGGGAGAGGGGCCGGTTAGTAACAATCCATATAATGAGGAGACCACACCCCGCGCCCCTCCCGCATTGGTGATGTATGCGATCCCGGGGGAGTCCGGAGGCTCAGCTGGGAAGTCAGGCCACGCGCTGCGGAAGGCTGCGCGCAGCCTGTAGAATTGCAGCAGCTCCATGACTGAACCGGAGTGCCCCGGCTTCAACGTCTGCAGTGTTATAAACCGCCCATCTGGGTAAAAGTCAGTGAGGGCACGGTAACCCAGCGCCTCCCAGTGCCGCGCCAGTGCAATGTCACACGTGGGTTCAAGCCCGGGAAGGTTCCAGGCGGGAAGCCACCTGTAGTATGGGTGTTGTTCGGCACACGTGTTAAACAGCCGGCCCCAGGCCTGTACAGTGGCGCGGACTGGATCGATAGGCGAGTCCGGGACATACTTCCTATTTAGAATCAGGGACATTATGTTACAGGGTGCCCCCGCCAGAGTCTCCAATTTGACGTGGGGGCGAGGTGGGGGTCCGGGGTACCAGTACGAGGCGAATTGCGCCTGTGCAGCCGTCCAGTATCTAAGCAGGTCCGGGGCCGTGAAGCCCCCTTTGTCATATGGGAGGCACATGTCCGACCATTTCTTACGCACCGCACCAGAGTGCCAGAGAAATTGTGCAAGTGCTTTATGAAGGTCTGTAAAGTATCTCCCACCCGGCCAGACAGGGACGTTAGAGAAGATATACAAGAACTTAGGAAGCAGGATCATTTTCACCAGCGAGAGTCTACCGGCCAGCGACAGCGGGAGAGCGCGCCAGCGCGTGATTTTAGCCTCAGCTTGTTCCGTCACCGCTCGGTAGTTATCCGCTAGCAGTGTTTCCCTAGACCGAGACACCCAGACCCCCAAATATTTAATCCCCATTGGGGACCAGCGTAGCGGGTACTCCGTGAGCGGTTGGGCGGTGGAGCTAGTAAGAGGGAAAATTTCGGATTTGGTATAGTTAATGGTGAACCCGGAGTGAGTGCCAATCCGGGTGATACCGCGTATAATCGGGTCCAGGTGCACATCCGGGTCTCTTACGAAAAGTAAAACATCATCTGCATAGAGCGAGACGATTTCGGGAGCGTCCTTCAGGCGGATCCCCTGGTGGGCGTGCCGGGCCCTGATATAGTCGGCCGTCGGCTCTATTGCCAGGGCGAATAAGATCGGAGAAAACGGGCAACCTTGACGGGTGCCCCTAGAGAGTGGGAACAGAGCTGACGTCTGGGAATTAACCCGCACCCTAGCCACCGGGGAAGTGTATAGCAACTTAATGTACGCTATCATGTTAGGCCCTACACCCATAGTCTCCAGCACCAACCAGGTATATTTCCAGGAGACCATGTCAAAAGCCTTCTGGGCATCCAGCGTAACCGCCACGGCGCCAACTCCCTGATCCATGCGGGCCATGACATTGAATAGCCGTCTAATATTGTGGGACGTCGACCTCCCAGGGACGAACCCTGATTGGTCATCATGCACCATATAGGACATGACCGGGAGGAAGCGGTTGGCAATCACCTTAGCGAATATTTTGGTATCTAGATTCATTAGTGAGAGGGGCCTATATGATCCACACTCATCAGCAGGTTTCCCAGGTTTAAGAAGGACGGTAATGGCGGCCTCCCGCAATGATGGAGGGAGGGTGCCCAGCCGGAGCGACTCATTCCAGACCTCCAGCAGCCTGGGGGCCAAGATGGCCACATGCTCCTGATAAAATTCTGCCGTTAGCCCATCCGGACCGGGAGCTTTTCCTTTGGGTAGATTGGAGATTGCCCCGACAATTTCGTCCAGCAGAATGGGGGAGTCCAGTGAGTCTTTGGTTGTGGGGGAAATGAGTGTCGTGGGGATCTGGCTGAGGAGATCGCGCATTTGGGACTCGCTATGTTCAGGGGGCTGGGAGTATAGGTCAGCGTAGAAGTCCGCGAAGACTTCCAAGATTCGTTGGTCAGACGTTTGACTCAGCCCTAACCTGTCCCTGATACAGGAGATCTGTGAATGACCCCACTCGCCCCTGGCCACAGCAGCCAGCGTCCTGCCCGGCCTGTCCCCCTCACCATACTTGCGAGCCGCCTGGGGGCGACTGAAATATCGAACTTCCCTGATGGCCTGGTCATTAAAAGCTTGGAGCTCCTCACTGATCTGGGAGAGGGTGGCCGGGTCAACCGAAGTGGGATGCGCTCTTTCCAGGTCGCGTAATTTGGTTTCGGAACGGGCAAGAGCAGCACGTATAGCCTTGAGTACTCCCGCCTCCCTCGATATGGACATTCCCCTGATGAAGACTTTGAAGGCCTCCCACCGGACCCCCAGGGAGGTGGACCGGGACAAGTTAAACTCAAAGTAGGACTGTATATCAGCAAGAATATCCGCCTTGAATACTATGTCTTGCAGGGCGGCAGACTTGAAGCGCCAAGTATTAATAGTGGGAACCGGGACTCCCAGATCCACGGACATCCGGACAGGAGAATGGTCCGATAGGGTACGCGCCAAGATCTGAGTTTCAGCCACCCTGCCCAGAAGCGTACTGGACACGAAAAACATGTCAATCCTCGAGGAGCTGTCGTGTACCGAGGAATAATGGGTATATTCGCGCGCCAACGGGTGCATCGCCCGCCATGCGTCTCGAACATCTAGTGACACCCCGTGTGCTAATAGCCTACGCGCTGCGCCCGAGAGCAATCTGGGGGCAGTGCCCGTTCTGTCCAACGTGGTATCCATTATGAAATTCATGTCCCCCCCCCAGATAATCTGTACCCCCACATAACCCAGCAGTATCGCCGCCACCCGGTCAACGAAATCAGGAGAGTCCACATTAGGGCCATAGGTATTGACCAGCAGGTATTCCCTATTCGCCAAAGAACAATGCAGGATAACATACCTCCCTTCAGGGTCAACATAATTCTTATGTAGAGAAAACTTGAGCGATCTATGAACCATCGTCAGGACCCCCCTAGCCCGGGAGGAGTAGGAGGTAAAATATCTATTGGGGCCCCAGGAAGGGGCCATGCATCTGGCCAGGTGGCCCCCAGAGTGGGTCTCCTGCAGGAACAAAATTTTACAACAATGTCTGTTGGCGTAAGCCATAATTTTACGAGCCTTGGTGTAGTTACTAAGGCCCCGTACATTCCAAGACAGCACAACAGTTGTCATTGCATCGAACTAGGGTACATCCCACACTCTCTGCCTAGAGCCAGCCAGTAGTTTAAAATGGGCCCCACAATGGTGCCCCGATGTCATGCATTCTGCCACACTACCTCCGTCTTTTGTAATACAATCCCACACACCCCCAACATCACCACCCACCACCCACACTGCCCACCCGCAACTTGCAGTAGGTATCGTCCCCCACCCAAACCCAAGGTCCCCAGCTAAGCCAGGGGAGTGACAGGGTCTCCCCAACCGGGGAGGAACAGAGGGCACCACCCAACGGGGATGCGCCCACGATTCGGCCCAACAGTGGCCACCCAGCCCTAACAGCAAACCAAGCACAAACACAAACATTGCAAACGCAGTGGGGGCGCTGTAGCCGGGCGGACGGCATCTTAAACATCATGTAGGCCGACATGGGCCATCAAGTCAAGTTCTGCGGTGAAGGATCCAAGTTCGAACCCAGGAGTTGAGGTCGGATGATAACAGGAAAACAATAGGCGATCTAACGCATGAGCATACAGTGTACGAGGAGTATTGAGTAGTGTCCAAGGGCCCAGGGCGAAACCCCAGGCCGGATGGCCATCCACGGGGTTCGAGTCGCTGGGGTAAAGAACAGCATTGCCAACAACACATCCAAAATGAGCGGAGAGAGCTGGCGAGGAGAGTGGGGCACTACAGGGAGTGCTCACTCAGCGGCCACGGGAGCATTTATCGGATTAGGTAATGGTATCTCCAGCTCGATGAACTTCACTGCCTCCTCGGGGACCGTGAAGAAGTAGAGTTTACCGTTGTGGGTCAATTTCAATCGCGCCGGGAAGAGGATGGCTTATGGGACATTGCGTTCCCTGAGCAGCTTTTTGACCCCGAGAAATTGGCGCCTTTCCTGCTGGACCGCTACGGAGAAGTCGGGGAAGATCCTAACGGTGTTGGCCTCCAGGCGCAGCTCTCCCTTCTCCCGTGCCAAGCGTAGGATGAGGTCCCTGTCCCGATAGTTCAGGATCCTGGCAATGATGGGTCTCGGAAGATCACCCGGTCTAGGGCGAGGGGACAGGGCCCGATGTGCGCGCTCGACCGTAAAGTGCGGAGACAGGGTCGGGTTGTCGAGCAGTTCCCTAAGCAAGCTCTCGATCGCATCCTCCATGCGCCCCTTGAGTGCGTTCTCGGGGACACCAATGATGCGTAGATTATTCCTGCGAGAGCGGGACTCCAAGTCATCGCATTTGGATTTAACCGCCTTCATGTCCCGGGACAGGGCCGCGACCGTGGACTGCAGCACGTGTAGTTCGTCCTCGTTAGTAGAGATCCTGCCTTCAGCCTCCGCTATTCGGGTCCCAGCTTGGTCTACACGTGTCTTGAGCGAGGCAACATTGGCATGTATATCGTCCAACTTCTCGTGGAAGGAAGCGAAATTTTTGGCCATCGACTCCATGATAACCGTGAGGTCAGGTCCCGGCGGCCCGGCCTGCGACTCCACCCCAGACTCCTCCGGCGGGGGTGGGGATGAGCAAGCGTCGGATCTCGGAACCGCTCTAGCGAATCTATCCATCGATCCTCCCCTGCAGTTTCCTTTCGATTTACTTGGCATGACGAAGGGTAGCGACGGCCGCCGTGGTTATCAAGCGTCAGCCACGTGGAGGTGGTGGGCACAGGGTCCAGGAGTCGAGTCAAGCCCGGGGGGATCTTCACCGATGTGGACGTGGATCACGCTGGCAATACAGAGCGGGGCGCACCAG
Source organism: Ambystoma mexicanum (assembly GCF_040938575.1). NCBI lineage: Eukaryota > Metazoa > Chordata > Amphibia > Caudata > Ambystomatidae > Ambystoma > Ambystoma mexicanum. The sequence continues at coordinate 186,283,309 of NC_090938.1, read as the reverse complement.
GGGGGAGGGGGCAGGGGCGCCCACAGGGCAGGTCCAGGGGCAGCGCGAGGTGATGGCCGGGCCCACCGTGCCCCGTCCGGATGCGTCACCCCTCCGCTCCTCACCTCGACAGTGCAGTCCTCCGCCAGGCGAGTGTCGATGTGGCGGGGCACCCCACAGGCCGCCGCAGCCGTCGGTTCGGTCCCAGCCCCCCGTCCGGCAGTGATCCGCCCCGCGGGGCCCCCCAAGGTGGGAGACAGGGGCGGGCGGGCCGCGAAAGAGTGGCGAGGCCTCGAGTGACCGCCGCAGCCCGGGTAGGCCTCCAGAGAGATGTGGCAGTAGCAAGTCTCCCAGTAGTCAGAGAAGGCCGGGACTCCGCCAGGAGCTTCCCAGCAGACAGGGGCAGATGGTTGGCCGCAATAGGAGTGTAGCAAGCTCCGATGTTCGCAGATGTGGGCAGATGAGGGCCGGAGCCGCACGGAGCTCAAAAGCTAAGCAGCCATCTTGGGCTGCTCCACAGCGCCACCTCCCAGGTGAACCTATTTTTAAATCCTTGGGACACAAACACACTTGGCAGCATAGGACATGTAAATCTCTGGAAACATTTCCAATACAGAGAACTAACTCAAAACATCCGTCAATCGGCAGACTTCACATATTCTAACATTTTAAAAAGCATTAGAACCGGTCTTCGTTCTAAAGATGCACAATCCATCTTAAATAGTACACTCATCCATGAGCTATATGAGCGTAACACATCTGCTCCTAATGTCTTGGAACAATTAGCATAAAAACTTAAAATGTATGTCCTTAATGCCAACCCTAGCAAGCTGTACTGAATTTAATCAGACAATGTTAAAAAAGAAATGCAATCAATAGTGCATATTAGCTCCAGAGACAAACTGGAAGTGCAAGGCATGACACTCCCTATATATCAACAAGCAAAAGCACAACTAAATATCTTAGAAAAATGTATCTCCAACACAGCTGGTTTGGAGAAAATGTTAATGTTGTGTTTAAACTTCAGAGTACTTCTAAAACGTAACCTTGATGTGGAGCAAGGTTTAGTCACGGGACCAATTGGTACAGTTGTTGGCTTCCAGACATATCCGCATGACTACAACATTCAGTTTGTCAACATCCACTTTGAGAAACCTTCAGACGTTAAAAGGATTGGATGCTCAACAGCAGAATTTCTTCTTTTGAAAGACAAGTGTGTACGCAGAGAACAATGATCTCTGTCTCTTGCATATGCAGTCACTATTTACAAATTGCAAGGCCTAACCCTAGATCAGGCATTGACTGGCATTGGCAGCACAGTCTTTAAAGAAGGCATGAGTTACGTAGCACTTTCACATCTATGTACATTCAGAGGACTATTCCTAGTCAATTCTGATGCAAACAAAGTCAAGGCTGACATCCCTTGCATCGTAGAGTACAACAGACTGCATGCACTCTACACACCCCATCTAGATATGTACCCTGTTCCTCAAAAACAATACGTTTTAAAAAGAACATTAATGCAAACAGAACTTATAAGAGATCTCCCAATACCACCAAAGAAACTGCTCCATCAAGCAGTACAACCACAAAACTATCTAGTGCAAACACAACTGCACCTCCATCAGCAGATATAAAGATAAATATTTCTTCTAGAAAAACAAGTGGATGTCCAGCAAATGACACAGAGACAGAACTCTCTGGTCCATTTACATTTTCCAACACAACCAGTGTAAATTGCTATGCAAATGTAGCAATCAATCTTCTGTTCCGATTTCCATCAATTGTTCAAAACATTTACTTGAATGGCTCAGACCAGTTCTGTTTGCAAATGCTTGTCCTTCATAGAAATGCCACAAATAATCCTGACAACACTTACAGTGTCTCAGGAATAAGGCAAGGATTGCACTACTGTGCAGTAAGGAGAAAATTCACCATAACCATACAGGAAGATCCACACACATTTCCAATGTACTTACTGCAAGTACTGGAAACCAAAAATACCTATAAATGTGGAAACATACATGCACTCTCTGCAACCATGTTTCACAAGAGCACATCCCTAATGAACGATTGCATGTGTATCTATACCAAATTGTGAATCCATTCCATTTCATCAGCTGATGCAAAATGCAAATCATGCCATATTATGCACTTTTTGCAATTCAGACAGTCGTTCCACCTTGCACATAAACTAACATAGCCAATATCTGATACTAATGCATTAAAGGTACAACACAGATGGTACCAAAAACAACTGCAAGCTTACTAGCTTCACACATGGGCAAGTATCTCTTGACAAGAAAACCTTCACAACAGTCGGCTTAATCTACCACACTGGTACCACAACCACTGCCGGTCACTATACTGCATAGATTAAAAAAGATGTGGTTGGTTTGAATGCAATGACACTTCCGTTACTCTAAAACTGAGATTACCAGCAAATCTAACAAATGTCTGCTTAATATTCCTTAAACCTAAATTTTGTCACTGACCTCTGAAAATATCAAAAGTTAGTGCACTTTAAACATTCCCTTAAGTATTGCGCACGTCAAAAAAACATACTGCGAAAGTTAAACTGAGACAAATGTAGTCTTTTTTTAATGCTGTAAAGATTTTTTTCCCAATGACCCAATGAATTTGCAAACAGAAACCACAACTGTGCAGAACACACAGTAATGTTGTTTCAAACATACTACTTAGATTGTACTGATTATTAGGGTCCACAAAGTTTAGTCACTGACCTGGAGAACTATCAACAGTTAGAATATGCCAACTGGTATCTAAGTGCATCCATAATACTGCAATGCTACTTTTGAATAGCAAAATAGTTAGAATACGCCAACAGGTACTTACTGCTTTAAAAAACACCCTTCAGAACTATAAAACTATCAACAGTTAGAATATGCCAACTGGTATCTAACTACATCTAGAGTACTGCAATTCTGCTCTTGAAATGCGAAACAGTTTCAATACTCCAGCAGGTATCTAACTACTTCAAAAATACCCTGCATTACACTTCATTGCTAATACACCATTAAGATTCTTCCTATTGCAACACTGCTTGTAACAACAACTATACTTATCAGTGCATTTTAAACATTCCCTTAAGTACTGCACACTTCAAACAAACACACCGTGCAACTTAAACTCACATACATCTGGTATTTCTTTTAAAATCCTGTATGGATGTTTGTCCCAATGAACCAATGATTATGCAAACAGAAACAGCAACTGTGCAGAACACACAGTAATGTTGTTTCAAACATAGTACTTAGAATGTACTGATTATGAGGGTCTAAAAAGTACATGACTATATGAGATTGTATGCAATGAGACATTGGGCCTCATTACAAATCAGGGGGTGCGGAAATAACGGTGGCGGTACACCCGCCGCCACCGTTGTTTCCGAACCGCCTGATCCCGACTCCTGCAGGCGGGAGGTGATGTTCCCGCCAGGTTTGACCTGGCGGGTTTAACACCGCCCGCCTGCAGGCAGACGGGGAAACACCGGCAGCATCACGAGATGCTGCCGGTGTTTCCATGATCCCCATTCCCATCGAGTCCCATAGGACTCGATGGGAATGGGGATTAACACCATTCCACCTCCGTGATTCCCAGGAAACCGGGGTTGTAATGCCCCGGTAATTACGGGAATCACAGAGGCGGAATGGTAATGCGGGTCCGGCGGTAACCAGGCGGTTTTACCGCCTCGGTTACCGCCAGACTCGTAATGAGGCCCATTGAAAACTATCCTGCCTAACATATTACACTGTGCTTTTTCACAGAGAAAGAAGTAACAATGTCTCCTTCATGACCATGTAAAACAAACTCATCCTGTACCCCTAATAGTACAGCAATCATAAGTACTATTTGCAATTCAATTGTATTATGTCACCATGTTACAAATACTGTATACTGCCCACATAATACCTGTAATTACTATACACATATTATTATAATGGTTGTATCAAGTGGGCAAATTCAATTTCTGTAGACATATTATAAAGGTTCTGGCCAGATTCCTGAACCCAAGAATCTAGCCACTGGCCACAACCACCACAGCATAATACGGCCATGCACCCAAGAATCATGCCACTGGCCACAACCACCACATCACAACTCGCGCTGAACCTCCCAATTCAAATGACGTCTGCAGACATCGAAATGGACCGCTAACTCTATGTTACACCTATTAAAATATATGCCCATATCATCTAGATTCCACCCCCTACCCTTACCAAGCGCTATCGCAGTCACAAAAAGAACCCCAAATGTGTGTCTCAAGCTATCCACCCAAGCCCCCTTTCAGTCACAAAAAAATAAAAGGTGTCCGCCCATGCCCTCCCCAGTCACCAAATAACCCCAAATGTGTGTCTCAAGCTGTCTGCCCAAGCACTCTTTCCATCATCAAATAACCCAAGCTGTCCGCCCAAACCCTCTTTCAGTCATCAAATGACCCCATATGTGTGTTTCAAGCTGACCGGCCAAGACTCTGCCTGTGGACTACTGTGGTGTCCACAGACTACCGCGCTAACTGCACGCTCTTCTTCTGCCTAAACAAAGAGCCCCATATCATCTTTTTTCCACTCCCCCTCCCTTCGCAGCCCCTCTTTCCAACACCAAATGACCCAAATTGTGTTTCCCAGACTTTTTCCCCACCAATCCATTCGCGGTCAGTTGCGGCTGTCTGTGAATCCAAGATGGCAGGCATTTCGGAAAATATGACACACCTCAGGCTTTTCACCATCCAATCAGCGAGCCCGTCTGATGTCCGCAGACATCTCGACAGACCCTCTACCAATCAGTGGCCTGTCCGTGGAGCGAACAGGGAAGTGAGTCCGCGGACCGAATCCAGACATCACTAATGTTTTTTTACCTACTTTTGGCCCGTTTAAAAAAAAAACTACCATACGGATTTACACCAAATGTACAAAAGCACGCTTTCGGGCCCAAGACGCTGCTCCTGACTCAAAATCCGTCCAGCGGTTTGGGCTGTAGACGTGAGCAACATTTTATTTCCATTGCATCTATGGAAAAAACAGAAATTTGGGACCCCCCTATAACTTTGACCCCCCTTGACGAAACCTCACTAAACTTTGCAGAATCAATCTAACGGGGCCATATACTTGTTTTGCAAAGATTGATAAGGATTCGTTCAGGGGGGGAAAAGTTATAAGCCACCCAAAAAGTGCTCTACCTATGGGTTGAGCAACTTAACCATAACTTCAGGGCCGCTACCGCCCTGTAATGTAACCAGAGACAGGAAATATCTACCAGAGTACCCTTCTATATATGAGTGTTTCATCTGAACTCCAAAAAAAGGAACAGAAGGGGAGCTGTCTTCCGGCACTTTCTGTATTGCCATTTTCACCCATTTCAGCTCCAGTGAGTGGAATACTGTGGCCAATACTGGTTCACGGGAGAAAGCCCCTTTGGCTAGTATATCTCTTTGGCTTAGCCACAGAAAAACCTATCCCCTGTTTTCTGAGATGGATTGTCCTCTTTATGTTCCTGAGTTTCCAATTCCTGGTTATTAGTTTTCTAAAGGGCCTTACCAGATTCTGAAGACCATTAAATCAACATCCCAGAGAAAAAGGAAACAGGTTCAGTCACATTTCAGAGCATGCTTGTGGAATTAATGTCAAATAGTCCACAAAATGTCACATTGGCTAATAGCCCAATAGGATCCAACAATGGGATGAGTGAAGGACAAAGGTCAGGTCAGGGAGGGCCATTGCAGATATATGGCTATGCATGTAGCTTGTGTAATAGCATTCCAGGTTTCCCTTCATGAGCCCATACCAGGAGGACCTTTCCTTATTGCTTCCTTCTATCTTGCTTTATCCTCATGCTTCTCCTTCAAACAACTTGTGGATGCTTGCCTCATTCTCGTTCCTCCACATTTCCCAAGTTTACACCTGCACCTTCTCTCCGTCTCCTCTTCTTACTCCTGCCCTTCTGTTCCCCCACAGAACTTCCCTTTCTCCTCTTCTCTCTCACTCTGTATCCAAAGCTAACCTTACAACCTCCCTCTCCAACTCTCTTGTTCCTATGCTCTCCAGCATCTGGTTTTCTTTAGCCCAGTGTCTTGGGTCTCTCTATCTCTCTCTCTTTCCAGACTCCTGGATCTTCCCCTTCTCTGCCTCCTGGATTGCTTTCTCTCGCTTTCTCTCTCTTTCTCTCTTGTCCCCTGGGTATCTCTTGCCCTCCTCTCTCAGCCTTGAGACTCTTGGGTCTCCCTCATCCTAATCTCATTAGTCTTTGCCATACCAGCCTTTGTGGTTTCACTCTTTGCTAAGCTTCTGGGATCTCCATCTCGCCAGCCTCCTGAGTCTGTATCTGCCCAGTCTGCGAGGACACTATTCCATAGCTACCCGCCCTTCCTCTCACCAGTACCCAGGGTCTCATCTCCAGCCCCCTAACTCCTCCTTACCCTGGCTTGCTGGGATCTTCTCTTCCCAGCCTCCTGGGTCTCCTCCGGACTCTTGTACCAGCGCCTTCTTCTTTCCTCTTCAGATGTAATCAAATTAGCTATTTCTCCACGCACCCACAACCGTCTGACAAAGGCTTTTCCTTTTATATGGCCTTCATCCTCATTCAGTGACTCTCTGGCATAAGGTAACTCAGGTGTGTCTCCGTATGCAATTGGCACATAGATTAGGAGCTGGGTCCGATCCCTGGGAGACGCTTGCAGTTTTGATATGGAACTTGGGGTTGGTAAATTCCTCCCTCCTTTGAACAGTCTTCTCTGTCACATATGGGCTTAAAAATACACCCACGCAAGGTTCAAGTGTTTTTATTTTTGATTTAAAGGGGGTCCAACTAATACCCACCCTCTCTCTCTTGTCTTCACGTGTGCTTCTTCTATCCTACCTCAGAATTAGCTGGTCCTCAAGACGGTCACTAGGGATCAGTAACCCCTACTATTTAAAGTATGATTGGCAATGGTAAGGGCGTAAAGGCAACAGTCTTATCTATCTAACCCCATATGGGGTCATCTAGGGGAATCCTAACCTGGTGTCCCACAAGACACAAGAACCATAATGGATTTAGATACAGGAATGGGTTCCTTCCAACCATTCAGTTCTCACTTGCTATTCTCCCTCTCAAGCCCTGGTATTCCTCACCCTGATGTTATTTTCTTCCTTTCCTTCTACACTCACCTCCTCTTCTACCCAGTATTGATTTCCTCTCCCTCTGACTCTCGCTACTCTATCCATCTGATGTTATTTCATTGCAAGACTAATCCTTTCTCTTTCCCTCATTTACCCTTCACTACTCTTCAGTATTCTCCATTCACACTGCACTCCATTACCCTGTACTTCCACGGCTTTCTGCTACTCTGAACCCCTCTCTTTTTCACCCTAACCCTCTTTTCACTCTATGTCATCCTTCCTACTCAATGTCACTGACTCCTCTACATTCCCACCATCTGGCTTATTGGTTAGCCTCCTGACCCCTTCACCTCACCCTAACAACCCACTCCCTTCTTCCTGTGTTCTTCACCTTCCATGTGGCTCTCTGCCTTGCTCTCCCCAGGGGCGCGGTTACAGAGATGGAAAACCATAAAGGGCCCTAGTAGCCCTGTCCCCTTTTCAAACGTGGGTCCGCCAATGTTTTGAAATGGTGGCCTGCTACATCAAAAGTAAATTTCTGTTTTCCGAGACAGATGATTGCAGATTGTCACTAGTTACACAGTTCACATAGAACTATGCTTGGACTTTTTAGAAGATGATCTTTCACTTGAACCATGTTTCACTGGAAGGCAGATCTTTCTAGACAGTTAAACAGCAGCACTTTAAGCAAGACAGGAGGTAATATAATTCCTTGCAAAAGCATAGAAAGAAGCTCCTAAGGAGTATTAGTGTGCGCAATCAATTTAACCAACCATATATTTTAGATCGCACTTTGATTTAAAAAACTTTAAGATTTTATTTATTTATTGTTTATTTATATAGCGCTTATACACAGGTGAAGTGCTTCAAAGTGCTTTAAGGTGGGAGGGTAACAAGGGAATACAGTAATCATTCTTAGGCCTTGAAGATTCCGAAAGATCTAAACAGAGAGACTAGCATACCAGGCCTGACAACATTTCTCCTAGTGCAAGTGCATGAAGTGGTACAGTACAGATCAAACTCGGGAGGGGGAGACGGATGACAGTGGGGGGGAGAATGCAATGAAGTTATGCAACCTTCCAATCGCAAGCATTTCGTGCTCTCTTCCATACCATGGCAGGAATATCTTTCACGGAGCGACAATGCATGATAGAAACCTAATTAGCAGGGCGGGATTTAATTGTATCCCAGTGAAAGCTATAACTGCAAATGGAACGGTACACCAGAGGAAACACTCTGTCCATGTTGCTCTGCCAGCTGTGAAAACCGGTTGCACTTTATGTTTTTTTGTCCAGCCTATACACAACCTAGAACAAGAACATTGAGCCTAATTATACGGGATGCTGTTTTATATTAATGTTGCCATGCATTGTGTCATTTATTGAGAGCAGAAACACAATGGGCCTCATTATGAGGTTGGTGGTAACCATCCAGTGCGACCGGCGTTCGGCCAACCCTGTAACACTGTTTCCTCCGCCTGATATCCCGGTGCCACTGGGTCATTACAAGTCCTAGCGGCCCAGGATATCAGGCGGAGGAAAATGTTAGTCCCCATTCCTGTAGAGTCCCATAGGACTCCTCGCGAATAGGGGACTCGGAAGCAAAGGCACCGTTTCTAACGGTGGCAGTACTTCCGTGACAACTCTGCTTTCCGGTGGCTTTGCGTCCGGCAGGTCAGACCTGCCGGGTGCAGAGGCCCCGGAAAGCAGAGTTGCAGTCTGCCGTTCAGGAAAGGGTTCCGCTACGTTGCTACTGGCACCCTTAATTAAACTTTACTTATCTATGAATTGCAATAACTATAATGATTGACCATTTCTATGATATATAATAATTGTACGTTTGACCACTGATGTATTATCTTGGTATGTGTTTGTATGGATTATTATATTCATAAATAAACCCGAAACTGAAACGTAATTACTTTCGGGGCATTCACCATCCTGGGCATTCACTTGTGAATTCCAGTTTGAATTATTTCTAGGTGACTTTTTTATCCCTTCTGGACAAATGTCCTTCTCGATGAAACACTCCTTGAGTATTCGTTCCTATTGGGAACCATCTTTTCGCTCCCATACCATTTTTGGGACATTTCCCTAGCCACTGAGCAAATATTTGCTATCCTTAAGGGTAACCACAGCAGGTAACTATCTCATCTGCCAGCTGTCATCATTCTTCCTCAACTAGGATCACCCCTTAACTCTGTAACAGTTTGGATGTGGCATCACTGACACCCAAAATATCCTGACTCTTAAGTCCCCATTAATGGAAATGTGCACAGACATCCCGCTGGGGCTGCACACGGAGAAGGACACTGCGTGAGCCTGCGTGCAAAATAAAAACTGTGCAACCCGCGTATTCATTGAATTTACTGCGCAAAGTAACCGCATTCACAAGTCGTCCCCGGAACGCCCCGACACGCCCCCACTCAAAGCAAAAACAGCCACAAAGCTGCCTTTGCATGCTCCACCGGGCATGAATGCATGCACCCTTCAAGCAGTGAGTGGGGTCCCCCACAAGCAGGTCTGCATCTCGGGCACCCTGTGCAGGGTCCCCGGTAACTGTATCCGGCACCCCAACAACATGCATATGAAAAATCATAACTCGCTTTAAATCTTGAAATAATCTGAATGCAAACTACTATAAACCATTCCTGCACCACGCTACACTGCGTACGCGCACCCCTAAGTTGGATCAGAACCCCAAAATCTGATATGCAAACCCACCTTCATGCTGCGATTCCTATGCGCAAGTGTACTTACACCAGGCTTCGGGTGGCGGATAGTATGAAGGACTTGCATGGCCATTTTCCACCTGAGAGGTTGTCCCATCGAATCCATGAATACGTCTCATGCCGCACTATTGTTGGCATGCGAGGGACTACCTGAAGGCCATCCTTCAGAACGCCCATGTTGTTAACACGTTCTTCCCCATTTTTGGTGTTCTGCCCCTTTCCCAGCCCTCTGCGCAAGCCACTCCCACGCTCTGCATGGAGTCTCGTGCAAGGCCCCCTGTGGCTCGTAGAGATGTGCCGAGCCTGCACGAACTCCATGCAAGTCTAGGAAAAGTGCGGCGCATTCGATTCCAGGAATCAACGAATGCGGATTTGGGTGCAGTTTGGTGCACAAGTACCCTATTTTCCACACAAATAATTCCATGAATCTGCCCCTTAGTCTCCTCATACTTACTATTTTACCCTTTAGCAACTTCCTGCCCATCCTAGTGCCTTGAAGACACAACGGTCATGTCTCATTCCCCTTCCAATACATGCACCTTCTCCCTAAAATAACAGTGACCTTCTCACACATAATTCTGTGATTGGTGGCAGCTAGTCCAACACACCCCCTGAACTTTCCGTTGTTCCTTTAATTGCACACCCAGAACACTTTACTTATGACCATTATTTGGTATTCAACCCTTTCCCAATGATTAATATTTTGGACAATATTCGCTATGCGCCTTTCATTAACAGACACAGGTTGCTTATCTTTTGCATATTTCACAACCGGGGGTCCCTTCCTTTTGATGGATCTTGTTGCACTCTACCCACTGGGACATCAGGGCCTGGACCCTCCTAAAAAGAACCGTTTCATGTTGGGCAACAGAGAGGCCCATTTACTGCAGAGTTGCCCAACAAGGCCATTAGTCTTTATTTTAAGTCATAAGCTGCCATCTTGATTGCAGGTCCAATATACCCCCGCTTGCTGGAGTGGTAAACACATGTCAATGGCCTACAGTCTTACTTCGGCTAAAAGGTAATCAAGAAGTAAGTACCATAATATTTATAGAACCCTCTCTTCTTTGTCAGACATTAATCACTTTATCTGTCATTTGATCCCATCTAGGTGTCATTCATATTCCCTTATTTGTAGGGCATTAAAGATATTAGCATATTGTATTATCTACTCGGCAGCCATCTTAAATGCCAGTCCATTGGTACCTTTCATAATATGGATGGACATTGACGAGAACCACCTTGCCATTATATGACTCGTTCTGCTGAGTACTGCCACATTTATCACATTGTCACAGGGGGGTCCTTTTTCCATGCAGTTGTAAGTGACCTATAGGTTAAATATGAGTAGTAGGTTAGGAATACAGATTGCTACTAACAATTTTTATTTTTAGTCTATCACACACTGGAGTTACAGGGCGACCCTTGCTGAGTAAGAATCATGCCACGAGTGGCTACAGTGTGTTTTACACTTCGGCTGCGGAGGCCGGGCTAAGTGTGAAAGGAGCTCTTATCCATAGGAACAGTTGGAGCCCTCAACAATCACAGATTGCCTTGGACCATGCTCCAAAAGGGGTATGGGAGTAAAAAGGTGGTTCGCATTAGACACGACAACCAGAGGTGGGTTTTAACCCTAACAGACTTTTGCCAGAAGTGATGAAAGTTCATCCGGAAGCAATTAAGACAGGAAGTTACATCTGTTCCCGGCTGTGAATGACCGAGATGGTGAATGCCCAGGAAGTAATTAAGTCTAGAAGTGATTGGTGTCCCCAGTGTTAAATCGCAGGGAATGGCAACATCCTGCTAGGAAGGAATCATGAGGAGCCTGGTTGACTTTGAGCCTGGCGCTTCCTAGGATGGCATGTAAATTGACTCTTAAATGTAGCCTTTGTTTTATCGCAGTGACCCGACATCCAGGACACAGCAACACCATGGATTTGTTAACAGACTTCTGGTATCAGGAGAACATACTGTGATTTGGGTTATGGTTGATACGTTCATCAAAATCGCTCATTTCATATCATGGCGGGCCTTGCCCACAGTTGGTGACAAAATAATTTCTGCTCTGCGGGAGTACAATGGTGAGTAGTGGCTAAACTGCCTGCTAAGCCCTTAGAACCATAAACCAACAGTGATCCTCCTTCGGCTTTTGCAGTAAAATGGCTGAGGGAAGGCTTTAAACTCACATAAGGAAAGTGAATGTGAGCCTGAAGAACCCAAATTACAATAGTTTGCAGAGGTAGCGGGCACCCCTCTCTCGACAGAACAAGGCCTGATAACCTGTTCAGTGGTTATTAACCACTTGAGAGTTCGCAGCCACTGCTTTTACTCACTGTGCCTTTCACAGATGGGAAATATCCATTTGCATATCAGTCTTTGTCCTGCCCAGGGGCAGTCCAGCACCGAAATGCAATGCAATTCCAACCTGAACGAGAGTACCACCAGCAACCCCATACACGTGTTTCACCCTTGTTGGGGATCATCAGTGAAGTGAAGCTGATGCCTCTCTAAGCACAGTGAGAGGGAGACCACGTCTGGGTGCCCCCAGGAGACCTAGGGTTACCAATCCCAGGTTCCTTGAAATTTAGTTTGCAAAGGTAGCGGGTGCCCCTCTCTCGACAGAACAAGGCCTGATAACCTGTTCAGTGGTTATTAACCACTTGAGAGTACAATAGTTCCAAAATAAAATAATGTTCAAACAAGGTTCTATCAAATATATGCTTTTAATTAAACCGGATGCTATTCCCTCAGACATGTTCCGTGCTCTAGAGAAATCCTTGGTTCTTACCCATATTATTCACAGATTTTTGGAGACATCCTCCTACCCACCTTCCTGGAGAAAAATAGTAATTGCACCAATCGTTAAAAAACACAGCAGGGAGATTCCAGTCTCCTATAGACCCAACTCCATTCGCGAAACGCAGTTTAAGATTTTCAGCAGGGCGGTTCTCGTTTACCTTCAAGAATGGGTTATGAGGGAAAACTTCTTTCTAGATAGCCAACTGGGGTTCCGTGAGGGAAGGGCATGAGTGGACTGGCGTTAGATGTACACCTGGTTATTGTAAACTCAATTCACTTACGCAAAGAGACAATTTACATGGCATTCATGGATCTAAGCACTTCCTTTGACAAAGTCAATCGGACGACTAAGTTATAGCACTGCTTGGACAAAATATGTTTCCGCATAGCCTCGATTTGTATTCTTGCTTCCCTGCATACAGATGACTCAGCCTGCATATGCTCTGACATAAACGGCCATTGCACACCTTGGATACAATTGATTACTGGTGTGCACAAGGGATGTGTGCTGGCACCCTTACTTTTTTATTATACACCAATGATCTTAATGACCAACTTAATGGCTGTAAAGCTGATGTCCCCCTCTTTGGCATCTGTCACAAACCTGTCTTAGCATATGCAGACGATACAGTTCTGTGAGCCAGGACCCCGTTTTCCACACAAAAAACGGATGAACACTACGTTCATGAAGGGCCTTGATCTGTCAATTAATATTTTTAAGTAAGCAGTCCTTATCTGAAGTCCATGTGTCACACTAAAAAAAGCAAAATCGTCTTTTTGAGTAGAGGACAACATCTTCAAATCGTGAACTTATGACCTTTTTCATCTGCCTTTAATGAGTGGGCTCACACTGACAAATACGCATCCCGGATGTCGCATGCAATTTGGGACGTAAAGAGGTTTAGTAATATGTATAAAGCCCAACCGGTCAGTATGATCCTACGTGCATGTGTGGCCAAACCAAGAGCGGTTGCTCTCTAAATGGAGCTAGAATCTCACTTAGGCATGAGGTCATTTCACATTTCATCACCCTGGAAAACACTTACTTTAAAACATTCTTTGCTTACTACAATCACTGATTCACTGGGCCTCATTACGAGGTATGCCGGTAGCCATGCCACTTTTGGCGGCATGGTTGCCGGCAAAACCGCATCCGTGTCCGTGTCCTCGGAATGAGGACTTACCGGACCATTCCGAGTTCGGATGGCCCGGTAATTCCTCACTCGAGGACACGGACACGGTTCATCCCCATTCCCATTTCAGCCCCCATAGGGCTGAATGGGAATGGGAGAGGGAGTAAACAACGGGCCATTACGAGATGGCCCGTTGTTTGCTCCATCTACCCCTCGCGGGACCCGGTATGCACGCCTGGTTAAAACCAGGCGTGCTTAACGTGTCCCGTGAGGGGACCTCGTAATGTGGCGGAACGGGTTGAACGGCGCTGCAGCCTTTTACGGCGCCGTTTAACCCGTTCCGCCAGGGTCGTAATGAGGCCCACTGTGTTTATGGCTAAGAATGTGTCTAAATGACAAGGCCATTTTAACCAAAGAGGTCTTGGCACTTGTCATGGCCAGTGAAAACAAAACATTGAAAATACCTTGGCTAGCCAGAATAATTTCAAATTTACAAGAGCGATGACATTTAGAAAGATAGCATGCAGAAATGATGAAACATGCCAATTGGTCCCAAGCACTTTTGCAGGATGGCTGCCTGCCAGGCTACTTGACTTGGCCAAAACGAATACATTTCCAGTCTGTAATTACTAGAGCTAGGTTCAATGTCATATAGTTGCTCGGACCTCACCCACTTTAATAAATCTTTGAAGACTCCTTTGTTTAATTCCCATGACTAGTCTGGGTCCTTTCTGAGTCCTGGCCTGTCCTCCTCCTGGTTCTTACCCTTTGGATATGCTTGGGACCCTTGCTTTGTACTTTAGAAGACTCTCCTCTGAGATTACCTCGGGTCTCGTCAGTAGTCTCCTGACCTTTTCTGCTTCACTGTCCTCCTCTCCCGCGCAATGAGGCCTGCGGGCGTGTTGCACTTTATAAAACTTAATAATAATGATAAATAAATGGAGTTACTCCGGAGTGGATGGGCACTTAACTATGAATCCAAATTGCTGGCTATGTAATAGAGGCAAAGAATATCTTCTCCATGTATTATTCTCTGTCCGTTGTATAGGAGTCCCTGTCGACACTTTTTAATTCCAATTTGTAAACAATGAAGTTTACGCAATGTAAACCAGCCCTTATTTACAAATTAGATACATCCTTTTAGCTGAATGATATATTTTATGTTTGTATCACATCATCTGCTTGGTATAAATAGGACTCTGTAATGTATTTGTGTGCTGACACTGTTTTTATGAATTTAGAGTTTACTGATTGTTTATGTGTAAATGTGGTTTAAATTATAAATGTTTGATGGAATTGTTATCTTCGGAATACAGGCACTTATTGATTGATATTGATTAAACAAATCACTCATACATTTAACTATACATAACACTATAAAAATCAAACCCTGTAAAATAAAACCGAAGATACAGAACAGAAATGTATATGCAGTCTGTATAATATGTCAGGTATGAAAATATGCAAGAAATATTACAATGTATACAAAAGGATGTGTCTTGCTGGAAAAAAAAGGTGAAAAAAGGCCTCGCTGTGAAAAGGGTTCTTGTGATATTACTGCTTGTTAAAAACCGAAGACTGATTTATTTTGGCCGTTTTTGTTTCGGCTTTTAAATGCAGCAATGTCACCCTCTGCCCAAACCAAACCACATGCATACACACAACACACACACCCACACACCCGTTCTCCTCTCCCTCTGCTCTTGGGTCCCACAGAGCCTGTCAGCCCCTGCGCGCACTTGTATGCGGCAGGGGCATGACAGTGTGATTTAGAAAGACCGCTCTGTGTGGTCACGGGGCGATCTTTCTAAATCGATCTTTAAGTGAAAAGATCTTTATAAAAAGACAGCAGCCACAGGGGTAGGAGAAAAACAGGGTACAGGTGTCATATTAAGAAAGATCTCTATCTTACTGGCATTGAGACAGATATTAGCCACACACAAAGCTTAACTGGCGGTCAGACAATCAGGGATAAAAAACGAGGACAACAAATTAGGAAAGCTGTCTGTCATTAACATAACACTGGAAATTAGAAAAGAAGAAAGACATCAGGTGACGCAAAGGGAGGAAATAGATATGTAATAGCCACAATGATACAATAAAACCCAAGGTTTCTCTGCAAGTACACAGTGAGGTGGTGGAGTACAAACAACCCAGTTGAAGCTGGGAAGGGCAGTTAGTCAGGAAAACAGATGAGCCAGTCCAGTGCCTGGTCCATGATGATAAAAGTATCATGTAACCATTTAATAAGGATACAATGGGTCACTGTGTGTAAGGTGGACGAGACATCAAGGAGCACTATCCTCAATTGTACTACAAGCATAAATACCATATACACTATTGAAACAGACATTTATTAGCTGCACAAAATGTCACAATGGTGGTCAGACAATCAGGGATAATAAAACGAAGACAACAAATTAGTTCAGAAAGTTTAAGGAAAACTGTGTGTCATTAACATAACACTGGAAATGAGAAATGAAGAAACACATCAGGTGAGCCAGAGGGAGGAAATAGATATGTAATTGCCACAATGATAGGATAAAACCTCGGGGTACTCTACAAGTACACAGTGGGGTAGTAGATTACAAGCAGCCCAGTTGCAGCTGGGAAGGGCAGTTAGTGAGGAGAACAAATAAGCCAGTAAATTGACCGGTCTTTGATACTAAAGGTATCATGTAACTGTTTAATTAGGATACAATGATTCACAGTATGAAAGGTGGACGAGACATAAAGGAGTACTATCCTCGATTGTAATGAAATCATAAATACTATACACACTTTAATTATATAATTCCACCATATATAAATACTGTATACTCCCACTGCATCACTTATAATTACTATACACATATTAATATACTATGTGTTGCCACTGGGCAGAAATTTTGGGGCAAGGCTTACGGCCATGCCCCCAAGAATCTGGCCACTGGCCACAACCACCAAAATAGATTTGAACCATGTGACAAGTACATACAATACACATTCAAATAACAAAACTCACTTAGAACCCTCAACATCCATAAAATGTCTACAGACTGTAAGAGGTGTCCGCGGACTCAGCAGGACCTGCACACAACTTTTTCTACTGAGAAAAACAGCTCCATATCATCGTTTTTCTACCCCCCCACACCCTACAGCAGCTCTTTCAACCACCAAATAACCCCAAATGTGTTTTCCAGACTTTTCCCCACCACGCTATCCGCGGACACGGGCAGCTGTCCGCGAATACAAAATGGCAACCATTTAAAAAATATGATCCGCCTCACGCTTTTCACCCTACAAACAGCGGGCATGTACGATGTCTGAGACATCCCGCCACTCCCTGTTTGATCCAGGGGTGTCCGCGGTCCAAATAGGGAAGTGAGTCCCAGATATCACTAATTTATTTGTAAGCACTTTTGGCTGTTTTAAATCAAAAAAACTACTTGATGGATTTACACATTTGCTGGCATCCTGACTGGCAGAAAAGCCTGGGTCAAGAAGGAGAAAATGTTCTCCACTTTTGTTCTGAGGGTGCTTCAGGCATGGATGGATGAATCCCAAGTGTTGCAATTTATGCAGATGGTTTCCACCCAGGGTGCTGTAAGTCACACAACCTTAGGGTCTTGGATTCCCTAATTAAGGGGACGATGAATCCTGGTGGGCCCACCTTGTAGGTCACTTTCATGGATCTTCAAGCAGCCTTCGATGGGGTCAACCATGAGAAGCTGTGGTGTAAAATGACATCCTGGGGTCGCCCGATATGGCTTGCCAACGTGCTAAAAGGTCTTCACTCAAATAATCAAGCATGCGTCTGATTGAATGAACACAGGGGTGGTGGGTCTGCCCCAGTTACGATTTCTAAAGGGGTGAAGCAGGGACGCACGATTGCCCCACTGCTCTATAACATTTGTATGTCTAGTCTCCCAGCCCACATCACTCCAGCCGTTGGTTGTTGCCCTAATAGAGGCGGGAGGACCAGCCCTAGTATGCTCTATGCCGATTACTTAGTTATGCTAAATTACACTTATAGCAGAGCCGGAAGCCATGTTAGACATATTGGTCAAATACTTAGCGGAAAATTACTTGTGTATTAACATGGGGAAGACTAGGGTCATGGTGGTCTCACCCAAAAGGATGAAGTGCCCCAGTTTCATTACCAGTATTGGGAAGGTTGACTATGTCGCTTCATATCCATACTTAGGACTAGAAATGAGTGCCAGTAGAACATAATCCTGCATAGTGGCCATCAAGAAGGTCAAGGCTCAATGCATGAACCAACTGATTGGCAATTCTGCAAGAAATACTGCTGAGTTCTCTTTGGAGGGGATAATTACTGTATACAGACAATGCTTTTGCCCCATGGTTTTGTATGGCTTGGAGGGACTGGCCAATGGGGACCTGCACTGGCTGGATTTGATTGAGGGTTCCTTCTGCAGCATTTCCTGAGGGTGAGCCCTTCCACCACAGTTGAATATCTCTGACTGGAGTTGGGGCTGGTTTCTCTTAAGGGCCAGATGTTGATTACTGCACTTGAAAATCCATACTAAGCCGAAATGTCAGCTACTCTCGCTGCTGGGGCCTGGTCAGAATTTGTGTCACAGCCATAGGGAAGAGAGGTTTGACCTTTTAATTGCTAGTTTATATATGAGTATTTGATGGTGCCCCCGATTTTAATAGAGGAACTAGGTACGTTGTTTTAAAACCTATCTTTAAAACGGAATTGAAGCAGTGGGATTGGACCAGCAACTATGCCCATTTGGCTACCCTTCATACCCATACTTATGTCTCATGGGTGGTGCACTGATTTCTCCAACCTCAGAGATACCTGAGACAGTGCCCAAACCCAGCGGTGCAGAGTTTTCGACTGAGGCTACGTATAAACCAGTTGCCATTGTATATCTTTGGGCTCCCAGCCAAGGACAGGGGCAGTCGTATATGCAAATCGCCTGGAAAATTGGAAAATGAAAAGCACCTTTTTACCAGATGTGCAGCTCTGGGCAATGTATATATGTCCATCTTGGGCAATATGGTACACAGCTAAGAGTTGATAAAGGAGGAAGCATTTTGGAACTACTGCCTTGATACTGAGACTGATAGTGTACACTTTGCTCTGGACTGGTTATGGCGTATCATCAAAAAACGCCTGCCTAATTCCAATTGATTTGATTTTACGGGGTTGGCTCCCATGAGCAAACTCTGTTTATTTTGTGATCATTTTATGACTACTATGGATTGTTTCATGTTTTATATACGCAATCTATGTACACTAGGCATTATGGCTTGTAATGTATACATATGAGGATTGATTTTGCTAGATTTGAAATGATCCGCAGACATATTTGCTGCACGATTGTATATGTTCACTACGAATTGAATAGGTGTGGCTAACACAAAACAAGTTAACCTGTGTACAGTATGAGTATGACTTGATGGAATGTCTTTAGATTTTAGGATTTTAGGTTTCTGTGATTGTCTAATTGTGAATTGTAATCTGACTCGTAAATTGTCATTTGTAAAAGTTCTTCTGGAACTGAATACAAATAAAAATAAAAAATAAAAAGAAATTTAAACCCTGGAGGGCATGACCAAAAACTCAGATATTTTGAATGGGAGGGCCAAGAAAGCTACCTGCTTTAAAGTTAACGCTATCATTTCCCTATCAGCTGAGTGCACACAAAGAGTTCTATTAAAGATCAATCCAAGTAAGGGGCCTTTCTTTAGCACCTCCATCTCTGAGCACTGAGGGCATTTTCTGTGGACCAATGTGTTAAAGAGATGACTAAATAGATCACACAACCTTTTCCTCTCTGGATCAGGCTCAGTCTACTTTGAAAAATATATTTCACATAAACAGGATGTAATCCCTAGCAAGGACAGTCCGGAGCCACTCACCCAGCCTAGGTCAAGCATGTTTGGCACCTTCCCCAACAAACTGACACATTTTACCCAAAGTGGTCATCTCAATGATAAGGGATGCTGCAGGACGATTTAATGGTGAGTATCACACCCACGTTTTTCCAACCAAAGTTCAGGGGGCAAATTCAGTCCTTTGTAACAAATGAATGCTGAATCTGAAGGGTTCACTGTATCCTGCAAGCAGTACAGTGGTTTCACGTAAGGTTTGTATTTCCCCCGTTCAATCCAAACTTCCATGAAAGATTCCATTTGCCCACTGAGGGGTATGGTTATTTCACAGGAAATGTGTACATTGCTATGCAAAACACTCAAAGAATGGACATGACTTTCGACCTCGGTCTTCCCCGCCACTCCATTTATTGTTTGGAAAAAGGGAAAATGGAAAAGGGTTCAGGCAAGTTATCAATTTGCAGGGATCTCAATATGTTTCTGGTCTATTGGCACTTCAAAATGGAAACCATTCCAATTTTTATAGGAGGTACTCCAACCAGGCAACTGGATGGTTCTCCTGGATCTCAAGGATGCATACCTAATCAGTCCCATTTTCCCTCCTCACGGCCTTTTCCTCCAGTTCGCTTGGGGCAGGACAATTTTCCAATTGCCTTGTCTTCCGTTCACTCTCTCTCCTGCCTCATGGTTCTTTGTCAAGTTGCTGAAGCTAGTAGCAGTGACCTTACAGAGTTTGGAGATTTGGCTGTTGGTCTACCTAGTGGACCTTCTGATCATGCCCCATCCAGAGAGTGGTCTAGCACCACGTCTTAATCTCTCCCAGGAGTAGGGTTTGTTATGAATCGGGACACGTCAGAAACGTTGCCTTCTCATCATATGACCTTTCGGGATGTTCATAAATATGCAGCAGCCACCTCTCTCCACCATATGAGGTCAAGATGAGAGCCTTAAAATAGAGTTGCTTGTGAGCCGCCCACTGCTTTCTCTTCGACACTTAGCTTAAGGTCTTCTATCCTCCTCAATTCAGGCAATCTTCCAAGGTCCCCTAAAGTACAGAGGGCTTCAAAGACTGAAGATAAACAACCTTTGGCAGGTTGGGCTAATGCAGACTCAATTCCTCTAGACCACGAAATGAAGGAGGATGTACATTGGTAGCTCACCCACATCGAATCATGGAATGGAAGAGCCACATTTGAACCTTCCCGAGGTCTATGATTAGAATCAGGCGCCTTTTGTGCTGGGGAAGCTGGCGCAGAGAAGGTTTTACTGAGGACCATGGTCTCCCAAGGAGTTGACAATACAGATAAACGGTTTAGATCTGCTTGCCATCTCCCTTAAAATTAAGTGTTTTCTAAGATACAAATTGTATTGATTACTGGTTTTACGGATGGACAATGTATTGGTGGTATGTAATATAAGCCAGTTAGGGGATTCTGTTAACAAAAAAGCCTTGCACACATGGCAAAATCCTTTAGGAATGTTTCCTCCTTGGGAAAATTATGACTCATGTAGAATGTCCACCAGGACAGACACTTTGGTGGTAGGCTGGTACTCCAGGCAGCACAAAGGTTTCAGTGACTGCTGTCTTTGTTGTCTGTTTAATAAGGATTCTTTGCAAATTTAAGGCCCAATGTCAGTGGACCTCTGCATGTCATCTGGGCATGCAGTTAACCCAGTTTTCCAGGTGAAACCAGTTCCAGACGTTGTGCAATGGGCCAATATTTTCAGAATTGGGATCATGACCTGCAGCACACCCTCCCCCCCTTTCTCTACACACATGAATTCTTCTACTGGTTCAGGCCCAGCAGGCCTGATACCCTTGGCCCTCTGCCACGGAGCTGAGCAAAGATATCCTAGTCACTTTTCTGAGTCTTCAGTATTGGTTACCCATATCCGTTTTGGTGGCCAGGGAGGTCACTGCCACCCAAGACTGTCCAGGGCCTTTCGACAGTGGCTACAAACTTCCTTTGGGAGTCATTAGCCATGGTACCAGAACACGGTATGGCTCTTCCTTGAAGTGCCGGATTAACTGGTGTCTTTCAAGGAACCTGGATCCCATTAAGTCCCCTACAATACCGGTGGTAAAAATTATTGATGATGTGATGCCTAGACATTCTGATCATACTGTTAATGTGTACAGGTCTTAGATGTGTATACAGCATTGTCTGGTAGAGGGGTTACCACTGGGTCAGCATCTATCAGTATGTAGATCATGGCCAGGTATTTCTTTGAAGCATCCACCATTTTCTTTGTATTCCTTGCTGTGGCATGCTAATTTGAATTATCTTTTATTTAGGGACTGTCCACTAGCAACTAACTAAGCAGGAAAGAACTGTAGTAATACAGTTCTTTCCTGCTTAGTTAGTTGCTTTATTATGTCATTCAACTAATTAATTCAAAATATTATCGATTGTGAGCGCCCTGTGTCTGAAGGGTTGCTCCGTCCTCACAAGGCTGGTGAGATATATAATTTCTCAGAGAATTAAAACAGCGTGCAGCTCTATTGAGTGCCAAGCCATACCAGATTTCCCTGCTCTGTAGTCCAATGTTTAAAGTGCTGTGAGGCG
The DNA here is from genome assembly GCF_040938575.1 of Ambystoma mexicanum. NCBI lineage: Eukaryota > Metazoa > Chordata > Amphibia > Caudata > Ambystomatidae > Ambystoma > Ambystoma mexicanum. Next base: position 186,261,132 of record NC_090938.1, on the reverse strand, counting down.
GTCATACTTTTTAAATATATATTTGTATGTTTACTTATTCATTTAATTAGACAGCTACATGTCGTCTGGTAGCCACTTCAAAGAATGTATCTGCTTTGTGGAAAGTGTCAAAGTGGAACATTGTGCCATGTGCAATAGTTACTTGGTTTGTCTGATTGGCCAAAGGGCTGTTTTCACTAGGGCTGAGGAGGTGCAATAAGAGTCCTCAAACTGGTGGTTTCCAGCCCTTCACCGCTGGTCGTCGGTAATCCCGGTCCATCTACTTGGGGTGAATGTGATTCTGTGGGTCCCATCCTTCAAAATCCTTGAGTTCTTATGGGCAAAGGGCAATCTTTGAACTCTCCTTAACTCGCCAAGCCTTGTGAGGCTCACACCAATTCAGCCTGGAAAAAAAGAAGATTTTCTTGGAGCTGTGTGAAGGTGTGTGCTTCAAGCCAGACTAAATGATCGTTAGGCAGAAGCCATCCATAACATGCAGACTCCAAGAAGGGATGATGAGAGGGATGTTTTCTAAAGAGACATTGGAGATGGGCCAGCTCGCTGATCTGTCTCTCGGACAACACTTTGTTGTATTCATGCCGCTGAACTCCGGTGCAACACACAGAGAGCACTGGAGAAATATAAGCACAGGGCAAGTGGTTAGAAAAGTGTTCATCGAGCTGTAGCTTCTCGGTCGAATACTTTGGTGTTTATTTATTTATTATGCTTATATAGCGCTTTTATTCAAAGCAATTCACATGATAATAGTGAAGTACAACACATGAATACATGATTAAGAACACCACAGCGATGGACATTTACATGACAGAAGTTAAAATGACCTAACGCGTGAAGAAGCACATGGAGGACGAAGCATAGTCAGAAAAAAAGAGTGTAGCAGAACAGAGATCACCAGATGGTTGATAAAATGATAGTCAACCTAGAGCACGCTGAAATAGTCAAAAGGCAATAACGTACCAGTGAGACAAAGTATATTGTGTTCACGCATCACATGATGGGGAATGATGTCTCCCCAGGGGAAGCTTCGTTTACCATCTAGTTTCGGGGATACGTCTTGCTTCCCTTCTATTCTACCCTTTCAATCGTGGGTCCATGTCACGTTCTTCTCTTGTAATCCACAATAACGCCCTCACAATGTCAATTTTCAAAAGAGAACCCCCTTCTGTTAGTTATATTTCGTGTGCATATTGGGAGTGTGTCGTTCCGTGTAAAAAGGAGCACAAAACTCATTTACATTAAAAACAGATCACCACAACCAATGGAGAAAAAAAAATACATGGCGGGCAGTCAGAAGGGCTACTCAGAGGTCATAGGAAGGGGGTGTTCAGTAGGATATGTGGGAACTCCCTCCCTAAATGCAAAAGGAGGGGGAACTAGAAAAAAGTGATGATCAAAATCCGAAAGGAACAGCATAAATCCATGTACATAATAAAATACAGGTTCATACTTTGACCTATGATGCTCTTTTCAGAACGTGATATACATCATGTACTACTACTGTATCACGGTAGCCCTCGCTCCCTGTAACCATCAGCAAAGCCCTCTGCCTGTAACCAAGACATTCTCTGCAGCAGCGCCTCGCAGCTTTTGGGCTGTAGTGAGCTTTACAAATATAAATAAATAAATCTTCATGTGCATCAGAAGACATGCCTACTCCATATCTACCTGGTCACACACACCCCTAGTTAAATAGATCGAAGAAGGAACCCCTCCACCTATGATCTAGGAGAATTGTGAGTTTCAGAAACAGTTTCACATTCCTTCTGATTGTGATTCTCGATTGTCAATGGTCAGGCCTCACACTGACCTCGGAGGAAGTTGAGGCCGGGCAGACTTTCCGACATGTTGCTTCACACTGCAAAATGGACATCAAAAAGGGGAAGGCCAGTGTGCTCCTGACTGATACCAAATCACACGATGTGATGTAAACATCCCATCGCCTGTAAAATCCCCCTGAGCACGCATGCATGCCAATATCCCAATGCTTAGTGGCGTGAGGTTTTTGTAATAAGAAGATGTGAAGGCGTGGGAGTAATCACGCTATGATCAAGGTTCTACTGGCGCGCGACATATACTCACTTCAGCCATTTAGAATGTTTATGCAGAATGAAATCATCAGTTGTTCAAAAACAATTGCGGTAAAGAAAGCAAATGGCCTCAGGCAAACGAATTCCTGCAAGTTCCCAGGTGGAGCACACCAAACCAGTCCATCTTGTATTTCATCAAGCGCATCCGGTGTGGAAGAAATGCAAATGGGGGTGACGTCGGCGGCCTCTTTCGCAGGGCAGGAATCTCCAGTTGTGCCGTCATTCTGAATGACTCTTCTGAAAGGTGGTACTGTACTGACCCATCTGTGTGTTTTGTATCCATCTATCATAAGCAGCCATGTGAACTGCTGCTATGTCTCATTCCCTTAGAGAGCGATATAAATATTTTTTTTGATAGGTACACAAAAATCGCAGTCATGGGTATTTCTGTAATGTTGTATTCAGTACATGCAGATCCCACCAGCGCACCCCTCAAATGACAGGTCACAACACACAGCAGTAGCACATGACTGTGGACGCATCAGTCACTGACCGGGCCTATCCAACTCCAACAGGACAACCGCACGCAATGCACTACAGGTACCAGAGTGCAACATCCCTGTGCATGCCATGGCAGTGAATAGGTTGCCATAGCCACCTACGGAAATCAAATGAACGTCCAGGGGCACCCCAAGAGCCTGGTGCTGAGCCTTCAGATGACTGAAAGCAACAGCAGCAAAGACCAAGGTCTACGTACAGTCACAGGCAACAACACATTACAGTGATGCACAATTACCTGTGCCTATCCAATGACATGCACATGACCAGAACAGGCTGCCCAGGCCCACACACACCTGGCGTAAGCTCTGGGGTACAGGTCAAGACTAGGTGAAAGGCCCACGAATGACAATGTTGCCCATGGCAACGTCGTACGTTGTGCCACCCAATGACACCCGCATACATGGAATGAGACACTGCGAAACAACTACTGAGGGTCCCTACCCTGCCATCAGACCTGGCATGCACTTAGTTCACAAGTAATGACACACACCATCATGGATGCCAGGCAGACCACCTTCACATGTGACCCAAACTCCGAACAGGTACCACACATGGTAGCAATGCACAGGCCCAGACCCCCCTCGCGCCCCCATGGCATGGCACCCTGTGACAAGGCGGTGGAAAGGAGGGAAGATCAGAGCCAGGACAAGACCTCTAGCAGGAAGCCAATCAGACCTTGGGGGATGAGGTCATAATGGAGGGAGGCTACAACCTGGGAGACCTTGGGGGATGAGGTCATAATGGAGGGAGGCTACATCCTGGGAGAGACAGACAATTGGACCAATGGTAATGCTCTAGAACAAGAAAGATTCCAAGGATGTCATACTAATACAGGTCTCTGGTGTTTGTCTTTTGAATTAGAGAGAAGAGTTGGAGGAGGGCCCGGGGCCTGAGGAGGAGGTGGCCTATCAGTGGGCCTATTGACATCCGGCCATAAGGAAACAGTAGTCCAAGTTGCACCCGTTGTGCCCTATCCTGTTATAACCCATTTATAGAGGCTTACTAAGACATTTATCCCCAAAGAAGAAGTCAGCTGTGAGAGAGTCGCTGCTGACGGCCCTAACGGCACTTGAGACCCAGCTGGAGGCGTCTGTCATCCGGAAACAAAGGTGAGCGTCGAGTGAATGAGAGGAAAACTGAATGAACAGAGAGGAAGAGGACCGTGCTAACAGTTGTCCAGGAAGCCTTCCCAACAAGGGGAGGGGCTGGGGCAAGGAGGCTGGAGTACAACCAACACCAGTGAGGGTGTGAGCTGGAGACCTCCTCTCTGGAGAACTATAGAGAAATGAATAGGAAGGCTTGAGAGACAATGCGAGACTTTGAGGAATTGATGATGAATGATCCCTAGGAAAACAGTTTCCAGAGAATAAAAGGCAATAGAGTCTCATCTCCTGGAGAAGACTCCCGAACACTGTTAGCCTCAACAGAATGATTTGTGAACAGTGTCTTCACCTTTTCGAGAAAGAAAAGCAAACAGCATGTTGTCCCCCATTTTCCCCAGAATTAAAGAAGCTTGTTGTTTCTGCAAATAAAAGTCAGTAGGTCTAAAGTGTTGAAGGCTGGTCTTCTCATTTCCACATACCTACACACCCTCAAAGTCAGATACCAAAATGCAATGTGTGTTGGCCATGCGCTCTGTGCAAAAATGTCCATGTCATACTGGACAACCCCCTTGGCAATGTAAGATGCATGCAAGGACTGGACCATGAAACACTATGGCAAAATGTGAAATGGGACATGAAAGCACAGATTAACCATTGAGATGCCGCGAGACAGGCAATTCCACTGCCAGGCATCATGAGTCACACCTCTGTCTTTCCCTGTTGTAGGTGACTCTGGATACCCACTGCTTCCATGGCTGATGACCCCTCTGAGGAATCCCTAGAAGCCGCAGAAAATGGTTTACAAGAGGGCCCACATGAGCACCAGGTTGGCCATTGAGCAGATCTGTATCCTCTTGAAGGCCCGATTCAGATGCCTACACCTGTCTGGAGGTACACTGATGTACAGGCCAGACAAGGATGAACAGATAGTCCTGGCCTGTGCAATTTTGCATAACGTCTGCGTCAGGCACAATATACCCTGGCCCCCAGACTTGGATGTGCCTCTCCAAGAGGATAATGATGCTGCGCCAGCCGGTCCTATGCATGTGCGCACTGATTGTGTGGTTGTCAGGGATATGCGCATGGCCCAGCAAGAACTGCAAAACAAAAACAACAGGGACTATTTTTGGGTATTCAAACTGTGTGTTGCCCAAAATCGTTTTCACACTAAGGAAGACACAGTTATGTCGAGTGGGGACGAGTTTTCACAGAGCCAGTGGATCTAACTACGCTTTCCAAGTCGTCTCTAGTGCACTTGTGTTGTGCTAAAAGACACATGCTCCGCCACCTTGGTTTAAACATGTGTTTGTTGCCGTACAGATGAAGGTAAAGTTAATTTTAATAGATTTCCTCTGTATTGGCAAGTGCAGATTATGTTTTAAAACAGTGAAGAACTTTCTTCAGCAAAAAAGTTCTTCACTGTTTTAAAACATAATCTGCACTTGCCAATACAGAGAAAATCTATTAAAATTAACTTTACCTTCATCTGTACGGCAACAAACACATGCTTAAACCAAGGTAATGGAGCATGTGTCTTTTAGCACAACACAAGTGCACTAGAGACGACTTGGAAAGCGTAGTCAGATCCACTGGCTCTGTGAAAACTCGTCCCCAGCAAGAACTGCTTCATAACTTTTTTCTGAGCTTACCCTCCACTCTGCACACCCCTTGCACCTTTGTAAATATCAGGCATCATCACAGTAAACACTTGTTTGAAAAAAGGAATGTCAGTCCTTGCTTTAAGTGAAATGTTTTGTATTGTAACATGAATAGTGGCAACCCAAAACACCCTCCCGCCCCTGCTCTCACCACACCCCATTCTCCCACGCACACACCCACGACCACGGCCACCTCCCCCCACACCCTCTCTCCCCCTCCCCACACCTCCCCCTCACCCTCTCCAGACACCTCCCCTCCCCTGCTCTCCCCACACACACAGTGATGAACCCTGCCAGTGTTCTACAGGCACAGATGGTGCCTCTTTACCATGGGGCTCTTTGCTTGGTGCTGTGGTGTTCCAGGCTGGCAGCCCTCCGTGGTGGTATCAGAGGTGATGGCTCTGATGCCTTGCCCGGTATGTGCTGATGGGTCAATTGAATGCTGTGATTGATGGCCTCAGCTTTGGTGGAGGCTACCTCATTGCCCTCACACACTCTTTGGGCAAGTGAGATGTGGGTGGCAGCGGCATATTCGACAGACATTTCAGTCCTGGGGCTCAACCCCTTCATGCATTCCCTCATCAAGCACATCTCATTGAGCTGTTGCCATGCCATGACAGAGAGTTCCAATTTCCTGTCCTTAATGGAAGTGGTGGAGGTCTGTGTGGTGGGCCATGCGTTTAACAAGCAGAGGGGTAGGATGTGTCGTCATCCTCCTCCTCCTCAGTGGTGGTAACCCTTCCACCATGGACTGGTGCCTGCAGTGACATTGTGGTGTTGAGGGCACTGGAGGGACAGCAGCACAGGGTGCCCTGACTATGGCCTGGTCAGGCCTGCCAGAGGTGGCTCTTGGGGCTGGTGTGTCTCCCTGATGACCGGTAGTGGGGCCACTGACCACTGGTGTGGTGAGGGTTGCAGACACAGGCACCGCTGATGTGCCATGGTGGGGTGGCTGATGCAGCTGATGGTGGTGGGGCTGATGCAGGCATTATTCTGCCGGTGTCCCTACCCTGCTGTCTGGGCCTGCTGGAGGGTTTTGACTTTGCAGGTCTGGTTGCAGATGTCGGTGGTCTAGCTCTGTCGCTGTCCGCGGACTATATGCCTGTTGGGAAGAGTTGAACATGCTGTTAGTCATCTGGGAGCCATGTCTGCGGGCATGCATTGCACTCATGCAACATTCTGTGTCCTGCTGTATTCATGTGGCCACTTTGGGGTCTTGAGCCTAATGTGTGCTACTACATGTAGGTTTTAGGAGTGCGGATTGACTTTTGGCGTGCCAAGCTGCCTTTTCGTTGTGTTTGTGGTGGGCAATGATTGATATCATTAACTTCCTTGGCACTCATGGGTGCTCCTCATGTGTCCATGTGTGAGGCTGTACCTTTTTGCTATGGTGCTTGTGCAAGGCTACATCTACCAACATCCCCTGGCGTGTGTGCGTGTGATCTGTCCATTTGCTGTGACTGACATGTGTTGCGCCAGTTCACCTGCGCATTAGGTGGTTCAGTGCTTGGGGATGCATTTATTTGGACACAATATTTGTATGTTCATGGGGTTTGTTGTACTTACCACCTTCACCTTTGTTCCTAGCTCCTACCTCTGCTGTCCCAATCCCCTCAATGGTCTCCATGCACAGTATGGAGCTGCATGTCTCCTCCCAGGGCATGAGATGTAGGGGTGCCACTGTCCCTCCTCCTGTGCCAGCCATCTCCCTCCTGTGCTCGGAGATGGGTTTCCGGACCGTGAGGCGCAGATCATCGTAATGCTTCCAGCAGTCCCTCTTTATGCAGCAGACAGTCCCCACAGCTGTCAACCTCTCAGCCACCGTCTGCCATATGCCAGTCTTTCTTTGATGGCTGGTCTTTCTGTGGCAAGCCCCAAAGAGTGCCTCTGAGTGCACCACCACAGTATCAACCAGTGCAGTCAGCTCGTCCTCAGACAATTTAGGTTCCCAACATGTTTGGCACATCCTATAGAAGTCGGTGGTAGTTGGAAGTGTGGGGATTCAAAGTGGATTGAGTTTTAAAGATGGGCACCGGCAAGCTTCCCATTCCGGCGGTGACGATATTTCCGCTGCCGGTAATTTCAGCAGTTTGGGTACTAGTATCAGTATTACAGGCACAAATCTGCTGGTAATACCACTGGCTGGCTGCCAATGCTGGTGATTCTGGTCGTTTGGGTGCTGTTATCGGGTTTACCTGCACAATTCTACCAGTAACACCACCGGAAGGCTGTTGACGCCCATGATAACAGCTTGCTGGTATTACTGTTTCCGGCGAGATTCGTAATTCAGCGGTAATTACGGCTGTCGCTCCGCCAGAGACTTTAATACCGGCACGCCTGTACCGGCAGCAAACTGGTAATGAGCCCTATTATATGTGCACAAACCTCAGGATGCCCCTGTTGGACCCTGTACAAATGGTGGCTGGTGAAGATTTTAAATGTAGCAGTGTAAATATTTCACATTAATGAGCTTGTGCAACAGAGAATAGTGAGGATGCCTGTGATAATGATTTGACATTTGGGGCTTCATCCACCAAGAACCTGATTTTAAATAATAGATTTAAATGTGTGAAACATGGGAAAAATTAGGTATAAGAACATATAATTTGTAATAGATTTTGTAGGGTAACAAAAAGACTAATAAATGCCAAGTCACCGAGAGTACACGGGAGCATTTTCTTGAGAGCTGGGGCCCTTGCCACTGTAAAATAATTTACATGATTCATGTGCCAACAGTATATACCATCAGTGGCACAATAAGAAGACATCTTCATGCTAGCTATGTAATTATATGCCAGTATTGCCTCTGTAACAGCACAATCATGCTGCTGCTCCCAATAATGCAACTATTGCACACTATTAGAAGACATTTTCATGCTAGTTGTGGCAATATATGCCAATATTGTTACTGTAAAAACACACTTAAGTCGGCTTTGTGCAATAATGGGGCATTCATTACCAGTGTGGGAAGACATGTTCATTCTGGCTGTGCCAATATATGCCAATATCGCCACTAAACGAACATACTAACATTGACTGTGCCACAAAAATCCAGTTTTGCCACTGTCAGAAGGCATGCTCATGCTGGCTACAGCGTGTATGCCATTAATGGCACTGTAAGAGCATTCTCATTTGTTGTGCCTAATAATTACTCGTTCTTCATGTTTTTCTTCCTTATTGATTTTTCACACTCTGCCCTGTTCCTCCTCGTCCCTTCACACTACTTCTTTTGTTTTCTTCACCCGTGTTAGTTAGGACCTCACCTCTCCTGGTTCCTGGTTGCTCATGAGCGTCTTCCTTTTCCACCTCATCTCCTCCTATATATTATTCCTCTTCACCTCCTTTATTACCAATCCACATCCTCTGTTTGATGAATTCCCATATTCTCCTTACAACTCTTCACCTTGTCTATCACCTTCAATTCCCATATTCCTTAGGATCTCTCCTCCTTTTACTTCTTCTCCATCTCTGCCACCTCTCCTCTTCACTTTGATGTTTTTCTTCCTTCTCCTTATCATTCTTCAACTCATCACCTACCTCAAATCCTCCCACCTCTTATAATGGGTTCACCCTCATCCTTATAACTCTTCCCCAGTACAGTCGCTGACTTTTTAGCTGATATTGGTAGGCAAATAGGTTATGTGGGTCAGAAACGGGGTCAAATGAGCACATGTTCTCTCCAGCTGGGTTGCCGCTAGTCACAAATTCATGGAAAATGTATCATCAATTCCAAGTACAATACAGATGGTGCATTGCCAGAAAAGTACAGTTCTGCCCATTGCAATATCCATTTCGTCTCCAGGGCTGTGCTGATTCTTAATATATGGTTTGATAATTATCTATTTACATTTCTGTCAACTACAGCATGCAGACCAGCTTCTTTACAATCTATCTCATAGGCACCAGAAAGACGGATTTTTGGCAGCAACAAGAATCAGGAAGCAGGAAGAGAAGGCACCTCTCTACACGGGTCCTGACTGCACACTCTTAGGAAAACATGATATTAGATGGCTTTATGGCTTCTTATGGGCCATGCTCCCTTACTAACTCTTCTGCCTTTAGTGGTGGAGGCCTCCTGATCAGCAACTGAAATAGTTGCCTGCTGGGCCCCTGGCCTGGCCCTGTAGGTAGGGTAAGATTGCAATGATGAGTTTTGAGTGACCAATCACCCTTTAACCCATATTGAGAGTGGGCTTCTGTACGAATTCTTTTTTCAAAATGCTTGCTCACCCAGTTCCAGGGACTGGTCTCTCTGTCAAGCATAATATTTTGAAGGTTGTTGTTCTGCTAAAATGAAATCAAGGGAGAGTTCATAGTCATGGAGACGTCTGCTACCAAAGCCTAGGGCCAGCTCTGGGTTTCTCATACGACACAAGGGTCAGCCCATCAGGTCAGTGGGGTACAGCTTTATGGGCCAATGTGGTCACATATGGCGTAGTGCACTGTGCAGCAACAGGCCCGAAAAGCTTCCAAAAGCACAACCCATCACACATTATCCCAAAAAATGCACTCAAATGTACTTCTCAGCTTGCCAACAAAACCTCTACATTGTGCTGTGCGAATGTGGGCAAACTTTTCTATCCAACCCTGGAGACCAGAGACAAGACCACATCACCTTCAGAGATTTGCTGTTATTGAACTATGAGACCGAAGAAAAGCCACGCAGAAACACATGAATTGTGCAGTTAAGAGCTATAATGACGTAAATGTCTGCTGTGTGTTGTGATAACTAGGATGTTTGCCACATGTGTATAACTAGGATGTTTGCCACATATATATATATATATATATATATATATATATATATATATATATATATATATCTCAATTGAAAAGTCTGTTCACTTCCAATGATTTACCTCTATAATATGTTAATATATATATTTTTTACTGTTTTATAATCCAGGATAACACCAGAGTGACTTTTAAGGTAACATTAATTATTTTGTTTAATGTCCAGACACGATTATGGCAAAAGTAGTCTTCTATCTCAGCAAGAATTAAACAATAAAATAAGATCAAATTCAAAAGGGGCAAAGGTTGTAGAATTTGCCATGATTGATTTACTCAAAAAGTTGTAAGACCTATCTAAATGGCTACCCGCCCCATCAGGAATCCCCAATCTAACAAACACGACCTCAGGGGAATTTGGACCCAGCGCGCTTCTTGCCTCAAAAATACACAGTCTCAAGGTTAAAGTTCCTGCCAGGATTCTTGACTTCTCAATTACAGGAATATAGCACCCTGAACACTTCCTGACATATCAGTTCCAGGAATGTAGCACCCTGAACACTTCCCGACATCTCACTTCCAGGGATATAGCACCCAGAACACTTCTTGACTTCTCAGTTCCAGGAATATAGCACCCTGAACACTTCCTGACATCTCAGTTCCAGGGATATAGCACCCTGGACCCTTCTTCACATCTCTGTTCCACGGATATAGCACCCTGGACATATCTTGACATCTCATTTCCACTGATATAGCACCCTGAGCAAGTTTTGACTTCTCATTTCCAGGGATATAGCACCCAAAACCCTTCTTGACATCTCAGTTCCATGGATATAGCACCCTGGACACTTCTTGACATCACAGTTCCACGGATATAGCACCCAGGGCAAGTCTTAACTTCTCAGTTCCAGGGATATTGCACCCAGAACACTCCTTGACCACTCAGTTCCACGGAAATAGCACCCTGAAACTTCTTGACCACTCAGTTCCACTGACATGGTACCCAGAACACGTCTTAACTTCTCAACCCAAGGGGTATGGCCCCAACATGCTTCTTGACAACCTATGGATGTAGTGCCATGATCCCTTCTTGGTACAGGACACACTCATACCAGTATTTCCCCTGAATTAGGACTTTAGTTAGAATGTGAAATTCACAGCACCGGCCTGTCGGCACCCTCTATAGCTCAGCCCTTCACAGCCCTTCACATTTTCCCTCTTGGTCTCTCTTTCCTGCCAGGGCCTGACATACAACCCTAAGGGGTTTTGCTGCACTATGCCGTCCTTCACTTTGGGTCGCTGTCTGAGATACAGGTTTTACTAGCTTTCTGATCTCTTGCTTCTTAATCTGGAATCAATTTGAAAAAAAGGCACCTTGTTAAGGCCCTACTCTACCCAGGTAGGTAAACATTTATCAAAACACAATTGAGCAAGGTTCTGAAACCCAAAGGGGACAACACTAGATCCTGACTATCAGTACACAGAAAAATTATAATAGGGACTGCTACATAGATCAAAATGTAATACATAAGCAGCATATGTTGCATATACAAGAGGGAAAACATAGGACACTCAATCAAATACATAAAAACATACAGAATATGGTACATGAATGCACGTCCCAAATAGGTTGTTTGGGATGGATTTAACAACAATTACATTTTCTATAGTCCTTTGGTAGGAACAACATGAGCGACAAAAGTGCAATTGTGATACATGGTGTGGAGTTCACTAAACTGAACTGTACAATGGTGTAATATTGAGACAAAAAGTCAGCTAGACTTTTGTAGCTGTCATTTGGTCAGCCTCCATCAGGACGGGAAAAATGAGCACATGAGGGATCCTATGTGATTGTAATGAGTTGCGAAAGGGCAAACAATCTGAGGGTCCAAATCATCAGAAATAGGAAACGGAATGTCCAGTGAAGGTCAAATCCGCTGTTAGCCAGTAAAACGGATGAGTCGGAGATAGAAAATGTTTGCAGAGGACGAGAGGCTGCAGTTATGTCCTCGCCAACACACAGACTAGCACAGAGCTGCACAGCTATGATATGATTCCTAGATGTTAACTACTTCCTTGTCATTGACCACACTGAGCCTTCTATCTCCAACTCATCCGACCTTCACTGGACATTCCGTTTCCTATTTCTGATGATTTGGACCCTCAGATTGTTTGCTCTTTCGCAACTGGGCCTGATCTGTGATACTCAGGTTGTCACAAAGATGGTTGAGCAGGATGGCACAGTTGACAGTGTCAAAGGGAGAAGAGAGATCGAGTAGTATGGGGACAGATGGGATGTCAGAATCAAGGCTGGAGAGCAGGTCTTCACAAATGTTCAGGATAACAGTTTCTGTGCTTCTGGCAGCTCTGAAGCCTGATTGATGGTCCTGGAGACAACCAACAGAATCGATGTGAAGATTAAGCTGGGAGATGCCCAGGAAAGGAATTATGGGAATCGGGTGATAGTTTGCAGGGCATGAGTGATCGGCTGTGGGTTTCTTGAGAAGAGGGTGCACAAGAGAGTGCTTCATAGAGGAGGCGAAGGCTCCAGAGGCAAAGGAGAGGTCACAGAAGTCAGCCAGAGCAGGAGCAAGGGTGTCAATGTGGTCCTTGAAGGTTTTCGATGAACAGGGAAGAACCTGTTTAGATGAGACTTTCATAGATCGGAATTGTCTGGGAATCTCGTCAGGGGAGAACAGAGGAAAGGAAGAGAAAGAGGGAGGGGCAGCTGCAGGAGGGCCCGAGTTAGAGAAGGAGGAGGAGAAGGAGAGGACAAGAGGGTGGACAGGATGTCCTGGGTTTTCGAGATGACATGAGAGGCAAGGGCCATGCAAAGGGCCTGGGAGGAGACAGGGGAGGTAGAGACTGCAGCAGGGTTGGCAGCTACTTGCAGATTTTAAAGAGTTTGGCCGAGTCGTTAGATGCCGCAGAGACACAGGCTTGGATGTGGACTCTCTTCTTAGTGTACTAAGAAGAGAGTCCACATCCAAGCCTGTAGACCACAGGTGCTGCCACCTCTGAACTGGCATATTTAAGGCACTGAGAAGATAAGAGGATGTGGGTGAAACTCATGTTTGAGCTACCTTGCAAATCACCTGGTGGTTGATTGTTTGCATGAGAGCTCAGGGAAGGTTTCCAACAAATGTCCACCTTAGTGGATTCCTCAAATAGTGAATTGCTGGAAGACCAGCCCAAAACATCCATATTCTCATCCCTAGTCCCTCTCTGCTCTGGATACACAGGTAGCTGAGCCACAGCATGGCCTGCCTGGATACAAAATACAACCTTTGTGTACCTGGAGGAACACTGTGACGTCTCCCCATAACCTTGCATGATGTAGTAGAGACCTTTACCAGTATAATTCACTGTTTCTATGGCATGGTCACAACATCTTGAATTCCTGCACGGATTCTGGCTACAGAGCAGCTAAAAGAGATGGGCCCTCATTACAACTCAGGCGTTAAGGGTTTAACAGCGCCGTCGGCGCCGTTAACCCTTAACGCCTGATTCACATTTTAACGCCTGCTTTTTGCAGGCGTTAAAATGCAAGACGCTAAGCCACCTTAGTGCTAATTACGGCACCGTAATTTACGGTGCCGTAATTAGCGCCTTCCCCACTCCCATTATGCCCTATGGGGCAAAAATGGGAATGGGGAAGGGGCCATTGGTGAATGGGGAATTACCGCCCCACTCACCTTGTAATGGGGCGGTAATTCCGCCATCCACCATGGCGGAATCGTAACCTTAGCGGCATGGACCATGGTGCTAATAGCACCATGGTCCTCCGCCAAGGTTGTAATGAGGGCCATGGAATGGAAGCTAGCCAGAGTAATTACCAGTGGCCATTAAGCATGAAATCAAGCATTTACATCTACCTCGTTTTGCTGTGTGCATCTAGAAACTATCCCCCCACTCCTTTCAGGAAGCTGCTGGATCACCATTTACTTTACAATACATACTATTTTTGTATGTTCTTGTGAGTACACTGTCACTGATGAAGAAGATTTCTGTGTGATTATCATTTCTATCCAGGTGTAAGGAATGATGCCCGTCTACTTCCATGATTGATTCATAATAAGTGGAAGGAGAGGCTTAATCATCTTTCTGAGGTGATATGCTGAGGAACGGAGTATGTTGAAAACGCTTGATAATACATCTCAGCGGCTGTGATTTCCTAAGGGGTTGCTTTTTCCATAATTTGAATCTTTTTCTGCATCTATAGAGGAGACCTACCTTCAGCAAAGCAGAATAAGCTGACACTCTAAGGCAAACATACCTCGCGTATCGAAGCATCCGCTGAGGGACTGAACGTTACATAGACTGCCTTGCCTTGTCTTTGCTTCTTAACCTCCAGGATTTCTCAGTGTTGGCTTTTCATTTAAGAGCAGATGAAGGACATGGGCAACTTTTCTGGGTGCCTCTTGTTTTGCCAGCTCAAAGGCTTCTGGGTAAACATCATGTGCCTCGAATCTCAACCACCACTGGGCTGCCACACTCCAGTGCAACTTATCACACACAAAGAGAAACCTGGGGAATGCACAATGAACAGTGATGTGCAAGGACAACAGAGCTACCCCGGATTCAACCTGCAACTACTCACACTGAGGGTCTGTGTCACTTTGGTCAATTGCAGTACTTGGAATACAAAACAATTTAAAAGAAACAAGAGTTTTATTTTAGACAAATTAGAAATTGTATTATCATTTAAAAACTTTGAAAGGTATACAGGTATATCATCAAATGTATATAGTGTCCGTCTTTTCTCATTTTATAACCAAATTTAATTGGAGGAAAAAATATAGGGGATAATTCATAGATTTCAGCGCAGAAGCAGTGCACGCGGCTGGCGCAGAGAGGGAGAGTGCGCCAGCGTGCGCCAGCCGTGTGCACTAAACAGCATTCTGGCGCACCGCTTGTTCATGGAATTATCAAGCCATTTTCAGAGCTGGCGCAGAGAACATCCTGCAGCGCCAGTTACGCCCCCAAGGACGCCCCTTGTGCAAGGAAAAGGCATTGAAATCCCGTATGCAGCGCAAAGGGCCTCGCTTCCCCTGCACCAGCTTACAGGCCGGTACACTGTAATTGTGTGAAAATAATACGCGCACCCCGCTCACGGCACTCAAAAGCGGGGAAAATGTACTGGCGCAACCCTCGGGATACGCGTACCCCACTCGCGGCAGGTAAATTGCATAGAAAAAGCACCCCCCTGTGGCATGGGCTGCCTGTGGGGTATGGCCAGGGTAGATGGGCTGCCTGCGGGGCATGGGGAGGGTGAGTGGGATGCCTGTGGGGCATGCCCAGGGTGGATGTGGTGCCTACGTGTATTTCGGGGGTACGCAGGGAGTTTCACACACAAAAGGCCTTGTGCGAGCGGGGTACGTGTATTTGGGGGGTGCGCAGGAAGTTTCACATGCGATAGGCATTGTGCGAGCGGGGTATGTGTATTTTGGGGGTACGTGTGGGGTTTCACACGTGATAGGCCTTGTGTGAGCAGGGTACGTGTATTTAAGGGGTACGCAGGGAGTTTCACACACGATAGGACTTGTGCGAGCAGGGTACTTGTATTTCGGGGGTACGCAGGGAGTTTCACACGCGATAGGCCTTGTGCGAGCGGGTATGTGTATTTAGGGGGTGCGCAGGAAGTTTCACATGCGATAGGCCTTGTGCGAGCGGGGTACGTGTATTTCGGGGGTACGTGGGGAGTTTCACACGTGATAGGCCATGTGCGAGGGAGGTACGTGTATTTAGGGGGTGCGTGGTAAGTTTCACACGCGATAGGCCTTGCGCGAGCGGAGTATGTGTATTTCGGGGGTACGCGGGGAGTTTCACACGCGATAGGCCTTGTGCGAGCGGGGTATGTGTATTTCGGGGGTACGCAGGGAGTTTCACACGCGATAGGCCTTGTGCGAGCGGGGTATGTGTATTTAGGGGGTACGCAGGAAGTTTCACATGCGATAGGCCTTGTGCGAGTGGGGTATGTGTATTTAGGGGGTGCGTGGGAAGTGTGACACGCGATAGGTCTTGTGCGAGCGGGGTACATGTATTTTGGGGGTGCGCAGGAAGTTTCACACGCGATAGGCCTTGTGTGAGCGGCGTACGTGTATTTCGGGGGTGCGCGGGAAGTTTCACATGCGGTAGGCCTTGTGCGAGCGGGGTACGTGTATTTCGGGGGTACGCGGGGAGTTTCACATGCGATAGGCCTTGTGCGAGCGGGGTACATGTATTTCGGGGGTGTGTGGGAAGTTTCACACGCGATGGGCCTTGTGCGAGTGGGGTACGTGTATTTGAGGGGTGCGCAGGAAGTTTCACATGCGATAGGCCTTGTGCGAGCGGGGTACGTGTATTTCGGGGTTGTGTGGGAAGTTTCACACACTATTTGGCATTGTGGGCCTTCCCGGGTGTGCGGTTTCCCCCCTCCTCATGCCTTGCAGGCAGCCCACACCACAGGGGACTACCCTACATGCATCCCCATGCCCTGCAGGCACCCCACACCACAAGGGACTACCCTACAACCCTCACCATGCCCTGCAGGCAGCCCACATAACACCATGCACTTGTGAGCACACTGGTGAGCCCTGACTCACGTCCCCCACCCATCCACCCACCCCCAGTGACAGGCACCTGCCAGCAGGCCCCAACTCATATCCCTCTGCACACCCACCCAGCAGTGACGGGCACCTGCCAGCAGGCCCCAACTCATGTCCCCCACCCACCCAGCCAGCAGTGATGGGCACCTGCCAGCAGGCCCCAACTCATGTCCCCCTGCACCCTCACCCACCCACCATTAACGGGCACCTGCCAGCAGGCCCCGACTCATGTCCCCCCACCCACACCCACCCACCATTAATGGGCACCTGCCAGCAGGCCCTGACTCATGTCCCCCCACCCACTCACCCACCCTGCAGTGATGGGCACCTGCCAGAAGGCCACAACTCATGTCCTCTCTCCAACACGTCATCACGATCCACACTCATGGCCCTTATGGCCACCCAAATCCCACCCCACACCACCCCAGTCCAAACACCCAACCAAGCATTCCATCCACCCCACATTGAAATCCCCATGTCATGATAGATTCCAAATGTCAAGTATGCACATCAATAAATGTCCGTCACAAACACACAATGGGTGCAAGTGAATTAGAAAACCCACATCGTGACATGCATGAAACCAATGAGAGAATACCACACAAATGAAGTATGAAACCAAAATGTATTGAATACAAAAGCAAGGGAATGAAAAAAATCACACAATAAAGAAATAATAAACAAAGGCTGCATGTCCAAAATGAATGAAAGATATATAAATGCTGAATCAAAAAAATATGCAAAAGAAAAAGGCTCCAAATCGTTCATTCCATCAAACCAAATCCAAAGGTAAAGCAAAGAGAAAACCATTGCTCCATTGGAAATAAAAATGAATGAAGTCAAATTCAGTCCAGAACTATATACAATGTAAAAATCCAGGGTCCATGAGCCCAACAATCCAAAGGAAACCTACAAAAACCCTACCTAACAAATAACTATATACAAAAAGGTGGGGCATAGTCCATGTGCCCCAAATTAAACAAAATAGAAAGGAAACCTAACACTAATTAACTATTATATGGGAGGACAGGTCTATAGGACCCCCTCCCCCACATCCCCACCTCCGTGAGCTTTGTGACTCGTCAGTAGCCCCCCATGCACCTTTGCCCAGGAGGCAGGATGGCTGCTGATCGACACACAGGGCCAATCGATTCGTACTGTAACATACCATAGACACCATTTTGAAAACATTAAGACTCCATTTTAGATGTAATGCCCAAAGCCCAAATGAAACAGCCTGCCTGCGAAAGCTGTACTTTGTGCCCCGCTCACTGCGCACAGGGAGCCATGCACTCCCCCCGTACTTCCACCCCATGACAGATCCGCTGAAGGCTCGTTTTCACAAGCAACCAGACACGAACAAGTATCAGAACAAACACTGTATCATTTACCTTCCGCAGTAAATCACTGTCCTAGGAGTGACCTGACTCGCAGCTCAAGTCTGGAAAATAACAAGAACCATCCCAATCAAATAAGTCCTGACCCTGCATCAAACCCCCAACATTTAAAATATATGGTGTCAATAACCTTCCTCCATGAACCCCCTGCCACTGCAAAATACCATGTGCTTTTAAGGTCTAATGAAGGGCTTGTTAGATTCTGCCTTATATCAACTAATGATTGCTGCTAATGTACAAAGGACAAAATGAAAAGCGTTACAGAGAATACTTGTGTGTAATGTAGTGAAACACAGTTTAAAAGGTGTAACAGCCTTCAAGGGCATTGAGCCGGTTTTTTGCTATGAACAAGAATGTAAACGAACGTAGTGCTTCTCTGATCCTGCGTATACAATCCAACCTACCGTTACCTCACGTTGTTATTCGTTTGTATGTCCTATGAATTAACAATATGTGTTCAACTAACGTTATATAATACATGTGTCACTGCCAGACCCCCATTGTTATGTATGGAGCAGTAAACAAATTCTGTAAACGATAGAAACATGTAATCACCCTAATGCTATTAACTGTCATAACTGTCTCCCCATATGGTATATTGTTTAGTCCAGGAATGGAGAATCGCTTAGAGCTACAAGGCCATCTCCCCCTCCTCCCGCCAAGGCTCGCCAGGGATTGCTGGTGTTCGAACAGCACAACCTCACCTCCCCACATTCCTGCTGGACCCGCTCCGAGTATTTACCTCCCCCATGTCAGAGGCCGCCATAGACTGGCCAAATGAATTATGTACAACCTGGTCCTAAATCCCACTGCCTCGAGGGGCCAGAAACGTGCCCCTACTGACTCAATAGTACTCCAGTTCACCCCAAGTTAATGGGCCATAAAGATAGTTATCCACCCCTGTACCAACATATCGTAAAGTGATCTCTCACCACATCTAACAGAATAAAATGACAAGACAGCTCACCCCGTGCCCTCTGACAAGACACCTGGATTTATGACACTCGGTCGAGAGACGAGGCGAAGTTAGTACAAACGAAACTGGTGAAGGTTGCTGCAGCCGTAGCAGCACTCCCCCAAGATAGGGAGGCAGAGAAGTAGGAGGGGCTGGTAGCGATACAAGGGAGGATGGCAGCAAATTGGGCAGACAACGGGCAGACACAGTGGAATGGACAGGAGCAGTACGGAGGACCGCAGTGGCAAGTGTGGGCCCCTCACGGCGGATGAGGTGGGTACAGGGGACGCCGAGGGGGTGGCCAAGGGTATGGGAGAAATGGCGGGTATGGAGGACAAGGACCAAGAGGAGAGCAGGGGAATTGTTGGAATTGTGGGAGATGGGTACACTTCTCACAAGAATGCAGGAGGAGGCCAAATAACATGTACCAAGACGAGCAACCCTATGGTCATTCTCAGCCGGGAAGCCCATATGGATTACCCATGGGAGGGGCACAAGGGCAACAAGAGCAAGGGTACCTGGAACAGCAAAGGGAACAACCCCATAACATACAACAACACCTGCAGAGCCGTGTACACATGGCACACAAACAGGGCAACCCTTTCACCACAAGAGCTAACGGTGTGCCTGCCCCGTATGGTGGAGTGGCTGTGGTATCAGGTAATGTTTTCAGTCAAGGGGGGAACACAAGACACCCAGCATAGGACAGCCCACAGGGAGCACTTGCGTGTCCTGTACTATCTACGACCTACAATGCAGCAGAGGAACCATTGATAGGGGCGCAGATAGGGAATAAACAGCTCATATATACGGTGGATTCGGGAGCTGAGAAATCATGTTTGCGTGAAGGCCGGTTTACGCTATCTAATCGTAAATTGGAGATGCAGGGGTTCTCTGGGGCTGTTGTCTTATAGAGAAGATGTGGATGTCACTGTAGGGGGAAAAACAGTAAGGGCACTACGAACAGTCGCCAATTAACTTATTGGGAAGGGAAGCTTAAGTAAGCTTAATATGACTATCTCATTCAACGAACGAGGTATAGTTTGCTCAACCCCAGGGATTTGTCCTTTGCGTGTAATGCTGGTGGTCCATGCGCGAGCAAAGCACCTGAAGTGCGTGGCATACTGGTGACCCCTGATGTGTTCATTCAAGGGCTGAAAACATTAGCACGGGTGGTCCCAGAATTGAAAAATTTAGAATGGAGGGTACCCACAGAGTTCATCTTCCGACCAATAGCACGCCCAGAGATCGTGCCCGGGATAGTGATGTCACTAGATTTGCATGCAGTTCAGATTCCAGCCAAAAGAATAGCCATCATTCCAATGGACATACACGGCTGTGAATGGCGTACAGTATTGTGCATATATGCCGACATCGCATTGCACGATTTATCAGACGAGGACCTATTTTCAGACTCAGAAAGTGATGGTGAAATAATAATGGAAATAGTAATACCTTGTGATACCATGATACAGGAGACACAAGTGCCTGTACAGTTAATGGCAGTGGTAGGAGGCCCTTCTTCCTTCTTCGATGATGACATGAAAGCAGTGCCCAGTAACCTAAGGACCACAGGCCCTCATGATGTGGGACTACTGCATGGAGTCACCCCAGTTAAAATAAAACTCAAGCCTCTAGCCATTTTACCCCGGGTAAGGCAATACCCCCTGTCCCGGGAAGCAGAAGAAGGGATAAAAGAGACGATTGGTGCATTACTGGCTCAAGGGATAATAGTGCCCTCAAACTCACCATGTAACACTTGTATGTACCCGATTAAAAAAGCAAAAGGAGGGACATGGAGGACGATCCAAGACCTATACCCCCTCAATGACGTCATCCAAAAAGAATTCCCTTTGGTCCCTAACCCAGCATCCATCCTGTGCAGCATCCTAAAGAATGCATCTCATTTCACATTAGTAGATTTGAAAAATGCTTTTTTCACAATACCACTGGCGGAGGAGTGTAGATACTTGATGGCGTTCACCTTAGGAGGAAAAAGGTATGAGCACTGCAGACTTCCCCAGGGGTACTGCGAAAGCCCCAGCATATTCAATCGAATTCTGCATGAAGATCTAGGGAACATGACAGCAGATAGTACGATTATTCAATATGTGGATGATCTGCTCATTTGTGCAAAAAAATGAGGAAGAGTGCAGGAAAGATTCAATTGCTCTTTTGACATTGTTAGCCCACAAAGGCTACAAGGTTGACAGAGGAAAACTGCAGTACTGCCAACGATAAGTGTTGTATTTAGGTCAACTAATCTCACAAGATGGCAAGAAAATAATACCAGACAGAGTAGCTGCCATTACAGCGATGGGAAGACCAAAAACGGTAAAAGAAATGCAAAAATTCCTCGGCATGTGCAATTACTGCCGAGCATGGATACTAGATTACGCAGCATATACAAGACCATTATTGCAGACACTCAAGGAGGCCCAACGAGAAAACACAGA
This sequence comes from Ambystoma mexicanum, assembly GCF_040938575.1. NCBI lineage: Eukaryota > Metazoa > Chordata > Amphibia > Caudata > Ambystomatidae > Ambystoma > Ambystoma mexicanum. Next base: position 186,239,657 of record NC_090938.1, on the reverse strand, counting down.
AATACAATGGTCCACAGAACTAAGTGATGCATTCACGTCACTCAAGGAACTGATGTCAAGTGCGCCAGTGCTCGCGAACCCAGATTACGTACGCAAGTTTTACCTGTTCTCCCACTGTAAGGGGACCCTCATGACAGCAGTACTAACACAAAAGACATCACTGGGACAAAAACCCCTTGCCTATTACAGTGGCACACTGGACGCAGTAATGCAAGGACACTTCGCTTACGAGCAATCTCTTGCAGCCACAGCGTTTGCCATTGAGAAAAGTGCAACAATAGTGATGGGATGTTCTGTGACACTGTTTGTGGAGCACTCCCTGTTTGCTATCTCGGAAAGATCAAAAAGCACACTTACAATGCAAAGAGCCACTGCCTACGAGATAATCCTATTTAGTGCAAACATACACATAGTGAGATGTAAAACAGTAAACCCTGCAAGATTCATCACAGAACCATGCACATTGGAAGATATGCAGGCACACGACTGCGCAACATACAAGGGGAGGAGGGAGAAAGCACTGTGGTGAGTGAAAATGCACTAAATGAAGGAGAAGTATTCTTTATAGACGGGTCAGCATCAATAAACCCAGACACAGGTGAAAAGCACGTAGGAATTGCGGTTGTGAGGTTGGAAGAAGGTGAGTACGAAGTAATAATACAGCAGCGCCTACCCACCCATTACTCAGCTCAGGCCGCAGAACTTATCGTACTCATTGAAGCATTGCATGCGGCAAAAGTGTGTGCAGTTACAATCTATACAGATTCAGCTTACATGACCACTACAGTACATGGCGGATTGGCAAGGTGGGGAAGGAGGGGGTTCCACAGGGCAGATGGGTCACCTGTACAACATGCAGAACTCCTCAAGGATCTTATTGAGGCACTGATCTTTTATGGTGTCAAAATAACACAGGAAAAGTGGTAATGCTAGTCAAACTCTTAGAAATAGCATTCCAACAATTACACTTTCCCGCACACAATGCAAAGCAACATATTGCTGCAGAAATACAAGAAGATTGGTTTGTCCCAGGTTGCAGGAGCATATATCCAAATTGGCAATAGAGTGTACAAGGTGTCAGATATACAATTCAGGAATGACCCTAAGAACGCTGCGAGCAACAATACAAAAACCAACAGGCCCCTTCAGAGAGCTGCATATTGATTATGCAGATATGGGAGAAAGATGCAATGGTGCACGGTGCATGACAGTGGTAGTTTGTACATTTTCCAGATGGGTCGAAGCAGGGCCCTTTGCACGTCCAGATGCCAAGTGTGCTGCAAAGTTCTTAGTGAGGGAAGTATTCCCACGCTGGGGAATTTGCGATGTAATTCGCTCGGACAATGTCACACATTTTGTCAACGATCTCTTCAAAGAAGTTACAGCTCTGCTAGGAATTAAACATAAACTTTGCTCGATTTATCATACGCAAAGCAATGACGTAGTTGAGAAAATCAACGGCCTCCTGAAGGGGAGGTTATCAAAATTGTGCTTTCCCTTAAAAGAAATTGGGTGCACTGTCTGCCTTTGGCCTTGTTAGAGTTGAAAAATCAACCCAGCAAGGACCATCATCTGTCACCGCATATAATAGTGACTGGAAGGTGCATGCACACAGCACACTCCCCACTTCGCAGACATTCAGATGCCCACAAAAGCGCAACAATATTAGGTGAAGAAGTTAATTACTATCTGACAAAACTCACCAGAGCAGCCCGCATGATATCAAGGCAGCTTGCACCACCTTTTGCACGAGAGGAAGGTAATGAGGCAATACAATTCATTGAAGAAAACCCACAAGGCCAGTTAATGCCAGGGGAGATGATATACGTGAGGAGCTTTGTACATAGGTGGAATGCCCCAAGATTTCATGGCCCATATGAGGTAGTGTACTGCACACCAACGGCTGTTAAAGTAAAGGGCCTGAGATATTGGATACATTAAACAGACGTGCGAAAAGCCTATGATAGTGTCAGAGAAGAACAAGAGGAAGAAGTACAAAACCCAGCAGAAGTGTCACAATAGCAAGAGAGACATAAGAATAACTACGTCCTACATGGGTACAGGATAATGCATTATAAAAAGAAAATGTATTGAAATGCATTATTTTTAAAAAAAGAAAAAATGTACATAATTTCGAATTGCAAATATTGAGAAAATCTCTCTCTCTCTCTCTCTCTCTCTCTCTCTCTCTCTTTCTCTCTCTCTCCCTCTCTCTCTCTTTTCTCTCTCTTTTCTTTCATTGAATGGTAAAAATAATAATATTCGACTAAGTATGCTTAATGCACTTTTATGTTTTAACATATAGGAGTAACCAGGGCAACGAACGGGCAGCCCGCAATGGATAGTGTTAGGGCAGTTAGAAATGTAAATGATGCCTTTGATTTGCGCAGATATTCGTATGAATGTGGATTATTTCTGTGCGCTGTTCTATTTTTACCATGATTACTGGCCTGGTCGTCTACTGGTTCATTGCATTCATCTCTGTTGAGACGAATGAGGGGGGAAGGAATGGAACCAATATGAGGAATGGAACCAGAATAGTTAAGGAGGGGTCCTACTTAATATGGGATGGATTTCAGCTTATATGGGGCTATGATACAGACCCGCCTAATGTACAGCCCCCAAATGATACGAACCACAGGCTAACCACAAGTCCGGCTCCCCCCTCAAACACCTCGGAGTACGATGTCTATGGTTTAAATGATCGTAACCCTTCTGTTATATCATGGTTGTATGCCACTACTGCCACAATGCTCACACCAGAAGTTAACCCAACCACAGAAACGAACCCCCCTGCGAGTAGGAAAGAAGAGAATACAGAGATGACAGAGAGGTTTTTGGCCTTAAATGATGAATGGGAAAAGGGGGTGCGGGAATAGGGGGGGCGATGTCGCAAGCAGCGAGAGAGGCAAAAAGCTATCTTAAAAGCAGTAGGAGAAGGAGTGAGGTGGGGAGGAGAAACTATGATGAATATTATGGCCTGGGACTAGACACAATAGAAGACCCCAGGCATCCACATCAGTCAAATAAATGGTATGCAGACAAGAGCTCCACTGCAAAACAGACAACCAAGAGGATCCCCCACGCCTCAGGCACACCTAAGGTCCTGCAAACTAAAGAACTGCCTCTTGCAGATGCCCAGTGTCTCCTTCATCTCACTCTGTGCAGAATTAAGAACACCTTCCAGGCACACAATGTCTCTTTTGAAATGCTACAAAACAAGAAAACCTGCTACTCAAGAGCTAATGGAGTGATATGTTTAAAAGAACCTTTTTTCGTGATCAAAGGGACATTGTTTTTGGACAATAAATGGAAAGATGAAGTAATATCGTGCAAAGCTGAAGCGATACGAGGGCTGTCGGGAGAAAAACTGCAATCGATCGAGAAAACCTGTACACCAGTTTGGAAGGAACATATCACAAAGCTAACCTGGGTGACCGCTATAGAAAAAACATTTAAATTGCAAAAAGAAATCTCATATGAACTGTACTTCTGTTGCGAAGGAAAAAACATCATGGGTGCAAATAAGAACTGTAAACGGACACTCACTATCCCAGACATGAAAAAAGGGACAGCAGCACTCATGGACACTTACTGGGTCTGCAGTAAAGATGCGTACTTGCACCTCCCACAATCCTGGAGGGGCACATGCTCTCTAGCAACACTGCATTCGGCTTTGATGGTAATACCGGAGAGCCACATCGACGGAGGAAAAGGAGTGCCAACTGTCCACCGAAAACGAAATATACAACCAACAGAAGAATCGCCAGTTTATGCCCTGTCCTCAGGCAACGCACAAGATGTGATATCAAGGCAGTGGAGATCACCCAACTACATATCCAAAGCCTCCTCAGAGCTGTTGGCACAGATTCCAGATAAGTACAGGCTATTTAATTCTGCTGAAACATTCTTTGCCTCCCTTATCCCGAGTATCCAGACGCGAGCCAACGCAAAATGGCTCGAGATCACGTGCTGGGAGCTGATCCAGTTGGCCAACAACATTGAAGAAGGGTTCAACGTGATCAAGGTGGAGCTAAGGGCCCTACGGTTAATGACCATGCAGAACAAGTATGTCCTAGACCTGTTAATGGCAATGGATGGAGGTGTTTGCCGAAAAATCAGGAGTGCATGTTGCACATTTGTACCTTCTGAAGATGCAGATAATGAAATGTTATCACATGTTATCGCAGCGGTACATAACCTGGGGGAACGAATGAGGAACAAAGGTGGAGCAGACGCCAGCACTTGGTTTGAAAACCTTTTTTCTTGGGTACCATCCTGGCTGGGGCTGACGGTGAAAATGCTTATGCCCATTGTGGTATTTTTGCTCCTGATTTTTTGCGTGTGCCAGTTGGGTCTTCGATGCTGTGCAATTGCAGTGCCAAATGGCCCAAGGATAATGGTGACAATGGGCAACACTAGAGGAGCAGCACAGATCATGCAAGAAGCACAAGTACAAACAGGTGAGGACCCTTAACCCAAGTATAGAATGGTGCTATTATATTATGATGGGGACATAGTGGACAGGTTATATCATACTAGAATAAAGGAGCCCCGAGAACGGGAATGGTACACAGAGGTATGGGTGGACTTGGAAGGAGATGGGGGATATATATATATGACCTGCACACCAGACGAGTATGCTAGGAGGAGGGAGAGCCTCTGAGGCATATGTAGAGCCTGGATGCCAATAAAGGGCACACCGGCATGGGATGAGGCTGTTGCGAATGAGAAAGAACACCAGTGGTTGGGCGAGTTACAGTATTTGTTACTTAAGTAACGAAAGGGGGGGTAATGTATGGGAGGACAGGTCTATAGGACCCCCTCCTCCACATCCCCACCTCCGTGCGGTTTGTGACTCATCAGCGGCCCCCCATGCGCCTGGGCTGGGGAGGCAGAATGGCTGCTGATCGACACACAGGGCCAATCGATTCGTACTGTAACATACCATAGACACCATTTTGAAAACAATAAGACTCCATTTTAGATGTAATGCCCAAAGCCCAAATGAAACAGCCTGCCTGCGAAAGCTGAAGCTTGGCCCCTGCTCACTGCGCACAGGGAGCCATGCACTCCCCCCACACCTCCACCCCATGGCAGATCCGCTGAAGGCTCGTTCTCATGAGCAACCAGACACAAACAAGTATCAGAACAAACACTGTATCATTTACCTTCCGCAGTACATCACTGTCCTAGGAGTGACCTGACTCGCAGCTGGAGTCTAGAAAATAACAAGAACCATCCCAATCAAACAAGTCCTGACCCTGCATCTAACCTCCAACATTTAAAATATATGGTGTCAATAACCTTCCTACATGAACCCCCTGCCACTGCAAAATACCATGTGCTTTTAAGGTCCAATGAAGGGCTTGTTAGATTCTGCCTTATATCAACTAATGATTGCTGCTAATGTACAAAGGATAAAATGAAAAGCGTACAGAGAATACTTGTGTGTAATGTAGTGAAACATGGTTTAAAAGGTGTAACAGCCGTCAAGGGCATTGAGCCGGTTTTTGCTATGAACAAGAATGTAAACGAACATAGTGCTTCTCTGATCCTGCGTATACAATCCAACCTACTGCTACCTCACGTTGTTATTCGTTTGTATGTCCTATGAATTACCAATATGTGTTCAACTAACGTTATATAATACAACTGTCACTGCCAGACCCCCATTGTTATGTATGGAGCAGTAAACGAATTCTGTAAACGATAGAAACATGTAATCACCCTAATGCTAATAACTGTCATAACTGTTCCCCATATGGTATATTGTTTAGTCCAGGAACGGAGAATCGCTTAGATCTACAAGGCCATCTCCCCCTCCGCCTGCCAAGGCCCACCAGGGATTGCTGGTGTTCGAACAGCACAGCTTCACCTCCCCACATTCCTGCTGGACCCGCTCCAAGTATTTACGCCATAGATTGGCCAAATGAATTATGTACAACCTGGTACTAAATCCCACCACCTCGAGGGGCCAGAAACGTGCCCCTACTGACTCAATAGTACTCCAGTTCACCCCAAGTTAATGGGCCATAAAGACAGTTATCCACCCCTGTATCAACATATCGTAAAGTGATCTCTCACCACATCTAGCAGAATAAAATGACAAGACAGCTCACCCCATGCACACTAACAAGACACCTGGACTTATGACACTGGGTCGAGAAGTCAAAAGCAACTGTACACTGATGTATTGGTGAAGTTTCACATTGCATGTTGTTTCCCTTGTCTCTCATGTGATCATAGATTAACCTGTTGTAGGATTTGCAGGACAACTGGAGTCATATAATGTGATGAGTGTTTGTGTGTGTGTGGCCACAAGGGCAAAGTGTTAGAGCAGCCACCAATCATCAAGACAAACCATGTCTGGCCTGGCAGCTCCACCCGACGAGCCCAGCTGACCCGTCCACCCCACGTTGGCACCGCGCAGATGTCCACCAATCCTGGAGCAGCTCATCGATGCATCACCTATAGTTTAGTCGACGCCACCCAATCCCCGCGACTTTTGTGCCCCCTATAGCTTGCAGGATTTATGACGTAGTTTTGTAATTAATATGACTGTCTTTGCTATTGTCAGACAGAGTGCTCTCGGAGCTTGCAGAGTCCTTTGCATGCCCTATATTGGTTAGATTAAAAAAAACCTTTACATCACCCGCACTTGGTCCTGGTCTTATTCCCTCCTGGGGTGTGTCCTTTATTGCCTCTCATTGTGGGGAGGGTACTGCCTTTTGGGGACGCTTGCTTTCACTATATATAATGGCGGCGGGTAAGTCCTACGGCTCACTTGTTGATTTGCCAGGCCAGGGCATCATCGAACACCTGTTCAATGTCCTGGAGGCGGGCCTGTTCCCTGGCCCCGAGGTCTCGCAGGGATAATGCCATGCCCACCTCCACCTCCCTGCGAATTTCCTCGAGGCATTCACCCCGCCTCAGCACCCTGCGCATGGAGTTCTCCGCCCTGACCATAGTGAGCCGTGCCTCTTCCGCCCGCCGCCGCTCTGCATCTATTTGCTGGCCCAACCGCTGCCACATGGAAGACACTCCCAATCCAGGGTCCTCCTGCCCTCCGGCCGATGCCTGCCCCTCTGATGTTGATGGCTCTGAGCCATCATTGCTCCCACCTTGAGCCTGCGGCTGCCGTGCATGTGCCCTGCCTGTTGATGCCTGCACGTCCTCCTCCTGCTGGGGTCCAGTTGTGGGGTGGCCACCCCTGCTGGACCTCCGACTCCCGACTGTAGCATGGATGTGTCCTCCACCAGCCTGGCCGCTGGGTCAGAGGCAGCGCCACAGGGTACCCAGGTGATACTTGAGCCGGAAGATGGCACGGAGGACGACTGGTGCATAGGGGGTTCAGTTGAGGAGGGGGTTGGTATAAGGTCCAGCAGACGCAGGAACCCAGCACTGGTGACCCATCCTAGTAGGTCGATGTGGTAAATGAGGCCTCCCTAATAACGTGCAGAGTCCTCACGAAAACCCAGCACGTCATCCCGGATGCCACGTTGATGCAACGCCACCCCAGCCAGGACAGGCTCAACATGGTCCCGGATTGCCACGTCCACAGGGAGAGGAAGGCCAGTTGTTGTTCGCGCATCCCCTCCCTGAGAACAGGTCTGGACGAAGGCATCCCTGCTGGTGCGGGATGATGCATTCACAGGATCGGGGACAGGATTACACACAGGCACCTCCGTGGCCGCCTTTGCTGCCTCCTGTCCCTGTCACTGGACTGCACCACTAGCACCAGTGGAATCCCCCCCTACAGACCCTGTGTGTGGCCCTTCCACAGCCTCCTTCTCAACCAAACCCCCCACCAACCTGGATGACTCTGTGCCATCTTCCTCCATAGGTCCCTGTGGGGTCTCAGCTGCCCCTTTTGCTTCCGAGGAGTCCACCTCCGACCTCCGCCTCTTGCACCTACCCTCGGTAGCTGTGGCCACAGATGCAGCACCAGACTCCTCACTCCCTGACGAGATGACAACCTGGGAGGGGAGCTGGGCCTTGCATCACCGGCTGGCGATGCGATCCCTGCCGCTGTGCTCCACAGCACCGTCTCCGCCCTCTTCATCAGTTGACGCTGCAGACAGGGAGAGACAGAACACAGGCATCAGGGCATTGTACAATGGTCTGATACACACATGACAGTTGCACATGAGTGGCAGTGCCAAACTTCACACATGGCATTACACTCCCCAACACAAATATCTTTTCAACCCACACACATGCGCAAATTAACAGGAATGTTGCAGCAGGCAGCACCATCCATACACATACAACAGCATGAGCATCCGAACGTTAGCCTGACATCGCATGCAACACGGGGAGTGCAGAACACATGCACACACGCCACCAGACATACATGCATCTGTACATCTCCACCACCTGTCGCAGTGATATCATCGCCATTCATGTCCTATCTGCCAATCAGTCTCCTACGTGTCAGTGTCACATGCATCCATGGTGTATCACAGTGGCACACATGTCAAATACACACACATACACATGTACATTGTGCATATACATGAAGGTGGAACCAGCATCCATGTGTCACACCACAACTATGCCACAGTACATACACAGAAATTTAAACATGTGTGCACCCACACATGCATTTGGCCACCATGCATTTCAAAACATACACTATTGATGTGCCTCACACATGACTGGACTCACATGCGGCAGGCTCATGTCCCTGTACATAGACATACGTACATGGGTCTACCAAGATATATGTCCAACCTGCACACTCCTGGCACACCTCAACATGCACAGCGTCCAATCAGTACACATGTACACTTATCGTTCGACTCCGGACGGGTCTGCCTCTCAAGGACCTGGAGGTGGAGCGCTGGGCATATACGTTCCAGAACCCTCATCTGGTTGTTGGTAAGGCGGACCCGGCACCCCTCAGCATCCGCTGCCTTCAAGAGGTGCCAGGCCTTGCTGAGTGTCCTGGACCTGAAGTCCTCCCAGCACTTCCGGAAGTGTTGCATGTCGTGGGCTGCCACGACCTCCACGTTGATGGCAGCCATGATGTCCTTCCAGATCCTTTTCCTTCCTTCATTGTTGGCGCGTGAACTTCCAAAGAGGGCATCATACTGCCCCAGTACTTGCTCCACCAGGATGCCAACTTCATTGGCACTGAAGCTGGCAGCCATCTGCCTCTCTGCTGGGGGGTTGCCACTGGTGCCAGATGGTGTTGTGTCGGACATGGCAACTCCCAGGGCAGGTGTGGGTGGGCAACTGGGTCCTGTGGCTGGGGTGTGGAGCGATGGAATGCCAGTCGGGAGTCTTCTGTTCCAGCAGGGGTGGTCACAGCAACTGGACCCCTGCAGATTGCTGACGTGCAGGCACCAAACAGCAGGGCACGTGGCCAGCAGGCAGGCAGGCAGCAGCAGATGGCAGGTGGGACCGTGCTCAGGGCTCTGGGGGGCAGGAAAATGGCCTTCTGGGCAGGAGCGTGGTCTTCCATGTGTTGTTGTGTGGCCAGCTTGATACAGAGTGAATTGGCACGTGAAAAAAGTGCACATCAGCGTGTAATTCGAGGAAGGCCCTAAGTGCGTAAGTGCACCTGTGACGTAATGCGCGCGGGTGTTTTCCTCCACACAGGTGCATGTCGATTGTACACGTGCAAAAACTGCACGTCCGGGGTTCACCGCGTGTAACTGGAGGAAAGGCCCTTAGCGCGTACGCGCGTAAGTGACGTCGCACGTGTGGGTTGGGTTAAAAGGCATGCGTAGGACGCCATTTTCTTGTACGTGCTTTTTGTGGAGAGTGAGCGGATGATTCTTGTACTTCTTGTCGGTTCACACGCGATTACTTCACAACGGTTCAGTTCGTACTCCTTGTATACTCAGACAGCGTTCAATTCTTCTTTTGGCGGGGGTGTTGCCAATGCACACACGTGCGTCTTTTTCACGTTCTTTTTCCAGGCAGACGGTGAGTCACGCACATATCTTTCAACTGTGGTTGCCCCCGTGTGTCGTGTACCCATTCAGAGGTCTTTGTAGCCTGCGTGTACCACACGTACACTTCTTTTTGTGTTTCTGGGTGCCACAGCATAGTGCGGTTTCTTTATTCCACGCGCGTGGGCTACCAGGGGTCGTGTGCATGTGACATTTTGTTTTTGGGGTGCCTGAGCGTTGCGTGACCCGTCATCTTCCCCCAGGGGTCACAGACAGCCTTGCTAGAGCACTAGGAAATGTATTCCATCTAGTACCCTGTCCCTTTGACCCCAATTGCCCAGGACAATTGTTTACTGCACCTCCCATTCGCACAACAACATCAGTGCCATGGTTGGGAGGCAACCAAGCGGTAAGGGAGGCAAAGGTGGCCGACCTCCAAAAGGTGGGAGCGGTAGGGGACGTGGCCAGGATGTGCAGGGTGGCCCAGGAGGTCAATGTGTGGAGGACCAATCAGGGACACCTATGCCCCCCCATGGGTCGGGGAGATGCAGCTGACACCATCCCAGCTCAGGCCTTGTTATCCCGCCCCATATTGTCAACTGAACCGGCACAGGATGACTCCCAGGCTGACTTCCGTGTCACCAAGTCGAAGCCACGTGTGGTGGTGAAAATTGCTGTCACCAGGCCCCGTGGATCTGGAGCAGCAATGTCATCTGCTGCCCAAGTAGCCAGGGTGAGGAGGCTGCAGGGGCAGCTGCAGCTCAATCCACATCAGCTCTGAGTCTCCCAGCCAGGACAATGTTGGTCCAAGTCCATCACACCGAGGTTGGTCCTGCCAACATCACCCAGCAGCCAATGCCTGCAGTGAGACCTTTGGTCATCGTGCCTTTGGATACTTCCAATGCCGAGTCCACCTGCACTTCAGCCCCTGCCAACCAGAGTGGCGCAAGCCACTCAGGGTCCGCACCACCTCCCAAGAGGAAGAAGGGTGCTCTTGCGGTACAGGCTGGGACCCCAGACACGGCTCCCCCCTCCGGCACGTCAAGGAAGCGTAGTTTCAATGATGTGGAACTAGACGCACTTGTGGGCTACGTGTCAGCACATGGCCGTGAAATGCTGGTGACTGCAGGGTGCAAGGCTATGACTGCCCAACGTAGGGCCCACTGGCAGTGCATCGCGGACCAGATTAGTGCCCTTGGATTTGTCAGGCGCACCGCTGATGATTGCTCTAAGCGGTGGAATGACCTCAAACGCAGAGCAAAGAACAAGCTGGCTTCCAATCATGCCTCTACTCTGGTGACTGGCAATGGGTCTCCACCAGAGGAGGAAGTACTCACAGAACATGAGTCTATCGCTGGAGGCTTCATCACAGAGGATCAGATCCAAGGTGTGGGAGACCTACGAGATCTTGAGGCAATGTCCGGTGAGTGGCCATGCATGTGTGTGCAAACCATATGTATGTTGCTTGGGTGATGTGTTCTGATTGAGTGCCAGGTGAGGCTGTGTAGTATGACTGATATGGGTCACTCATGTGGTGCCTCCAAACCATAGCCAGGCCTTGGGTTTGGGTTTTCAAGTATCCCTTCTGACCGCAGTTGACAATTTGCACCTGATTACTGCACTTGCCCTTCAACTGCCATCTTGCCACAACATTGTTCATACTGTTTCCCTGTTCATTTTGCCTCATTGATGAAATCCTTAGCATGTTTACCACACATTGTTGTGCCCTTCTGCCCCAAATGTAACATACTTCAGACATAGATTACACCCCACAATGGCCCACATATGTTTCCTTATTATGGGAATGATTTCATCAATCAGGCTGATTGAGTAATGTGCACCTACACATTGTCTGCACATAATCACTTTGGGCCCTGTTTGAATGTTCAAAATGACAATTGTCTTCTGTCATGTCGAAGTGACCAACCATTGATGTATCCATGTGCTTGCCATCACTGCATTAGTGAACACTGGCTTTTTTGCAGCATGTGGCACATGCGTGTTTTGTCACACTATTTTGCATGTTCTATTTCATGATGTCCATCTCACATGGATGGGTGACAGTACTGATTTGCTACCATTTGGGTGTCCTTGTGAAATCTGCCGTGGCTATGCTACGTGCCATCTGTGTGCTGGCATGTGTTATGTATGTGGATTGTCCATGCCACTCACAGGCTAATGTGTAATGCCAATGCTATCCGGCCGGGAGCACATGTGTTGCTTTTCCATCTTGGAGTCGTCAATTTCTGCTTTTTGCCTCCCCTTCCAACTCATTGTCAGTGCATGCATGCCAGGGTTAATATCATGTGTGACATGTGTCATTTATGTACTGGATGTCTGCCTTGTCATGCCTATGTGTGTGGGCTATGGTGCTCATGCCTGTTTTCATTACTTTTCCTTTATGTTTTTGCAGGTGATGAGGCACTAGATGCTGTTGAGGAGGAGGAGATGGCGCAGAGGCAGGAGTACTCACAGCCACAACCAGACACCAGTGGAGGACGTGGGGTGGTGGTGGGTGAAAACCCATTACTCCTACAGACCATACTCTCTACGGGTGTCTCTGGGTACACCTCCAGAGACTTCTATGAATCAGGTGCTGAATATGACATTGAGACATATGTCCCGTCGCAGGTGAGTGTTTCTGGCAGGGATGCTGTTCTGTCCAACCCACCTGCACTGGGGGTAGACCCCCACATGGGGCATTCAGTGTTGGAAAGTCTGCCTTTGGCAGTTACGGATGCAGGGTCACACTCTACAATATTTGTTCCTGTTCCTGGGCCAGCAGATAAAAGGAGGAATGCAGTCCTGCAGCATCAGGCAGTGCCAGCACAGCAAGGTGCACATCACCTTGCCCTAAACAGGTGTGATACCTGTCAACGCGGTGGCCGTCCGCCACCCGGCAATACAGTGTGGGAGAACTCCATATACACTATAACAGCACAACAGGGGGCATTGTGTGAGATGATGGCTCAGGCCATGGATAGGGTGGCCACTTCCATTCTCCCCCCTGAAAGGCAGGTGGAGCTCCAGCAGCAGGCAACAGAGTCCATTTGCCACTCACACAGGGAGGACATGTTGGCGTCGAACAGGGACCGACGGATTGGACTGGAGACTCTGCGCACAGCCATATCTGCAGAGTCGCAGGCCCACAGGGATGCCCTGAGGTAAGAACACAGGTCCCTCAGAGATACTCTGGGTGAACTTGAGGTGTCCCGTAGTACAAGGTCAGAACAGCAGCTGGAGCAGCTGACACATACACTCTCAGCTGAGCTCCAGGCAACCCGTGAGGAGATCCGGGCATCACGCGAGCCCTTGCAGGCAGAAATGCGTGCTACCTCTGAGGTGCTGCATGGGGCTCTCTGTAGCATCATCCTACAGAACCAAACCTTTCAGACCTGCATGCTTGCTACCATGGAGGAGCATGCCAGGGCTTTGCGTGGTCTGCCTCCCACATCACGCCCACCTTTTGATGTACCAGCAGAGAGTGATGACAGCGACGGCAGTTCTCCCACTGTACTCCACGCATGTGGGTGTTGGGGTGCACCCTGTACCTCGTCCTTCCTGGGTGGCCTCCCTCCCACCCCCGGTCCACACATGGCCATTTTTTTTTTGTGGGTTTTTTCACATTTCATTCCGATTTGCTAAATGAAATTAGTATTTAATTCATTTGTTATGTTTATTTCTTCTTCTTTTCTATATTTTTTTATTTTCATTTTATTTTGATTCTTCATTTGTTATTTTGATTTTCATACATTTATTTTTATTTGGTTATGCTTCTGATTTTCACTTTATTATTTTATTTGTTTCTTTTACTTTACATTTACTTTAGCTTTTTTCAATTTTTGATTTGCATTTACATTTTTGCTCATAACCATTTTATTTCAGATTGTGAAATAATGTTACAGTGTGTTGCTTTGTGTACCTCCCATAGGCATCCACTGTGTATTCCAGCTGGGCACATGCAGGCTTGTCCTATCTTTGGGTTAGAAACTTGGGTTCCTGACACACACACCCCTCCTGCTTCCCCTTTCCATGGGCTCGCAAAGGGTGTGACCAAGTGACAGTAACTTACACAGAGGCATTGGGCTCCCATATATTGTGTGGGCAGTCTGTAGTCCAAACTGTGTATACATCCCTAGTGGGGATTGTTGTTCATTTCTCCACTGCAGGGTGGATTTGTATATGGTTTTACATTCAGGACTTTTTGCATGTATACATGTAGCTTCTTCATGTCCTAACGAGACCGTCTCCTTTGCAGATGCAGTTCATTTTGTATGCTGTACACTGCCACATTTGCCTACCAGCAACACTCTGCAGTTGGAAGGGGTGGATTTGCTCCTTAGTCAGGTTGTGACACTTGCACTACTTTAATTTTTTACTGTCATATGTTGCGACCCTTGGATCCTGTATTGATGTTTTGTCTTCCTCGTGAGTATTTGTTAATGTGTGCTGTTTTCTTTTCATTGGTGAGAGGCAATTGTCTGTGGGCTGTTTCCATTTGGGAGGGTGCACTATGTGACACTTGTGTCATGTGATGTGCATTCCTTTGATTGCTTTCACATCGCATGCCATGCCATGGTGTGTTGGGTAGCTGAGATGGTGTTAGGGAGGGGTTGGGTGACATGCCACTATTTTTTGTAGTGTTTTGCAAGGGGGTAGTCCTTCATGCTGCATGAATGTGCGCCTTTTACTGACACAACATTGGGTGTGTTTAAGTAGCTAGGGATGCACACAATGTAGCACTTCCAGGTGAACAATCTCAGGTGGTATGGTTGTGACAGTTGACTGTCCCTTTTGTCATCATCATAAATTGTCCGCTGGTATGTGCCAGGCCTGTGTGCGCTCCACAGGTGTGGGATTTTAGGTGAAGAAATTTGCCACAAGCTGGGTACGGGCTGCCTCACCACGTGCCCTTTCACCTCCTATGCGCAGCGGGAATGCATATGGTTGGGGATGTGGGGGCACCACCATGTCCACCGGCACGCCCCGCCGGGTTGAAACATTGTGCAGGACACATGTTGCCACTATGATCCTGCACACTACTGGGGGTGCATATAGCAGCTGCCTGCCAGAGTGATCAAGGGAGCGAAAGCGTAACTTCAGCACTCCGAATGTGCTCTCCATTATGCCCCGAGTTGCAATATGGGCTGTGTTGTATCTTACATCGGGTGGTGTGGTGGGGTTCCGTATTGGCGTCATCATGTAGGTGCTCAGAGGGTAAGCACTGTCCCCTGGGGAGGTGATAATGGTTGTCATTAGTGGTGTTTTCCCATTTCTCAGTGTCTGACATGCATGCATGTGCAGAGGCATTTATATTCACCAATTAGCCATGTGTCACCATGCCGCCCAGCTTCCAGGTCCCGGTTTAGGGGTGACATTCGGAATATGAAATTATCAGGCTGGAACCCGTATAGTTGGCATATACTGAGGTGATGATTCCCTTGGCATCGCATACAACCTGCACGTTGATGGAATGCCAGTGCTTGTGGTTTCGATAGATGTGCTCAGTGGCCCAGGGAGGAAGTAGAGCAACATGGGTGCAATCAATGGCACCTTGCACTTTGGGGAAATGTGCCACCCCGTAAAAGTCCTGGACGACAGCCTGCCTTTCTGCAGGTGTTCTGGACATGTATATGTGCCTGCGGACTAAGGGGCGTGCAGTCATGATGGCCAACCCTTGGTGTAGGCAGCGTGACTGCGTGGCCTGGGAGACACCCCCGACTATGGCCCTTGTCCGCTGAAATGACCCAGTAGCCAAGAAGTGCAGTACATTGAGCACCTTTTCCAAGGGGCTCAGTGCTTGGGAGCACTGGGTGGGTGATGTGAGGTCATCCTCCCACTCCCTGACCAGTTCTAGGATTATTTGTGGTGGAAACCTGTACTTCCCATACACCTGGTCATCAGGCATCCCAAAAAGGCTGGTCCTGGGTAAAAATAGGCGGGGCCTGGCTATCCTCCTCCTCCTGCGGTGTCCCACGACCACTGCTGCGAGGAACGGTATATTCATTGTAGCGTATGAGCTTATTGTTCTTTGCATGCACTTTTATGCTGCGCGGGGCCGCTTACGCCTGCTTCCTGCTGGCGTACGTGTTTCCGGATTAGCGCATCTTTTTTGGCGCACAGGTTTCCCCTGTTCGCTTCCATGAATACGTGTTGTTAGCGCACGTGTGGGCGTTGTGAGCATTTACCTCTGGTACTTCCCCGCAACGCCCACATTTTCAAGCGTTGTTCTCCATTCTGCGTGTTACGCCCCATGTTCCACCCACTTTTCTTGTGTGCGCTACACGATGTGCGCTTTCCATGTGTGTGTCGCGCACGCCGTTTAGTGACGTGTACGCCCGCGTGCGCCACCCACGGATTTGGCGCAAATCCCAGGTTTTACACGCGCAGCTCATTCCATGAATCGATGAACGGCTGCGTGCGCGGATTTAGCATGCGTGCGCTGCGATTTTCAAGCTTGCGCTCCCCTTTTCGGCCCACATTTATTCCATGAATTACCCGGATAATCTTCAGATCAATCATTCACACCTGTGAGACATTGATAAACAAACACTCATGCTCCAAACGTGAATTTGACCACAGCCCGAAAACAAAGAGTTCAAAAACTACCAAACACGCAATTCTTTGAACCAACGGCCTCCAATGTCCCAAGAAAGCCAGAACCAGGAAAGGCAAACACATAGTACATCATACAGATAATGGTCACGCCGTGTGCGAGAAGGACCACCCACCAAGAGACCTCTGTTCTGCTGCGTCGCATACGCCAAGCAGAGCTTCCTTGTCAAAACATGATTTGCTGCTCAAATAAACGTTTGCTTGATTTGGCTCTCTACAACTTTTCCAAGACCTTTTATGTTTTTAATTGGTGACATTTGCACTGGCATATAATGTACCAGTTGGCATTGTACCCCAGTACCGCAGTGCTACCTGTATCAGGAACTACTTTAGTGATGATATGGCACACATATATGTGCCAACTGTGCATCCAGTGATACCAGGCAACGCACAATTTGTTTGGTGGGTCCATTCTTGATTTGATTCAGTGAAATACAGCCGAGTACTGTTGATTTGAAATCAAGAGTGCCTGGAGGTCATGAAAATGGCAGCGATGTGCTTTATAAATCCCAATGCCCTAACACCCGAGTGCTCTGAATATTAGCCTGAGTCATGGAATTATTTGCGTGAAAGAAGCAGATTTCCGCGCCTTTCTGCCCGAAAATCCCCATACTTCAAACAGGGATTTTCGGGCAGAAAGGCGCACAAATCTGCGTTTTTTACGCAAATAATAAATGTATGTAAGCTCTCAGAGGAATTGTAAATACTGAGGCTTTTTATACAATCTCTTCTACAATCGCTTATATAAAATGCACCATAACGACCAATTATTTAAAAAACAACATCTCGGATGGAACCACACCAACCCATACGAATTGTTTCAGGCTCACTCAATTCACTTGCTTGCACTAAAACATGTGCGCCACGTACAACACTTTAACAGTCCACACGCTGCTACTCTTCATTATTTATCCTGTTCATCTTCTTAGGCCTGACGGTGCCGTCCTTGAGGGGTGCATTGGAGTCTAACCCGCCCCTCTACCCATGACACAGGCGCACGATTGCACATTGTGTTTGTGGTGCAGGGCGGTCGCATGCAGCAACTGAACTTATCATTGGTGTACGTGTGTTCTATGGATGACGAATCCGACCTTTGTGGATGAGGTCACCGAAAAGAGAATCTTTTGTTCATTCTCACATCAGTCTTTCACTCAGGCCTAAGTGCGTCATAGAATGTACTCACCCTTTGCAAAGTATACGCGCGGGTGAGTTACTCATCTAGGAGGTGTTTGTTATTGAATTAAATTGCCATTGGTAAACCGAGCTATCAACACAGATAAACTGGGGTGTGACATGTTCCCCACTGCTCCTGTTTCATATATATCGTCTGATGGATTACCCTGATAAAACTGCAGGGGTGTACAAAACACAAGATGGCAGAGACCATCCATCTGGGCTCACCCTTGGCTTTCTCTTCTGCTCCTCAGAGTAACAACTCTCCTCGGAGTATCGAAAGCTCACAGGAGCATAGCAGCTTCACTTCAGTGGCCCACCCTTATTAATTTTGGATTTGTAAAATGCGCTTCTTAGGATGTCATCAGTTCTAGTGGGTAATGTCACAGTTTTAATGTCGACCACACCACACAATTCAAGCCCCTCCCCTTAACCACCACAGAAGGGAATGCTCTGATTACTTACCGGTCATTTTCATTACTCTTAGTGCTACTCTTCCTTGTCACAGTACTTACCTCATGAGACCCTGTCTCCGACACAGGACCTTCTTTTATTTCTTTTATTCCATATAACTCCTCCCCTTAACCCATGTCACCCAGTTTCATTGAAATCCCGGGGGCATGGATGTACGCAATTTCAAGACGCTAACATTGTTTAGTTAGTTTTTGGTGTGCTCATTACGCCACGCCGAACAACATTCCATCCTGATAGGACAACTTTTTGCAGACGCCTTGATGTCATCTGTCGACTGCAACATAATGTCAAGATCAATGTCTTTTTCGCCTTGTTTATCCTTATTCAGTTCTACTTCATAGAGAACTGGTTTTGCTGGCCTACATTTATTTCTCAGGATTTACATTCGGGAAAAGGTGACCAGCATTCAAGGTTGAGATAATGGCAAAATTATGGATTCAGCCTGCACAAATCTTTACAGCTGAACGCATTATCGCCTTACACATGCAGTTTTCCACATTATAAAATCCTGTGGCATACATCTGATGGGAGTGCACCGTCCTGAAGAAGATGGGCATCAATTGTGAATCAGCTTAGATGCCTTGTACCATCGAAACTACTGTTTATTTACATGTCGGACCCAGTGTATTCAATAGGTCATGACAGTATAGTAGTTGACGTACGGCACCCCTTCTTTTTTCTGTTGGTCTTAACTTCAGAAGTAACCAACATTATTTTGTCTAGTAAGCTACGGTGGTTTTTATATTGTTAAATGTGGCCGTAGCCTCTGACCGCCAGCTGGATGATCCCCTTCAACCGACATGACGTTCAGACTGCTTGGCTACATTAAGTTAGCGTTGACTGAATTATCAGTCGTGTTTTTAGAAAAGTACTGTGTTTTTCAATTTTCTAATTAAACGGTATTATTCAGATAATGAGCTCGAAACATGATTCAATATGTATATTTTAAACATATAATGAAATACAAATAAAACATTTATGGTTTCTAAATTTCTTTGCTCTTGGTATGGTTTGATCTGTGGTTCTGAATTTGGGTGCCCCCCTCCTAGTTCCATAGACGGGTTCCTCCATAACTTGTTTTTTTCCGCTGACACACTTTACGTTTATTATTGTTGTTACTTCCTCTTTGTCAGCGAAGTAGAGGTTCTCCCATCTCCTGTTTCGCTTACCCAGTTTACATAACCAAGCCAGAGCATGGGACCTTCCCTGCAGGGAGGGAGAAGAGGTAGTCAGTACTGTCGCGAGGAAGAGTAGGACTAGAAGTAATGAAGATTACCGGTAAGTAATCAGAGCCTTACCTCCACGTCCACTATACCTCGTCCCAGTACTTACCTCATGAGGTATACCATAGCAGCAACAGGGAAAAGGTCCCAATGAGACACAGAGCCAAAAACAGTGCAGAAAACCACACACCTTTAATAACTCTAAATTCACATCCCCACTGACAAAAGCCCAACCCCGAAGAACCATCCCCCGTGTGGGAGACATTCAACCGATGGTGGTTGATGAAAGTGCTTTGATCTGCCCAGGTGGCAGCCCTACAAATGTCCTGTAGAGAAACGCCCCTTGCATCGGCCCAGGAAGCTGCCAAACCCCTGATGGACCGGCCCTGAATGTACACAGGTACAGGCAGTTCAGAAGCCACATGGGCCATGAAGTCAACACCACAGAAACCACTGAGGCCTCACGACCCACACCAGCAGGGCCAAAAGTAATCAGACTGTCAGAACGGGGCAGCCCCAGCCAAATACTCCAACACCGCCCGCCGCTCATCAATGGCATGCCAAGCCACCTCCTCTGGCGTTTGTGGATCCTGAAAAATGCCAGGGAGAACCAAATCTTGAGAGGTGTGAAACCGAGACACAACTTTAGGTAGCAACTTTGGATCATACCTCAACAACACCAAGTCCGGCAGCACCCTCAGGAAAGGGGGGTGACACAATAGAGCCCCAATCTCCCCCAGCCTATGGGCAGAAGTGATAGCGATAAGAGAATCAGTCTTCAAAGTAAGATGTTTGATGTCAATCTCAGAAATGGGCTAAAAAGGAGGCCCTTGAAGGAACCGTAAGACAAGGGGGGAGATCCCAAGGGGGAAGACCTTTATAAGCACAAGGCCGGGAAGAAGAAAGACCCAGGAGCAAATTCCCCACCAACACCTTCCCATCCAGGTGGCCATCAGAGTCCCCCAAGAGAAATTTAATGGAGGCCCATTGAGAGCGAAGCGTGGAGACCGCCAAGCCTTTGTCTTTAGCCTCCTGGAGGAATGGGAGAATAGCGGGCAGACCAGAACTCAGAGGAGGGATCCCAGACCACCCCAACTACTCCCGGAAATGGCACCAATTCCTGCCATACGCCTTCAGAGTAGAAGGTCTACGAGCATTCATGATAGACTAGACCACAGGATCTGAAAACCCCTGAGACATCAACCTAGACTGTGCAGTAGCCATACTGTCCATTGAATCTGACGGACTCCAAACCCCAGACCCCCCTGTAGGGGACATGGCCACTTCGGAACCAGCCAAGGCTCCCGGGACTGAAGCTCCAACAGAGAGGGGGACCAACTCCGGCTGGGCCAGAATGGAGTAATCAACAACACAATCGACTCAGACTCTCTGATGTGCTGAACCACCCAGGGAAGAAGGGAAAGAGGCGGGAATGCATAAAGGAGACCCCGAGGTCACTGTACAGAGAGGGCGTCCACCCCCCAAGCCCACCCGGCCTGAAACCGGGAGCGGAAAAGGGGAACCTTTGCAGAGAAAGAGATCTAGTACCGGGGTCCCAAATCTGACACAGATATCCACAAGGACCCGGTTCGATAGAGACAGTTCTGCAGAGGAGGGAGCCCGGTGGCTGAGAAGATCTGCTCGCACATTGTCCACCCCCCTGACATGTGAGGCCACCAGGGACACCAGATGCAACTCCCCCAAGAACCTATCTGAGCAGCCAGAGCATTCAAGGAGCGGCCGGAAGACCCCTGGTGGTTGACATACTCTAAGGCTGTTGTATTGTCCGTCTGGACCAAAACCACCCGTTCTTCCAGAAACACCTTGAAGTACACCAGAGCCCGGAAAATGGCACACAACTCTCTCTAATTGATGATCGATGGCTTCCACTGGCGTCTGTAGTAAGAGTGGTCACAGGCGGAAGGACCAGGGACAACCTTGCCCGGAGATTCGGAACCTCCAATGACCACAGCAGGGAGACCCTCAGAGCTGGGGACACCGGGACCAAAGCCTAGGTAGCTTGAGATGTCAGAAGCCAGTGGGAGAGAAGATAAGACACCAGAGGACGTAAATGAAGATGCGCCCAAGGAATCAGAAACACGCAAGATGCCATGTGCCCCTGCAACTTGAGCAGTAGGCGAGCCGAGACATACTGCCTCCTGAGAATCCTGCCCAGAACAGTCAGCAAGAGATGGACCCTCTCCTCGGACAGAAAAACTCGGCCCTTCCTGGTGCAAATCTGAGCCCCGGTGAAAAACTAGATTCTGAGAGAGCTCCAACGGAGACTTCTGCCAGTTCAGCAGTAACCCCCAGTCCCGCAATGCCTGGACGCCCAACTGGAGATGAGTCAGGACTGTCCGTCGGAGGGCCGCCTTGACCAACCAGGTAGTGAAAAATCTGAATTCCCCTCAGATGCAAATGCGCCACCATCGGAGCCACCAGCTTGGTGAACACTATGGGGACCGGGCGCAACCCGAAGGGGAGCATTCAAAACTGAAAATGCCAGGATCCCACTGCAAAACGGAAGAACTTTATGTGACAGGGGCAGAGATCCACGTGGTAATATGCATCCTGAAGATCCAGAGATTCCATAATGCCCCCCTGTACAACATCGGGAGAGTGTTCTGTAAAGTCTCCATTTTGAAGAGTTCCTTCCGGAGGAAACAGTTCAGGGCCTTGAGGTCTAATATTAGGCAATACGTCCCTGAAGGTTTAGGGACCAGGAACACCCGTGAGTAGGAACCCCAATCTCAAAACAGGAAAGGAATGGGAATGATAACCGCCTTCAGCAACAAACCGGAGAGAGCAGTTTCCATAGCCAACGTCTTAGTCCGTGATCTGGGTAAAACAGTCCGAACCATGCAACACTGGATAGGTGGAGACAGGAAGTTCACTTGATAACCCCTCCGATTGGTGTTGAGAACCCAGGAATCCAAGCACCACCTGTCCTATACCGGAAAAAACAGCCGGAGACGCCCACCGGCCTGTCCATACCATCAGGATTTCTGTTCCAGACCAGGATTTGAAGAGCGTGGAGGACCCCGGCCCTCCTCGATCCCCAAAAAGATTGAGAGGAGGAGCCAGGGAAAGACCTTCCAGACACTGCACCCGCAACTGAGGAAGACTTCCTGGTCATCGAGATAGACTTGCGCCGCAATTTGTCGCCGTGTTTGTCAGCCCGAAACACTTTATGCACTTTAACCTCAAGTGAATCAGCAAAAAGTTTGGACACGTCAAAAGGAAGTTTTAGGGCAGCTGCCTGTGTTCCAATCCCACAGATGCACATGCCTCCAGGCCGACACACCAGCCCCATGGCCATGGCCGAGCCAAGCGCCCCATCAAATGCCAGATCGGACAAAAGTTCAACCTGTCTCTGCATCTCTGATAGCAAAGGGGCACAGTCAGAACCAGCATCCACTGCCTTTTTCAATTTTCCGAAACCACTTAGCACAGTTTCTGCTGTGTAGGAACTGTAGATATTCACCCTGGGGACCAGATGTGCACCAGCATGAACCTTCTTCAGGCTGGAATTAACCCTACAGTCCAATGGGTCCCGGAAATCTGCTTCCTCGGCTGGCATAGAGGAGCGACCCACCAGACTGGCGAGGATATCATCAACCTTAACTGGATAAGAGAGCAAAATCTTGCCCCCTTTCAATGGGTAGAGCTTGGACATAAAGTTGGCATTGCAATCTTCTCTGGGTCACACCATTCCCGAAGGATTTGATCTTGGATATCAGATACCAATGGCAACCCCATCCTTGGGGTATACCTATACTGGGGAATAGCGGGGTCAGCCCCCTCCACTGGTACCAGGGGCTCTGAGAACCCCATGCAGTTCCAAACTTGAGCAAGAACCTCCTCCACCCCTACCCTGTCCAGCTATTTCCCTTCTACATCAGCCGATGAGGAACAGGAAGTGGCAGAGGACTCTGTGCCATAAGACGAGGATGAAGAGAAAGACACACACAGGGAGCTTGTGCCCATGCACATGGCTGTGACTCCCTCCAGCATGATGCTTTAGCAAATTTTTTCAATTCTTTCCTGGTTAAGGAAAAACGCTTTTGACTTCTTCTTTCTCCTCCTGCACAGTTCAGGTGAAGAGAAAGACTAGGAAGAAGACAGGACAAGGTGCCTGAGTTTTGCAGAATATTTACCCATGGCGTGCACAGACAACAAACAGAACACAAACTTGACGATTACACATTTAAATGGTAGCGGGAGAACCCCCACCAATGGGGAAGACCAAATGATCTATCCCCCTGGGAACGGGCTGTTCCACCATAGTTCACCTCCCCTCCGGAGGCGGAGCCCACCCACCTCCAGAAGGCAACATCGGGAGAATACATCAAATGAACCTGTAGAGGAGGTCCCAGATATGACCTGCACTCCAGCCACCCATTTTGAAATACCAAGAACATACTCGCCGAGATATGTGACGTATGAGGAGCAAATAAACCAACAGAGAGCAGCACTAGGGCTCTGCCCAGTGCCCATCAGAAGTGCAATACCTGTTGAAGTGCCAATAACCAGACAACCATGGGCAGCACGATACCCATTGAGACAACCGTAGCAACAGCTGACACGACACGAAAACTACTTTCAAACTGTCCCAGAAGAGACCCACAGGGCCTTAATCGAAGGCGAATGGTGACGAACATACAGACGAACGAACCGACAATCAAAAGATGACACGCAAAGACAAAATGTATAGAATAATGATGTAATGGACTTGGAAGAAGAAACGACGTTGAAATATAAAGAAAGGTAAAGAGTAAGTTGGATGAAAAAAAGGAACTAGCTAAAGCCTGTATATAGGCTTGTAACACAAGAAGCTAAGAAAACAGTACGGCTTGCTATGCTTAGTAGAAGAATAGAGCTGCAAGCGACAACTATATATATCTACCTCAGTGAAGCACATTATATAAGTGGAGTCCACTTTAGACGAAAGCAGAATTAAGCTCAGGATGATAGAGGTCACACAGGCCAGGATTCATATGCAAGCACAAAACCAGACGAAAGAGCGAAATCGAAACTTAGCAAGAAGCAGCTCATGCCTGGGATTTCAAGGTCAACATAAGGAAGAGGAGAGTGGCAACTTCAAAGAATTGAAACTTCAGATCATAGCAGCCAGCTCGTGAAGGTCGAGATAAGGAGGCCCAGGCAGGTGGCAATGCCGAAGGGAGAATTAAATACGCAAATAGAATGAAAATGAAGCAGATTCACGGTGTACTAACACGTGATCAGCCAAGCGCGAAGATGTACCAACGCCTGATGTCACCCAAAACCAGAGGATGCCATAACTTTTCCCGATAAGAAGCTACAGTTTCGAGGGCAGCCTCAACCAACTAATTCACACATAGCCCTAAACCACTTATTGATGGAAGGAAGGGAGGGTGAATCTTGGGGCACACCGCATCTGAGTGAACATTCTGCATGCTGCTAATTAAAGTGGAGATTTATGCCTAGGGGTGTAACCGACCCAATCACAATGGACCAAATAATCTAGGGTCCTATAGTTAGTAGAACCAATGAGACGGCGTACTTGTAGTGACGCATAGCACGAGTTATGTAGAGGGATGGACGTAGACGCCCACCCGATAAGAGTTATCCAATCCTCACACTCTGTCACCATATACAGATATAGTATCTATACTTAAGTTACCTTTTCTAACCAATAGACTTGCATGACAAACTTATAAGTGTTACACGTCAATGATGACGAATTTTGCCTGTAAGAATCGCTGTTTGAATGAAGATTGTGGAAGTTGAAGCGAGACAGGCAATCGCATCACTGTTGATTTCCTATTGTTTACCTGTTTTCTGTACTTGTCATTAAACGGACTTCCCTATGCCAAACCATTTGAGTTGTCCTTATTGATTGGTGTTGGAGTAAGAGAATCCCACACCCCATCCACCTCAAGGTGCAGCTATCTCGTCTTAAAGTACTCGAGGGTGAACTCTGAACCCATGGGCCCGTCAGAGGTTGCTCCGCCCTCCTGTATAAACCGGTATGCTTCACTGAAACGCTCGGCCCCACTGGCAGGAGAAAAAGGCATTGCAGTCATACATGAAGCTCCAACCTCCTTAACACACCCCGGCCCTGTAGGACCCGGGCCGTGATGCTGTGACGCCGGCCTAGAGTCAGGTAAAAACTTTGTGAGGCATTTCCGCTCAACTGGGACCCCAAGCCCAGCAGGGGACCTGGGAGCAACGCTGCACCTGAAGGAGCCGAAGACCCCACCACGCAGCCCCACCAGGGGGCCAGCAATCGTTGTTCCCCAGAGCCCTGCACCAGGAATAGTCCAACCTGCCAGAGGCAGGACAAATTAAACTGGGTGACGCGCGTTAATGTGAGGAGTTATAGGGAATAAAAGAAGGTCCTGTGTCAGGGGAAGGGGCCAAATGAGGTAAGTACTGGGACAAGGAAGAGTGGACGCGGAGGTAATGAAAGGGAATGCTGCCACCCGTGTTCTTCCCAGATGAAGTGCTTCCTGGCGACATTGTAATGGCACACATTCACCTAACTAGAATGTCATCCATGTTAAAGGCTCTGCAATCTGGCTCAGACTTGCCCGCAGGGCAATAGAGCAGCCCCCGAGGGGCCGACCAGACAATCATTGTGGGCCACTTTTCTGCATCAATGTGTACTTAGTGCACTCAGCAGCTGGTCGTTTTAAACAATGTACATCGGAAATCATGCGCTTCAAAAGAGACAATTTGCCCACATATACACAAAGAGTGCACATCAGAGACTACTCAAACGTTTGTCATAAAAAAGCATGAATTGTAATTTGTGAATAAGGGCCACATTGTTTCTACTGCACGAGAGTATTTTGTGTTGCTGTCCGACCATGATTCTTATGGTTGAATGTCTTTTCAGGTAACTTGCAGTGGCTAGGACTAAAAAGCATATGCAATGTCACTTCCGACACCTCTTTGATATGTATGCAACCTGGAAGGAACATACTTGCGGATGTGCATGCCACTGCAAGAGTGGGCGGAGCCTACAATGATCCCTCATTGGAATTCAAGACCAACATACTTTCCCATAGGACTTAAGGGGTTAATTTAAAGAGACTGTGAAAAAAGGCAGATGTAGTGCTGCCATCTTGTATTTTGCCCATGAGAGGAGGAGGAATGATTCAGAATGATGGCGCTCATCTGGAATTGGGCATGCCATATTTGGAAGATGACAGGGCAGCAGAACCAGTCCTGCATTGGCTGAGGATTTGGATTTACCCCAAACACAATCCCTAATCCCATATATTTTAGGCACGTTTGAAATTCCATGGCTATCCTCTGTCGGGAAACAGTTGTTAAAACTGAATTCGAAGCCCTAATTAACCAAGCCAACCTTGCTGATTCGAGGCGCTGCACCTCATTTAAAAATTCAGTTGTCAAAATTCAAGGATAACCGAGAATTCTGTGAAATCCATAATGGAACAAATAGAAGTCTTGTTATAATCTCATAACAGGGCAAGATTTAATTTTGTCTGCCGTTAAGTACAATCTCGTTCCGTTGTACAACAGGTAAGAAAAAGGTTGTCCTTTCTGCCAAAAGGCAGAGGAGGACCTTTTGCACTTCGTGTTGTTTTGTCCAGAATGTAGAGACATCAGAGCCAAACCTCTAAGGTCCATTTTGAGAGAGGAACAGTTCACACAATGTCGTCCGGGATAGTTGTATTTGCTGTGGGCAGCCAATCCAAAAGTAAATGGGCCTCATTACCACCCTGGCGGAATGGGTTAACGGGTGCCACAAATGGATGCGGACCCGTTAAACCAATTCCGCCAGGCGTCGTTTACCGGGGCCCGCGAGTGGACCAGGGAGCTAACAACGGGCCGGTCGTAATCGGCCCGTTGTTAGCTCCCTGCACCCATTCGCATTGAGCCTTATGGGGGCTCGAATGGGAATGGTGACGGTCTGGGCGGAATTACTGGGCCCTCCAAACTCAGAATGGCCTGGTAATTCCCCATTCAGGGAACCAGGACCCGGTTTTGGAGGCAGCCGTGCCGGCAATAGCAGCATGGCTACCGCCAAAGCCGTAATGAGGCCCAATGTGTCTCTATAACACTTTTTAAATTGAGCACTAGCTAGAAGGGCTCTTCTGCTGACTCAATAAACTGTGTTTTCTATCAACATTAACCTACAATCTGGCCATCTAACTCCTTGCAGGTGCTGTATGTTTAATAGCATCATATTGAGAGGTTTTTTTTTAATCCTTATTCTTAATAAGCACAGTGATGCTATGAGATAATGGGCCTCATTACGAGATTCGCTGAACGGGTTAACGGGCTCCGCTAATGGAGGCGGACCCGTTAAACCCGTCCTGCGAAATTACGAGGTGTCCGTACCGGGTCCTGCGAGGGGAAGAGGGATCTAACAACAGGCCGGTCGTAATCGGCCCGTTGTTAGCTCCCTCTCCCATTCCCATTGAGCCCTATGGGGGCTCAGATGGGAATGGGGAAGGTCCGGGCCCGGGTTCCAGAGGGAGGAATTACCGGGCCCTCCGTACTCGGAATGGCCCGGTAATTCCCCATTCTGGGAACCCAGTAAAGAAGCCTGGTTTGGCGGCAGCCATGGAGCTAACAGCTCCATGGCTGCCGCCAAACTCGTAATGTGGCCCGATGTATCGATCCCTGTGTTTGATCATGATTCCACGTTCTATGAGGTTTTATTCGGTTCCATTTTATCATCTATATCAGTTCATGAGTGACCCATAGTCTGACTTACTCATTATTGTGTGCAGAATCTAAAGGCCTGGGGTAGTTTGATATCGATTTTGTCATTTATTTAATTCTCATTTTACCATTGTGGTGTGTATGCCTGGAAAAGGTTTTATCTGGTTACTCCTATTACTCACATGAGTGAGCAGAGTGTTTTGTGTTAAGCAGAACCCTCGTTGGAGTCCCTCATTGTGCTTTACTTTTGCTGCAATTTATCTCCAGGAGGAGCAGTGTATCTTTTGCAGCTGAGACTTTCTACACTCTTTATAATCTAGAGGAGCAGCTTCCTCGCAGCCTGCTGCAGAGATCACTTTTAAGCCTCCCTCCATGCGGAGCGTGCGGAGTGAGCAGAGTGTTTGCGTTTAGCAGAACCCACGTCGGAGTCCCTCATTTTGCTTTACCTTTGCTGCAACTTATCTCCAGGAGGAGCGGTGTATCTTTTGCAGCTGAGACTTTCTACACTCTTTATAATCTAGAGGAGCAGCTTCCTCGCAGCCTGCTGCAGAGATCACTTTTAAGCCTCCCTCCATGCGGAGCGTGCGGAGTGAGCAGAGTGTTTGCGTTTAGCAGAACCCACGTCGGAGTCCCTCATTTTGCTTTACCTTTGCTGCAACTTATCTCCAGGAGGAGCGGTGTATCTTTTGCAGCTGAGACTTTCTACACTCTTTATAATCTAGAGGAGCAGCTTCCTCGCAGCCTGCTGCAGAGATCACTTTTAAGCCTCCCTCCATGCGGAGCGTGCGGAGTGAGCAGAGTGTTTGCGTTTAGCAGAACCCACGTCGGAGTCCCTCATTTTGCTTTACCTTTGCTGCAACTTATCTCCAGGAGGAGCGGTGTATCTTTTGCAGCTTAGCCTTTCTACACTGTTTATCATCTAGCGGAGGAGCTTCCTCGCAGCCTGCTGCCGAGATCACTCATAAGCCTCACTCCACGCGGAGCGCACATAGAGAGCAGAGTGTTTTGTGTTCTGTGTTCGCTGTGCGCAGATCGTCCAGCTGATATCGCATATCAACTACCTCACGATCCACAATTTTGCAATAAGGTCATCTTCACTACATTGCTTTAGGTTCTGCTGATTGCTAAGCTGAAAACAGTGGGTCTGCCATGAGGTGAGCTGTTATAGCAGGGTGGCAGTTTGACATCAGCCCATGGGCACTCGCAGTAACACCGCTGCTGCCTTGGCCAAATCTAATTTACCATCTCTGACCTCCAATACTACGGACACTGACATATTTTGCACGCTGCCTACACATAACGCCGCCTCAGCATTCTATACTAACACCAATGACTCCAGAGATGTGGTGAGCGATCTGCCTGGTCCATCCGAGCGCAAGTTGACGATTTCTAAACCAAGCTCAGTCTATACTGCCGCTATTGATGATTCCTCAACTGTAAATTCGTCCCTTAACAGTGCTCCCAAATCCTGCCCATGAAAGACGTTCCACTTAGGCAAGAAGTCAGTGGCACCCCCTTTGAAGTCTCAGACCAAAATCGCAGACTTTTTCTTAACAAAGAGTCTACCATCTGCAAAGCTGACTCTATTGCCAATCCTGCTCCTTTGGATTTCAACAATCAGCTGAAGTCAGAGCTAACAGCCTCGGTGCCATGTTCGGGATGCAAACTTATTGAGACTGTGTCTGCAGCTGTAAGTGGGGAGAATGCCTCAAAGTCAGTAGGTGGTGTGTCCCTCAGTGATGGCGGCGTGGTCGGTCTTGGCTTGGATGGCGTGGCTCTCCCCACTAAGGCTGACCACCCCGCCTTCAAATTCAGAGTTAAGAACCGACTGGGTGCGGAACCACTACTCTCTGCAGTTACTTGTTCTGATACTCCACTCGACCATCCACTGGTAGCATCAGCTAATGGTGACCCTGCAACAAATTTGGACGATCCTAGCCTATCCTTCAATTTTGGCGCAATCAGGAGTGTGTCTGAGGACTATGCTGGCTTATCATCTGATGGAGTGCTTTCTGACACACCAAATGTATTTAATTCCTCGCAGCTCAGCGGTCACAGTGCGCACAGTAGTACTAGCTACGACACAGCTACCATGTTTGGAATTCTTGAAAATTCTCTGTCTATTCTCATCACCTGCTCTAATGACATTTTGAAGCACCTAAAACAACAGGGTCTGGTAATTCACAACCATACCAATATCCTTAACCGACCAGAGACTACTCTAAGATTGACTGTGCATTGCTGATGTCTTTACATAATACCATGCAAAATTCCCCAGCTCCTCCCAATGCTCAATTAACTACGCAGGAGGGTCCTATTTCGGCAGTTGTTTGGCAATCTCGAAAAAAAAAGAGCAGCAACGGCTCGAGAGACGTCTCCTATCTTGCTCCTCTCTCTGGTCTTGAGTGTGTCTCCCTTGACCACTGCGCAAATGGCCATAGCGTGGATTTTAAGATTAATGCTATTCCTATGGATTCCTCGGAAACTACAGGTAATGATTATATTTCTGTCAAGGGAGGACTGACAGCAACCAGCGATGGGGATACTGCGACGATTATTCAGCAAGCAACTAATAAAAGGCATCTTTAAGGGCGCAGTGGCACAGGCACAGATTGAAATTACATCTCGGAACAATTGTGCAGTACAAACACCATTTCTCATTGAGAATACGAGTGACAGTACGATTACCTTGGCTGAAGGAAATAACTTGGCAGCGAACATTGCCACCTCTGACCCGACTAGCATTGCAGTACCGAAGGCAGGCAAAAAGAGCAAATGACCATGCCAAAAAAGACAGACGGAAGGGGCATCTGACAGTAAACACCAACATGCATTGGCCCCCGTATACAACCTGAGAAAACTGTTCCACTTCCCCTTGATCACCACCATCCCTCTTCCTCAGGCCTTCGACTCATCTGTCTACTGGTAAACCAGCTACTCTGGCCACAGCACATTCTACTGCCCGTCCATTATTGGCTGGACCTTCTTTGCCAGTTTCTGATAGTAGCACTGGGTTTACAAAAAAAGTCTGTGGAAGCTGGCAACATAGAGCGGGTTCCTCAAATCAGAAGCCTCTTCCGTAAAGATCGTCACGATTTTCTGAATCGTGAGGAGGTCGTTGAACTGTCCCACTCCATCATTCAGCTACTCACTATTGTCAGCAGTGAAATTAGAACTGTATTTCATTGTGAAAATTAAGAATTTGTCACATCTTTGGTCTATTTTTCCTCTGGAGGGCTGATGGGGTATGTTGCTGACTCCACCCCACTTTTTCTCAGGACAGGATATGAATGTTCTGTAGTGAACAGTAAAAAACTTCCTGTCTTGGACAGCGGCTAATGTCCTTGAAGCTGGCCACCTATCCCATGCTTCGTCCCGCCCCTTGGAGATTTTATCGGTCGCTACCATGGTGTCCTCCTCGGCCTTGAGGGGTTGTGGCGGAGGCAGATTTGGGACGTCCGATGAAGATGATCAATGGGAGTGGCTAGCAGGGATGGTCGATCAAAGGAAATGACAGGGTCCCTAACAGCCCCTCCTTCCTTCTTAGCTGGAACACCAGGGGGCACCAGCATTTATACATGCCGGATAGCATGTTTGATCATATTGATTGTTTTAACGTGATTGCATTACAGGAAACTTGGTTTGTGGATTCTTTAGTCCTGGATGGCTGGGCAATCATTCAATAACCTCCAATCAAAGTGAAAACAGGGAGGCCCAAAGGAGGCCTACTTTTGTGGTGTTAAAAAAACCCCTTAAAACTCAGTGAAATGTGTTGTTATTCCCCTAATGTTTTGGTGGGCATAATGACAACTTCTGATACCTCCAGGACTAAAGATATCATTTTGGTCAATGTATATGATTCCCCCTTACGTTGCACCTCACGTCGCTATCTTGAAAAATGTTGAGGGATGGTTTAATTCAGCTAATCATTCCTCTCTTATTTTAATGTGTGTTGATTTTAATTCAAGAATACCCCATACTTACAGCCCTGAGGTTACAGCGAACCGCATCCATTCATCGGGCTTAGTCTCTGAATCTAGGCTCGATCGCCTCTGCACTCGAGGCATTGGCTGGGTGACGATGCTCTACTCACAAGGGTTTGCTATGATAAACTGAGCACATCCCTCTGTTGTCCTCCCCAATTCATGAAGACTAGTATTAAGAGCTCCAGCATTATTGATGTTTTTGTGGCAAATAAGCCCTCTCTCATAATTGACATGTGCATTCACCATCACAAAGAGAGCGACCACCTAGCCATTATTCTGAGCCTTGACATTGAGGGGCCTGATTTGGGAGATCACACGACAGGTACGATCACGGTTAATAAAGCACTGACCCAAATACAGTGGGCAACCACAATA
The DNA here is from genome assembly GCF_040938575.1 of Ambystoma mexicanum. Taxonomy (NCBI): domain Eukaryota; kingdom Metazoa; phylum Chordata; class Amphibia; order Caudata; family Ambystomatidae; genus Ambystoma; species Ambystoma mexicanum. Next base: position 186,207,227 of record NC_090938.1, on the reverse strand, counting down.
ATGGAGACTGCGGTAGTTATCGGCCATAAAGCATTTAAGGATTTCATACCGCCTTGGGAAATCCCTCCACTTGTTTTAAACTGGCAGCAGGGATCCTCAACCATAACAAAATATGAGGAGTGTGTCGCATCCATTAATGTGCGCACCTTTCCACAAACTGCTGGAAATCATAGGAGGGCAACCAGATTGAACAAGACTCCATAAACATGATTACGATAAACAATTAGAGAGCAAAAAAGAACTACCCAGAATGAATTATGAAGCTTGGGCCATACTGCTCTCGACCAAGCTCAATATGCCATTGGTCGTAGGTTGATTCAGGCAAATTATAAGAATGGGTCCGAAACCATTGTTATTGGAAAGAGTGCCAACGGTGGATAGATCTGGTCCTAACTTCACAATCTAATGATTTGCGTAAATGTTGGCACATCATTAATGCCGACAATCCAACCTGGTCGGATATGAATGGAGTCTCTGAACATGAGTGGGTAGCACATATCACTGACACTCTTGGTGGCCTTCAGTTGGAGCAATAATGTATTGTCAACCCGCCTGGGATATGGGAGTTCAAAAAGAATAGGGATGAAGTCGCCAGATTAATCAATGCCAGCAAGTCCTCCTGTGCACCAGGACCAGATGTCTTGTGAACTTGCTGATAAAGGAAGATGCCTGTTTGTGGGCTGAAGTTTTGTATCACCTTTCCTCTTGTATTGCTGCCACCCAACCTCTTCATCAATCATGGCATGACAGCACCCTAGTCCCAGTACCTAAGAAAGGATCCCATGCTGACCCACGCAATTATCTTCTTTTGGCCATGCTGGATGGCCCAGCAAAGGTGTTTGTAGGAGTCCTTCTTGAGGAGCTGACCTGTTGAGCTGAGGACACAAACATCATTCCCTGGAACCAAACTGGGCACTGGATTTGGTCTCACCCTAAATTACTAGGGGAATCCAGACGTGGACCCCTTGCTCACTATTCTTAGAGAGGCACAGCTACACCCTACTGATGAGGTTCAACCAGACCGAAACACGTGTCTGGGGTTGCTGTTGGTACTCTTGTTCAGAGGAGAATTGCCTAGCATTTCGGTGCTGGACTGCCCCAGGGCAGGACACAGACTTATATGTTTGGGATATTTCTTCTCTGTGAAAGATAGTGAGCTAAAGACTCTGGGTAAGGCTCTTGTAACCAGGACTCATGTCTGGCAGAGAGTCTCCCAAGACCCCCCTTGTTGTTTCCATATTTCAAGTAACTTTTGGTCTCCCCCTAAGTTACTAGGGGAATTCAGACGTGGACCCCTTGCTCACTATTCTCAGAGAGGCACAGCTACACCCTACTTATGAGGTTTAACCAGACCGAAACACGTGTCTGGGGTTGCTGTTGGTACTCTTGTTCAGAGGAGAATTGCCTAGCATTTCGGTGCTGGACTGCCCTAGGGCAGGACACAGACTGATATGTTTGGGATATTTCTTCTCTGTGAAAGATAGTGAGCTAAACACTCTGGGTAAGGCTCTTGTAACCAGGACTCATGTCTGGCAGAGAGTCTCCCAGGACCTCCCTTGTTATTTCCATATTTCAAGTAACTTTTGGTCTCACCCCAAGTTACTAGGGGAATCCAGATGTGGACCCCTTGCTCACTATTCTTAGAGAGGCACAGCTACACCCTACTGATGAGGTTCAACCAGACCGAAACACGTGTCTGGGGTTGCTGTTGGTACTCTTGTTCAGAGGAGAATTGCCTAGCATTTCGGTGCTGGACTGCCCCAGGGCAGGACAAAGACTGATATGTTTGGGATATTTCTTCTCTGTGAAAGATAGTGAGCTAAAGACTCTGGGTAAGGCTCTTGTAACCAGGACTCATGTCTGGCAGAGAGTCTCCCAGGACCCCCCTTGTTATTTCCAAGGATGTAGCACCATCATGAATGCACTAGCACTTACTACAACTATTCAGCAATTGTGGCAGAAACGTAAAAGCCTGCCACCTTAGATACAGTGGATCAAGCAAGGCTGTGGCAGAAACTGATCAGTTGAGGGATCCTAGCTGGCCTACCTAACATGATCATGATGTTGCATGACGAGACCAAGGTCAAAGTTCGGTTAGAGGGCAATGGGGGAACCTCCGGTTGGATTAGTACACATATAAGACTTAAGCAAGGGTGTATTCTGGCCCCCATGATATTTAATTTATATCTCACGAACATGGGGATGGCCCTGGCTGCCCCGAAGTGTATCCCGCCCAAACTTGGAGTTGAAGCATTGCAATAGATGGGTTATGCTGACAACTTCTACTTCTTGATCTCACCCATGGAGGACTTCAAATTACACTAGATAATCTCAACAGATAATCGCTGGCCTACTCACTTAAGGTGAATATAGCCAAAACAAAGATCACAGTGTTTAAATACCAATGCAAATGTGCGGTGTGTATTGTTTGGAGCCTGCTTGGAGTTCCCAATGAGGAAGTCAATGAGTATAGATATCTCTGAATCATTTTCAACTCCAAGCTCACTAGCACTACTCAACTGAACGAACTCAAACTTTGTGTTGCATAAACACTAGGGGGTATTTCCTCCATTGCTCGCAAGGTACATTGGTTAATCTGTACGCAGCAAAAATTCTACCTATCATTACATATGCAGCCGAGGCATGGACACTAGACTCACTGGAGATTATCGCCAAACTTGAAATCTCAACTTTAAAAAAAGATTTTAAGGTTACTGCTGTTAGTTTTGGCAGAAATGTTCCTTTTGGAATTTTATATTTTTCCCATTAGAGAAAGCATAATGTTAAATTGCCCAATGCTACACTGGAAATTGTTGCATGCCCAGCGAAACACTCTGATGGGGTTGTTATCTCTGGCGTTCACTACCAAAATTGCTTTCATGAAGTCATGTACCCTAGGCGTCATCAGGGGAATAGTAGAAATGTGGTCTAACAGATCAGAGGGCGAGCCTCTTGTAATTAACTTCAATCTCTATAAAAGAACACTGAGGGTGACACTACAGGCATACATACACGATCAGTTTATAGTTAATTTGGCCACTAGATCCTCTGCTGAATGGTTTATTCCATTCATATCTGACAGATTGTTTGTTCCCCATTACATGTATTGGCAACCATCTGGTATGGGATTATATGCGTTTAAAATTCGAAGCAGTTAAAACTTTTGAGATCACTGGGCTCAAGATTCCTAGAAGTAGCAGATTCTGCCGCCTTTGTGGCGAGTTTGAATTAGAATCTGTTCGCCATCTACTTTTTGAATGCAATGCAACTGCTGATTTGTAAGAAAAGATGATAAGAACGGTGGGTTATGACACACTGATTTCAGTAGATTCTCTTTGGGAAAATTGTTTGTCTGGAACAAGCGAGGCCTGCATCATTTATTTCACTTCACTGTGGGAACAGAACTTTGAGATTATGTTGAAGAAGTACCTTGCTGAAGTACCGCTTGACCCGCTTCGGCACGCTGTTTTCCTGTGACTGCGTTTGTTTGGGACCTTGGAACTTCATTTACCAGAACTCCCTGCTTCACTCTGACTTGCCCACTAAAGGGGCTGGACTTTGCTATATATTGAAAGTGCACACGCACCAGCGCGCGCGCACCTAGCAAGAAGTACCTTGCTGAAGTACCGCTTGACCCGCTTCGGCACGCTGTTTTCCTGTGACTGCGTTTGTTTGGGACCTTGGAACTTCATTTACCAGGTCAGCTATTCGTCTGGAGTTTCCTGTGCTGAACCACAGTCTGGCTCTGGACTTGGACAATTATTTAACCGTTTGTTTGGTTTATTTGTTTGTAGAACTCCCTGCTTCACTCGGACTTGCCCACTAAAGGGGCTGGACTTTGCTATATATTGAAAGTGCACGCGCACCAGCGCGCGCGCACCTAGCAAGAAGTACCTTGCTGAAGTACCGCTTGACCCGCTTCGGCACGCTGTTTTCCTGTGACTGCGTTTGTTTGGGACCTTGGAACTTCATTTACCAGGTCAGCTATTCGTCTGGAGTTTCCTGTGCTGAACCACAGTCTGGCTCTGGACTTGGACAATTATTTAACCGTTTGTTTGGTTTATTTGTTTGTAGAACTCCCTGCTTCACTCGGACTTGCCCACTAAAGGGGCTGGACTTTGCTATATATTGAAAGTGCACGCGCACCAGCGCGCGCGCACCTAGCAAGAAGTACCTTGCTGAAGTACCGCTTGACCCGCTTTACCGCGGTGCGGCGGGAGGCGTGGGGAGACACTCTGCTCGCAGATTGTTCTCTCAACCCAGAGGGTACGTGTTGCCCTAGCTACGCCTTTATAACAGGTTTTGTAGTTTAATCTAATTTAATGTGTTTGCTGTTTGATTATACCTGTGTGGGGTTTTGTTGAATCTTGAGTGATCTTTCGGACACCTGATCTCATCTCACCTTTATCAAGGGTGAGGTGCGGTGAGGTGCGGTCAGGTATAGTAAAGGTATTTAAGAGTCAACGGGGCTTTATCTCCTTCTTTTCGGACATCTTCTGTCCCCGTATGAGTTCAAATATTTATACCTTAAAAACAAATATGGCGGAAACAATTAGCCTAATAAATACACCGGTGGGAAAGAAAGCTACTCCGCAATCCCGACTATCGAAAAAATCAATAGTTTTAACACCGGCTCCACACATTCCACTTCCAAATAGAGACATTCGAGCATTCTGTGCTAAACGGAAAGCATGCATGTCTGATGATGGGCATTGTCAAACAAAAAAATTATCCACTGGCAAGACAATTGTTTTGCCCGAGGGTCCCCCAGCCAAATCCCAATGCTCCAAGAACAATCACACTTCAAAAATGGTAACTCTTTCTGCTTTAGCAAGTCAGGTCTTATCTACTCGAACAACCATTCGTGAGACAGATGGGGCGGGAACTAGTACTCACCTTTTCAACTTGAACGAAAAAACACCTCTATCTTCAGTTCCACCACAAATTATGTCTCCGGCCTCCAATACTAATGGTACGATTTTAAGTATATCTGATAACACCTTGTTAACTGTGGTTCATACACCGAGTAAGCAAGTTACTAAAAACAAATCACTTTCGCCGGTAAATGAAAGTAATGAATCAATTATGGATATATCAAATATCTCCATTCATGCTAGCACCAGTAAAATTAGCACGATACATGGAAATTCCTATCAACATGTTAGCTTTGAAGAAATTGCGGAAATCCCTCATAAGGCTATATCTGACTCCTTTGCATATCCAACACCTCGTCGTCGCATTCAACTAAGCCATCATGAGAATCGGACAGAGAATCTTGCTCTTATCGAAATTACACTAGCTGCTGTTAATACAACGATGGCTAGCTTGTTTAAGCTTTTTGAAGGCTTGGATGTAAAAATCATGTCTCAGGCTAAACAAATACAGCAGATATTGGAATGGACTTCCACTATGTCATTAGACATGACACTAACTAAAAATAGTGGTAGCCAACATGATGCACAACAAAAAATAATGAACTGCTCTAAACAAGATGAGTTTGCATCAGCCGTTCCATTGTTTGAACATGTAATATGTCCGATAGAACATCTGCCCTCAGAGGCTATTAATATAAATGATTCTTGGATCAGTTTAGATCGAAGTGTAAAGAGAAAAAAATCTCGTGATATTAGATCAAGTTCACGAGTGGAGAATGCCAATCACAAAACCACTCTTCTAGCCCGCACGAAAAGAGTTGCTCCCAAAATAAAAACAAACATTAAAACACTGATGACAGCTGCATCAAGGGATGTTGTGAGTGAAGTACTAACTCAACCTATTTTAATTTCTGACACTACTCCTGTTGCAGAGCTGTCACAAGATTCGAATTGCCCACCCTCCAAATCAACGGAGACTCGGGCTGGGAATAATCAAGGAGAAACTAGGAATGATGTCTCTTATAGTCACCACAAAAATAATGTGAATTATGCCCCGCTTAACGAAATCGTTGACTTAATTGATATGATTCCGGCTGTGCCCGTTAGGAAAGTGGTGCAAGCGAGGTCCTCTGCGCTGAACAGCCAAGCGCAATCTCTGTCACAAATAAATTCTCATGACCAACAACCTCTTCGGCATAAAATTGCCGAAGAATCACATACTCAGGGGCAAATGACCTCAATCAGAGCTGCGGTCGACGCTTACCTAAATTCAAGAATCTCAGAGGCTACTACAAGTGAACCTGTGGCAACTATGAGAAAGCATGATGAGTGCTATGACATGGAATCTAGAGCCCTAGTAAAAACCAAATATGATGCAATACATACAAAAAAAGATAGCTTGCAAGCTGAACAAATGAACTGCACGAGAGCAACAATGTCTGTTAGCACTAATAACCGTCTGGCTGTCGGGCAAGGTTCACATGTAGCCTCAGATTCGAATGATAAAACTGAGATGCTGGCTACACAGAAATCAGTAAGTTTTCAAGAAAATCAGTTCAAAAAATCAGGGTCTCGTCAACATAAAAACACTTTTGCAAATTGTCATTCTTTGATCATGAAATGTAGAGATGAGCCCCATGAAAGGTACGATTTATGTAGAACCAGTGTTCTTAAAATCTTTGGGGATGTGCATGATTTGCAAGATGTGTCGTCAAATGATATTGATCAAGTTGAATTCGTATGTGATCAGAATCTGTCGATTGTTCGCTTATGGATTAAGTCAGGTTTGGTTCTGAACTCGATTTGGAAGGCCAAAATGGATTTGTTCAAGATGGGCTTCTTGATAGCTCAAGACCCTGAACGTCTAATAGAAGAACGTAAAGGCCTGGCTGTGAGTGAAGTTGAAGGATGCTTGGCCGTCTGTTCTTGCTCTTACTGTGGACCAATTGAGATACCGCGTCAAGTAGACGTGATTCATTCGAGGACATAACCATTAATAGAACCTAGCAACAGTCCCCTGTCTCTGGTTAGCTGGAACACAAGGGGACATACTCATCTTCAATGGTCCTCAAACCTTTTTTTAAATCAGTTTGATATAGTGGTCCTTCAGGAAACCTGGCTCTTAAAACTGCCTCTATGGGATGATCATGATATTGTCCTTTTGCCAGCCGTGGGGGGAAATAAGGGAAGACCGACATCTGGCCTTATGGTGGCTGTCAAGACAAGTAAAGGTCTGAGTGTGAACAGATGGGCTGATCCTAATAACTTCACTCAACTGGTTAAGATCTCTGACTCTAACACTACCTTTGCTTTAATCAATGTGTATCGTAACCCTATGGGTATTTCTGATGATCTATTTTACAGAGATTTAGTAAGTATCCTAGAAAAGGTTGCACAAGATCAAAATGTGATTGCTACAATTGTGGTAGGGGATTTGAACCTTGATTGTTTTTCTGTAAAGAAGATCTCTGTTGCTCAGGAACGGTGGCTAAAAATCACACTAGACCACAATCTGTTCATGGTAAATGGAGCTTTTTCCAGAGATATCCCGCCTCACCATACGTGGGAAAGAGGAACATCTAAATCTACCATTGATTATCTCTTTGTCACAAAAGAACTGTTCTCTAAAATTTTGGATTTCAAGATTGTTGAGCAAAAAGAAAGTGACCACCTGCCATTAACTGTAGTATGGCAGGAGAACCAAAATGAGCCAGAGCAAAAACAACAGTGGTATGGACACTCTCTTGACACCAATGTTAAAAAACCTGCCTTAGATGGTCTAGGAAGGCGCTTGATGACTTTGAGAAGGGCACGAGAGAGTGTTTGGGCAACGGAATGGAGTCATATGTGGAGGTGTTATCTACTATGAAAAACATCCACATTGACAAAAATCTAAAGCATCCGCATAGGCATACCTTTGATCCGGCTGACCAACAAACCAGAGCTCGTTATAGGCGAGAGCTGAAGGCCTGTCTCAGATTACCATTGAAAGAGCGCAGAGAAACTCAGAGTCGCGTTAAATGCCGCTACCGTAACTGGATGAGGGCGAGGAAAGCGACGCTCTTCCAGTCCGATAGCGAGTTGTTTATGCAAACCATCCAGAACAAAAAATCTGGACAAATATGGGCTCTCTTGAAGAAAACGACAAATTCTACTCGAAACAATGACCAACTGAGTGGGGTGACTGAAGTTGCCTGGTTGGCTCACTTCACAAAGCTTTATGCAGATGCCAAATTTGATGAACACAATTATGTGAAACAGTGCTCAGATTGATGGCATTTAGAGTGTTCTGAGGATATAGTTGAAGATCTTATTAGAAAATCTTCCTCTTCTAGAGCAGTGGGCCCAGATGGCTTGAGTAATGCCATGCTTAAGCACAATCCATCTAGATGGTCTGCCATTTTGAATAATATCTTTAAAAAAATCTTACTTTCCAGGGAAGTTCCAACTTCTTGGAAAACCTCTTTGATTGTGCCAATTTTTAAAAAGGGAGATAGAGGCTCTCCATCTAGTTATCGTCCTATTACTCTTCTTGACGCCCCGGGAAAAATCTTCTCTCGGCTAGTCTTGAGAGACTTTGTCAAATGGACGTTAGCTTTCCATCAACGCGATCCTAGCCAGACAGGTTTTGTTGCGGGCTTGGGTACGGCGGTAAATTTACTAACACTGAACGCCTTGAAGACGCAGGCTCAAACCCTTAATCAACCCATTTATTTTGCATTTGTTGATCTCAGCTCAGCCTTTGACTCTGTGTCTCGTGTTAAGCTTTTTGAAAAACTTCAAGCTGCAAATTGTCCTGCTACTTTGTGCGATATTATTTTTGATCTACACTCCCAGACATCCATTAAGGTGAGGCTATCGGTGTTAGGCTTGTTGTCAGCTGCTATTAATACCTTCAGAGGCTTAAAGCAAGGTTGTATTCTTGCGTCGGCCCTTTTCAACTTTTTTATACATGATGTGATGCACGCCATTATTCAGGTTCCATCTGATTCACCGAAGTTGAACGGCGTTGCTTTAAGGGCCTTATGGTATGCTGACGATTTAGTTTTAATTTCTAAAACACTGACAGGTCTACAACGTCTGTTAATCGCCGTGGCTTCATATTTGGATGATAATGAGTTGATTATAAACATGAAGAAAACACAAATTGTGTATTATGCACCCAGAGTGACCAAAAGAACTAGAATGAACTGGATGATCAAAGGCATCAGTGTAGAGGTGGTTGTGAACTATCTATATTTGGGTATCTTGGTAGATGGAACCACACAAATGGATTCCCAGATGAGAGCTCTTGAGAATAAATTGGTGTCAGCAATTTCTCAGTACAGAATTCTACTATACAAATATGGTAAGTTCAATCAGTTGTGTAATTGTATTCTGGAGACAAAAAGTGCTGCCCAAACTACTGTATGGTCTGGAAACGTTGAACATAATTCAGCCCCTGAAAGTCCCGCTTTGCCGCGGAACGCTCTTCGGATCCTGCTGAACTCTTGGCTATTTTTGTCTCCTAACTACAGCCTCCACAAGGCACTGCAACCAACTTTAGTGGGCGTGCCTATTTAACGCTGTTCGCGCGCGCACCGCGCGCGCGCACCCGTGGAAGCCCCTGAAAGTCCCGCTTTGCCGCTTCGCCGCGGAGTCGCGGCTTACGGGGAGGGCTATTATAAATCAAACCAATTTCCTTTTTCTTTTTTTTCTATTTTTAAATTCCAGGTACATTTACGCTATGTTGTTTCATCCATGTTTTTTATTTTTATTTTCATCTGAGTGATTTAAGTGTTTTAATGCGCTAAACAATTCTGGTTTCTTCTTATTTTCAAAAACTGTAACTGAACTAGTGAACAGTACACAAATAAGTATACATTTTAATTTATTACTCATATAGCGCCTAACATACTTTTGATTATGAATGACAAAAGGGGTAAGATTTATAACTTACGCACGGATATGCCATGTCCCTCTCGGCTACGTGCATTATGTGATTTATCGCATAAAGTTAGCCCTCTCTCAACTCCGAAATCAGTTCGCCCCACTACCAAAGGACCTCAATCGGACAAACGAGTTGGGAAGAGTCGCACCCACTTTAACACTGGTGACATTCGAGATTTTGGCTTTAGAGCATTGCATGTTAGTCGTTCGATGGCGGTAATGCCTGAAATAGTCAATCTAAGCGTCTCAAATGTCGAGGCTCAACCTCTACTTACTAATCATGAATGCTTAACCAATAAACAACCTCTAATGAGCTCTCCCACAGCTTTAGACGCTAATGTTAGTAACAAAGGCTGCGAGCAACCATGCAATATTTCCTTATCAGATACTATGATACTGCAAAATGCCCGCACAGGCACTGTCCCAAATATATTGGACAAATCGAAAAGCAACATCAATGAAGTGGATGATGCTGTAATTGATCTTTTTTCGTTGCATTCACGCTTCTCGGCCAAGGAAGACAGCCATGATCTTTCCAAATCTCCTGTCTTATTTCAGAACCAAAGTACTTCTGAAACTGAAACTTCCATCTCATTTATACCTCTGACCCCAAGAAGGCCGGACCGAGCCAACTCTGCTAAGATCAGAGAGTCACTCTCGAATAAATCTCCAGTAATAACTTTAGAAATGATGAATATTGCTATAACATCTCTTGCAAAACTATTTGAAGTTCTTGACACGAAAGTAAACCTGATTCTGGAAAACTTTAAAAACAATGCTAATTGGCAACGATCGAGTGCTGACCCCTTGACCCTGAGGCAAATGCTTGAGGAAAGAGCTGCATTATTAGCACTTAATCAAATACCTGAGCTTATATCCTCACTCAAAAGAGTTACCGATCAATTTGGTCCTCCAAACAGTCAATATCTAACTGACAAATCTGTACCAACTCCAAAAACTGCTGTACCTTTTGTAGAGGGCATTATTCGAGAGATTCCACTGAGGGGTTTGGCTGAAGTGCCCTCGAGGCTCACGAAATCCTACGAAGAATTACCACTGACGCCCTCTCCTAAAGTACTTTCTATAGTACCATCTATTGATGAATCATGTATACCATCTTCTACAAAGATAACCCCCACTGTTGGAAATGTACAAGTACAAAAGGAAACCTATACGATTTTTGACAAAAATGTAAAGAAACAAAAATCTGAACCTATTGAAATGTGAAGAAAACAAAAAACCAAAAGTCTAAAAAGATATCATCAAATGGTCAGACTAAACAGTTAATTAAGTCTCTCTCTAAATCAACGAGTGGTTTAAGATTGGCCTCTAATGCTATATCTAAAAAATATATTAGTTTAGCACAGGAGAAAAATAGATCTACTAACGACAAAAGGAGAGACTCCCAGATAGATCTAAATCACTCACCATTAGACGAATTGGTTAAGGTGGTGGAAGGTTGCGATAATGAGTGTGTAGATTTACCTGCTGAGGGTCATCTAATAAAATCAAATAAGCCTGATACAGAAAACAACTCTGATCGCCAAGAATCCTTATTCACTGGTGCGGAAATCAGGAAAGCTGTAGATGATTACATGTCTCAACATCGACCAAGCACGACTCTATCACACCCGTTGTTGAAATCTAACCCTGTTCTGAATAATAGTCCAATTCTGTGCTCTGAAACGGCTGGTTGCACACCTGCCTTGCCACTCTGTGATGATATAGTTGGAATAGGTACAAAGGTTCCCTCCAACATGTCAGCAGATCTGGCACCACAGGCAAATGTGCAAATTGAGATTCTATCTTCGATCAGGGATTGTTTAGTGGCCCTAACCATTGAACAAAAGACTCTTAAATCTGCTATGAAAGTGTCAACTTGTGATTATAAATCTGATCTTTTATTAACTACAGATCAGAAAATCAATGTCAGAAATGTTTCATTTCAATTACCAGCAGCAATTGAGAAAACAAACTCTATGCAAGAAACCCCTCGTACAAAGAAAATGGTCGGAATGACTTCGGGTAATGGAAATAAAAAATCTCCTCACCTATATTCGATTTTTCTTAGTTGTCGGGGTGGTTCCTTCTCAAAATATACTATGAACAGAGGTAGCATCATGGAAATATTCTCTGATATTCCAATGTTGGAGAGTCTTGCCTCTGGAGACATTGATAGGATTGAATTCCCTGATGAAAACGATTTGACTGTTTCATGTCTGTGGATTAGATCTCGGGCCATTTTTAACATCATATGGTCCGCAAGGCTGGCGCTCTTCGAACTAGGATTTAAATTAATCCCCACCAATGGTGAGAATCACCCAATTGAAGACTTGCAATTTATAGAAAGAGTAAGAACTGCGGGACCTAATCCTCCAACTCTGACAAACGAAAGTACATCCTCTGCAATCCAAGCGAATAGTTGTTGTTGTTGTAAAAATGCATAACTAGATTTTGATGAGTCATGCCCTCTCACACACAAAATTAGAATTTTGAGTTGGAACACCAGAGGACATAAGCACTTATTTAACAACCCAAAATCCATATTATCAAACTTTGATATAGTGTTGCTGCAAGAGACCTGGCTTACGATTTCTCCATCATGGGATAATCATCACATACATCTGACACCTGCGATTAAAGGACTGAAAGGTAGACCAATGTCTGGTCTAACAATAATTTCTGATATCTCAACTGTAACTAATGTAACTGATTGTCCTTCTCCGAATTCCTATATGCAATGGTCTGTAATTCTAATTCAAGATATAAAATTTGCAATCATTAACTTGTATTGGAATCCTGTAGCTATTTTAACATCTAACTTCCTAAAAGATCTCAATGCCATCATGGAAAGCATTGCTGCTATTCCCAATATTATGCACATACTTTTGGCTGGAGATCTGAATATTCACCTTTTTATGACATCAAAAAAAGGAAATTCGGAACGGGCCTCTCAGTGGCTTTCGTTTACAGAAACCTGGGATTTGTTATTGTTGAACGGTGCCTCTAAAACTGATATTCCACCTTCTTACACTTGGTCTAGCGGACAACACAAAGCAACTATCGATTATGTCTATGTAGACAGAGTATTATTTAACCAGATATCTAAATTTCTTGTTCTACCGTCTGAGGATAGTGATCATATGATGCTGACGATTGAATTCTCTGTCCATACTCAGAGTAATTTGCAGACCCATCAACGACAACTAAAAAATTTGAAGATCAATACACAGCTAAATAGGCTATACTGGACGAATCCTGACTTAGAAGCGCTGGGTGAAGATCTGATTAATGATTATCATCTCCTATCAGAGAAAACATCTACTCCATTAGAATACTATGACAAAATGCACCTCTTTGCTTCGTCTTGCACAATTGCGCATAAAATGAACAATAACATTCGTTCAACCCATGTATATGATCAATCTATTAGAATTAGGAAATCTTTATTTCGAAAACAAAAAAGACAATCCTTGCTTCTACCGCAGAAATATCGCGATTTAGCTCTACGTAAAATAAAAACTGATTATAAAAATTGGATAAGAGCATATAAAGCAAGTATGTTTCAAAGGGATGGTGAACAATGGCTTCGAGTAGCTGAGAAAAAAAATACCTCGCAAATTTGGAGATTAATTAACTCTGGCACGACATGCTCACAACTTTCATCTCAAATTAATGGAGTGCCAGAGGAATGCTGGGTTGAATATTTCACGAGCATGTATGATATACCGTCAAGTAACAGCAAACAAGAGCTACCGAGATTTGAAGGTTCCCCTTTCTCTTTACAGTTTGACATAGACGATATTCTATTCTATATTAATAAGGCAAGTTCATCTAGAGCCCTGGGTCCTGACGGTCTGTCAAATTACACTCTAAAACAGAACCCGATTCTATGGGCTAAAGCTTTATATGCAATTTTTCTCTCCATTCTGGTGAAACAAAGCGTTCCTCCGTCTTGGTGTAAAGCTGTGATAGTCCCCATTTATAAAAAAGGTGATCGCACAAATCCAGCAAGCTATCGTCCAATAGCATTGCTGGACGCACCAATTATTCTGCGGGATCTTAATTCCTGGTTAAATAATGAAAACAGACGTGACCCCTTTCAGACTGGATTTGTTGCGGGGCTAGGCACTGCCATCAACATAACCATACTTAATGCCATTAAAGCAGCCTATGCGTGGAAAAAACAAGCTTTATACTTGGCATTTGTCGACTTTCGAGTCGCTTTCGATTCAGTTGATCGACAACTATTATTTGATAAAATGTCGAATTTTGGCTGCCCGTCAACACTTATTTCACTAATAAAACTGTTACATTCTGATACAACTATGCAAGTGAAATTGAATCTCGACGGGTTGCTATCAAAAACCATTCACACTAAACGCGGCCTAAAACAAGGCTGTATTCTTGCCTCTACATTGTTTAATATGTTCATTCTTGACATAGGCGTAGAACTGGTGAAGGTAATTAATGATGCACCTAAACTTGGCAAGCAAACCATCGCATGGCTTCTCTATGCGGATGATTTGGTCCTTATTTCACAAACACCGAGTGGACTTCAATCACTTCTTAATCAGTTAGAATGCTTTGTTGTTAAGAATAACATGACAATTAATTTGGAAAAAACCCAAGTTATGGAACTAAGAAATAATCAACTGAAACCTCGGAAACATAATAATTGGGTTTTGTTTAATCAAAAACTATTGATAGTTGATGAATACAAATATCTCGGTGTAATGTTTAGTAACTCCATTGCAAACAAACCTGAACAAAGTAGTTTGAGTAGAAAATTGTCATCTCTGATCTCGCAGGCCAAAATACTTTTAGCCAAATTTGGCAAATTCTCTTGCTCTCATGTTCTCATATTCTATCTACAGAAAGTAATTCCCATTATGACTTATGGGGTTGAAACGTGGACACCTCAAAAACGAGAATACTGGGACAGAATTGAAGCTCAATTTTGGAAAAAACCCCTAAATTTGCCGAGTTCGACACCAAATGCTCTTTTGCGATTTGAATTGGGCACTCTCTCGATGCACATTCAAGCAGTCTGGAAAAGATGTAATCTTTTACGGAAATGTATCTTAGGAATAACTACGAACAATGTGCTAACAGCACTGGCAGACTATTTGCTATGCTCTCAACATCCATTTCCAAGGAATTGGAGAACCTCAGTGTTCAATGATCTGAGTGAAGCGAATATATCATTAGAACTGTTACTCCAGATCCCGAATAGGGCCAAATTGAAATTGTATACATTTGACTGGCAAAACACACAACAAAAATGTTTAGCATTAAAGGACTTTGACAGAGCATTATTCGGTCATAAGAAATTTCGAAAGGCGGCCGATTATCTACTGAAATGTCCCTCAGTGATACTGAGAAATCAAATTTTAAGATTTCGATTAAATCTGTGGCCTACAAATCAAATTCTGTTGAGAAGAGGTCTAATCAAGGCAGAAGTTGCACATTGCCGATTTTGTAAACTTGCTGAGATGGAAGAGACTCTTAAACACCTATTGATTGTATGTTCTGGTTTAGAAACACAAAGAGAAACGATTATCCATAAACTCACCCAATCACACTATGTATCTCGTTCTAATGATGAGTTATGGTATGAATTGTTTGCCACATCAAAAATCTCAATAAGAATAGCCACAATGCAGTTTTTAAAAGCAATACTGCATCCAGCTGAATCTACAATTACGTACCAATGCTAAAACATCATGTTATAGTAATGCAAATTCACCAAAAATTGAACTCTACGGTGTGTGGCTTCTGATGAATTGAATTGATTAATTATTGTCACTGTAAATAGGACTATTTTATGATGATAATTTAGAATCTTTAGGACTCTTATTCTCACTGAACTGAAACTATTGTTCATCTATGTATTTTGAGAATTTGTGATGAGAATGTAAATTATGCTCATTGTAAATGGAAACAATGTATTTTAATGTATTAATTTTTTTAGAAAAGTTTTGTTTTGAAAGGTTAAATTAATTTGACCAACCAAAATAAATAATAAAAAAAAAATAAAATAAAATAAAATAATTAAATCTGCCTTCCTAACAACATTGGAATTTAAATTCTGGAGAGCCGTGTTACGTTTACCTTCATGCGTTCCAGGCCCGTGGGTGAGACACGAGTTGGGCCTCACGTCGCTGTTGGCGGAATATGAGTGGCGATTATGTGCCTTGTTTCGCAAATGTTTGGTACACACACACACAGATAATTTAACCATTTTGTCCAAGTATATGTTAACATCGTCTCACAAATTTGTGACTACTTGGACAAAATACATTTTGCGAATCTTGGCCAATGCTGACATAAGCATAGAGCTCCTTGTTACAAATCCAACCAAGGCAAAAGACAAAATCCATAAGAGGGATTGGATTAAGACCCAAAATCTCTGCCTTAGATATAAGGACTTCAACATCAGTGCTTTTTCTAATAAAAAGTTGGGAGAACTAGAAAGTTATTTATTCAGGTCTCCAACGCCGCAAGTGCGATCCTGCATTTTACGTCTCCGCTTTAACCTGTTTCCAACAAGAGATGTGTTGCTAAGGAGGCGACAAATTGAGAATGAGCTGAATTTTTGTAGATTCTGTACAAATAAAAACATTAAAGAATCATTAGAACATCTAATAGTAGAATGTCCAGCTTTAATAGATCTCAGAGCCAAGTGATTTTGGAAACATCTGACCCTTTTTGGCTGGATGGCAGAAGAGCACAGATGGACTACTATTCTAGCTACAAGAATCATTAGTATCCGCATTGCCACATATAACTTTTTGAATGCCTTAAAATTGAATACTGACCTAAATGTACATTTTTAAAAAAACTAATTCCAGGTTGCGAATTGTACAGCGAAAATATGTTGGTTGCGGTGTCTCTTTAAACTCTGATGCGCAGAATCTATTTAGGGTCGTAAGAAAAAGGAAAAAAAAATAAATAAATAATAAACCATTGTCTATTCGCAAGTGGTTTGTAAGTCACTACGAACTAGTATGCAAATACTATTGATACTTCAATTTAAGCACATCCCCAATTTTATTCTCATGCTCAGTGACTCTTTTGTATTACTCTGCGTGGGTATAGGTGTCTAGCATTAATCAATTGTGTTAGTCCACCTTTATTTTATTTTAGTTTTAACGTATTGGTGTTTCATGTTATGTTAACATCCAAAGTTTGGACATGTCGTCCTCCTTTTAATATGTGCCTATCCTGTTTTGATCTTTTCTCCTCGTTTTTCTTTTTCTTTTTTTTGTATTACAATGTTTCCTTTTTTTTTTTTTGGTAATTGTATTGTTCTTTGAAATGAAGATATAATGAATTAAGTTCTGTATTTGATAAAAGTTGAGTTTCTCAGCTAAATTCAATAAAAAAAAATAAAAAAAATATGTTGATTTTAGCTGTATAATACTGTATAGATTATTGTGATCAGTTGATTTCAATTGTATGTGGAAAGATATTTTAGATAATATTGATTGTAAAGGTGTAATGTGGATTTGTTATGAAATGATGAACTAAGATAAAATGACGTGAAATGTATTTCAAGTTATTAATTTGACTGTATAATACCGAAATAAAAAAATAATTAAAAAAATTACTGGGTGTTTTATACTGTGTTTTATCTATTTATTTATGTTTAAAATGTGAATGTTTGGAATACTGTGATAATGATTTTATATGTATTTTGCTGTAATCGTGCGTTTTACGGAACAATGTTTCTGAAATAAACATATATATTGATTGATTGATTGATTGATTCAGAATTTAAAAGTTAAATTTGATTGGGATTGCCTTTGTATCACATGCGGATTCATAATTCTCAGCAACAGTTCTTAGGGGCTCAGGATTTCACAGCTAAAACATCCTGATGACGTTTGCCTTATTCCATTGACTTTTAGAGCACCATTTCTAAACCTGAAAAAGACTATTAGCATCCCGGTGTAACATGCCGAGATGCTAATAGAAAAAAAAACAATCTGGACTTTTCCCTGCACTTACGCTAAACCTATAATGACCCCCACAGAGTAAGAAAAGAGGAGGATGGATCAAAGGGTTTTATCATTCTTTACTCCTCCAGTCCAGAAAAACAGGATTTACCCGTTAAGTGAAAGGTCTCAGAGAAATACATAGCTTTGTTGTTTTAACAGTAGGGGCGATTTACAAAAGAAGTTACTAGGATTGACTTTAATTTACCCTGGATTTTCTCCTACAAACGCTTTTTAGGGGCATCATTTTAACATTGCTTAGTAGTAAGTCATGAGTAACTTTGTGAAACAAATAGCCCTCTTAAGAGTTAATTTAGAGTTATAAATAGTACATTTTTCATATATTTAAAGGATCCTAGCATACACAAGTTGGTCGTGAGGAGTGAATTAGGAGTAAGGGTCACTGAAATTACAATCGGCAAAGCAAAATCCTCAAAATCCGTCTCCATTTTGCCTTTGCCAGTGGAGCTGATTTTTTCCTTGATTCTCACCTTTAGGGGAAATTATTTTTTGGGCACTCTTGATTTGTGTGTCAAAAATGTCAGTTAATTAATCAGCTAAACTTCTCGTGGCCCACTTATTGGATGAAATTCCAGGTCATAAAATGGGACAAATTTCCAATTTCGCTAAATGGTAAAGCCAGTCGATTTTGCCTAAAATTCGTCAATTCTTACCCAGGAAAATGTCAATAGTTTTGTCCACCCTCATTTATGAGGGTGAATGTGGCTGACATTTTTGCATCTGAATATAAGGGGAAAATAAGAAAGTGGTTAGTCTTGAGAAGGGCAGTGATTGATTTTGGAATATTTGAGATGAGGGTGTCTCCACCATCAATACAGACAAAATGTGTGGATTTGGTAGAAATGTACGAGTACAAAATATATTTTTGGACTCCGCAAAAAAAATTTGATGAAATGTGTCAATTCAGGACCAGAAAGGAGAGAGGGGTCAGCTGTATGAGCTTGAAGTGAGTCCTGTAGGGAAATGGAGACGATTTAAGTGTTATCTGAAAAGAAGAGAAAAAAGATGTTCCAAGAGAGGTTGTGTAGAGTGAAAAGAAAAGGTTGACAAGTCGAGAGTCTTGTATGTGAGGTCAAGTGGGCATGTGTCTGTTTTGACCTCTGTAGGCTTCCATTAAAACTATTTTTCGGCTAGCGCCTTTCCTTTGAGGATGCCGCAATCTGTGATTTAGTTTTTTGATTAACCTGGCCTTGCAGAAATGTATGTTTAAGCATGACTGCCCATAATTTCTTTTAGGAGAGATAGAGGCATAGAGAGAGAAAGATAGAGAGAGAGAAGGAGAGAGAGAGAGAGAGCGAGATAGAAAGATAGAGATAGAGAGAGAAGGAGAGAGAGACAGAGACAGAGAGAGGGAGGGAGGGAGGTTACATGTCTTTTCGCCACATCTTTTTCACCTAAAGATTTTTTCCTTGAATTTATTTCACCTAAAACGTTTTCACCTAATGTAGATTAATAACACTATTTGCCGAAAACCTATATACCAAAATGATTTTTATTTTTTTAATTGGAGGTGTCCCCAAACCTGTTTTCCGCCCTTTAAAACACCACAAACATTCCCAAAGAGAGAGAATGTGTGTGTGTGTGTGTGCGTGTGTGTGTGTGCGTGTGTGTGTGTTGTTGTTGTTGCTGTTAGTAAAGTCAGAGGGATCGCAATTGTTCAGATTTGCCATTGTTAAACATGGACTTCAACAAAGGTACACTTGGGCGGGACCTTCCCCACTCCCTCCTTTGTTCAACATTTTCTCCAAATAATTGTTTTGAATGATGTAATTAAAAACATTCTATGTACATGTAATTCTCTGAGGATGTCTGTGCATTGGCAAATAAGCTTATACATAGCCATTGATAACAAGATTGCAGACTTCCGTCAACTTCTAGATTCATGAGCAGGGAAAAGAAACTTTGTCTCTAGTAAGGAGAAGCTGTGAAATGAAACATCATCTTCGGATAGATATAAGAAGCCACAATGCCCTCCCCGCAAAATGAAAAGACAGTCCTTGCAGCAATTTATCTGCGCGACCAAACACCAAGCTGTCCAGGTCAGCGTATATGGGCCATGGTTACAAATTGTTTTTATTTTAGGCACAGTACTGTGCAAAATCAAAAGATCACCATGAGCAGAGTGAATTATGTAGTTTGTGATTCAAGTATACAACGCTTCTATCACAGACATGATTGTCAAATATCAAGATGGGTGGTCATTCTCCATGTCCCCAAGATGCTATTAGATTTGAATCAAGGCAGTCAGGAACCCTCATTGGTGATATTGGTCAACTCCCCCTTTATTATTGGGACATTTCAAAGTACGAAAAAAGGAGTGCCTCAGAATCCACAACTGAGAATGCTAATCTCCTATAAAGAATTCATGTATATGGATATTCCAATATTTGATCATTTGCTCAACAAGGTAAGTGTAATGTTTTTAGTATGAATCTTTATATATAAAGCTGACTGTATGTATGTGTGTATGTTTGTCCGGCTATAGAAATCCACACTGTTGAACCCACATCTTCCAAATTTTGCATGTATTGCTCTTTTGTCTGCGGCAAGATCATAATCTATGTTTGGATGCAAAAATCTTTTATGCAATCATTTTTTGTATATGTATGTTTGTCCGTCTATACAAACCCACACCGTGGAACCCACTGCTACCGGATTTTGCATGGATTACTCATTTGTCTGGAAAAAGATTGTAGTCTATGTTTGGATGTAAAAAATGTACTCCATAGACACTCTCATTTACTGATGCTGACACCGATTCACTACAGTAGGTACTAGAAGGAGGCACAATTTGGAAAAGTTCCTGAAGCTAAATGTTCGATATGTTAGTCATTCCTTTAAAATGTATTACTGCTGTATACAGTTTGAAACTGTTTAAGCATTTTTAAAGGGAATTAAAAAAAAAAGAATTACATTTTGTTTTATTTAGCCACTCCAAATATGGAATATGGCAAGGTTCCAGTTTACTTAATTCATTCACGAGAAGAGAGCACAATCAATCCATCTTTCTTGGATATTTTCTCAAATGTGCTGAAGCCATTAAGTGACTGAAACATGCCGCACAAAAAAAGAACATCACTTGGAAAAGCTCCATTTGATACAAAGCGAAAATCAATATCAAGAGCTTCAGAAACACAACAAACAGCAGTACAACTTGCCGACCAGAGGACAAGAACAACTTTCTCCAGTGCAAATGAGATGCTGGAGCCAACTGAAGCAATACTTGCTAACATTAGGACAAGAGCAACATCCTCCAGGGCACATGAGACACCAGAGCAAACTTAAGCAAGACTTGCCAACTAGAGGACAAGAGCAACATCGTCCGAGGGCACATGAGACGCCAATCGATCAGGACACGGGCAATGTCGAGTACCCAAGATAGTACTATATATAATGGAAGTGAACAATAGAAATGAATACTGACACTTTAAAAGAAGACAGTTTACAATATTGGTGCAATTAAATAATTTCAGTTTTTTTTCTAAGATCTTCTGTAAAAAAAATACAGCCACTATTATGATATGGTAGGATATGGAATTTATAACGCGCCTATACACAAGTGTTTCAAGATACATGTATTTTTCTGGTTGTGCTTCTGTCTTCAACAGCTGGGGGTGCTCTAGTAAACACACTTCTCAATGTGACTCACATACCTAGAAAGGTCCAGAGACATACACTGATACAGTGAGCAGGACAGAAAGGAACAAAATGAGAAAGAGAGTACAGAAAGATAGCTAGGTAACCATATTAGATGCTAGGAAGAGATAAGATCTATTAATCTATAAGCAACTGATTATGTAAATTGTGCTCTCAATGCATGCAATATAGAAAAGGGATACGTTTCAAATCATAATGACTGTGACAAATCAATTTCTGGGACACCAGTGGTCAAGGGATGAATACCAGTTTCTAAATCATCAATC
Source organism: Ambystoma mexicanum (assembly GCF_040938575.1). Taxonomy (NCBI): domain Eukaryota; kingdom Metazoa; phylum Chordata; class Amphibia; order Caudata; family Ambystomatidae; genus Ambystoma; species Ambystoma mexicanum. Next base: position 186,185,480 of record NC_090938.1, on the reverse strand, counting down.
AACCCCACACCGTTAGTACACCAGAAGGGATCTGAACAGATTGGAATACAAGTGAATTATAAGACATCCTTGTCCAATTTTGGTAACGTGGATGGAATGGCAGGCTTATCTCCACAAAGTCGTGGACGTTAATTAGTTGTAACACACCAAAAATTATTACTCAATGATAAAAAGGACTGTCCAGTCAAGGTTGTATAAATATATCTACTTTCTTATTACCACAATAGAGAGTTCTAGCACCCTACAAAATACACCCCACCCTGTAAAGGAACACAGGACAGACAGTTTCACAAAGTAAAGGGATGCACACTGGATACTGACAGGAGGGTAGTTGGTAAAGTAATCAGTCTTACTGTTCAAGGTTATTCGGTTCCAGCACTAATGGGGCAAAGGGTCGTAACTGTCTCTAGGGGCCTTCGGAGAAAGACCAGTGGGGCAGGACCACAATATACCTGGTGCTGAAGAAGTTCTTGGTGCTAGACAGCGACAGGGTGGTTCCAGGTGCTTTGCAGCCCTTGAGACAGAGTTAGTGGTGGGAGACAGCGGCGGGTATCGGGCGGCAGGCAGTTCGGCAAGCGAGGCTGGCCGGCGAGGCGGCTCAAGGCCAAGAATTGTTGTATCTGTGCTAGTTGGCGGATCATGGGATGCTGGTCGAGGCATCGTGAATGGCTCTGGTGACTGCAGCGTGACAACAGTCAGTGGTGCAGCCGAATGTGGTTCAAGGACTCGACTTTCTCAAAAATGTCTTTAAAAGATGAATGCTGGATGATGCTCGAGAGGCACTCCTTTTAGCTTCTTCACAGGGCTTGTGCCTTCCTTTCAAGGAAAACGGCCCAAAGCTCAGGAGAGTGTTTGCGGGCAATGGCCTTGTCCTTTGCTCAGATACCCTCCAGTACTTCCCAGGTTTCCATGTGTTAATATCCCCGCAAAAATATCTCCATACAAAAATATCGCCATATTTTTGCTATGCTATTAAGGCATGGAATCTGCGGGGGACACCACCGCACATCCCGTATTATTTTAAAAGGAGCGGGTGGCACCCCTGCAACCTCGTTCCCAAAAAAAACTAATATTATCCCCACTAAAAATATCGCCTATGGCCGTTCCCAGTGACCATATATACGGCGATATTTTTGGTGGGGATAATATTACCTGATACCCTCCCCACCTAGGAAGCTTGCTGGTAGAACCTAGCAGGCCATGCTGTGTGCTGGCTGGGTACCAGTTCTGGTGCTGCAGGACGGGTCCTCTGATTCCGGTATCTCCCTCTGTTCCCTGGGAGATGTTTAGGGGAGCGATCTTGCTTCCAACTTGGAACTCCTGGCCTTCCTTCACTGGCGGAAGATGTAAGGTAGACTGGACCTTCGGCCCGTGTACAAATGATTACTTCTTCTTCCTCCTTTCGAAGTCATTGGATGATCTGCTAAGTCAGGGGCTCAGCCCTCTCTTGAAGCCAAATGGGCCCCAGTGATTGGTGCAGGCTAAGCCCACCTTAATGAACCAATCCTGGGTCCCGACCAACAATCTTCTGTTATGCATGAGGGCAGGACCAGAGTGCTCTGCAACAGGACAGATAAGGGGTGACAACATATACCTAAGTCCCACCCATATTCCTGTCTGTTGTAGACCAAAGTGTCTCTGTGGTTAACTGAGCCCTCTGTGACTCTTGATTAAAGCGCAGGCCTCCCTTGAAGTATGTGGCGAGAGCAGACATTGTGTCTCCCCCAAATCACATACTTCTCCCCTCTGAAAGGGTTCATCTCTGCAGGGGTTTGCCTACGGTAAATAGTGGACCCAGACATGCATTTCACTGCCTTTCATACAGAGGGGTGGGAACTAGCTTCAAGTTGACACATTGCATACCAAAGGGGTGTTAGCCCCATTTTTCCTGTTGACTGTTCCAGCAAGCAAGCCACTACAATGTTTGCCGCAATTATCTCTCATTAGTATGCACTGCCACCAGCCGGGTTAGACAAAGGGAAAGCAGATCCATGGAGCCTTTGATATTTAAATCAGGCTTCCCATGGCTTGAGGAAGGTGTGCCTTCCCCCTTCTTGAGATGCTTTGATGTACCCGTAGCTGTCACATTCCAGCTGAATATGACAGGGGAAGATGGTGCCTGTAGCCTGTGTCTTCCCAGAGAACATGTGTCTATGAGTTTTGTGTGGTGAGCGGAGGAAATGTGTGTGGAATGTTCTCACACAATTCCAGAGGCTAATCTCCCATTATTCATTTTCCTTATCAAAAAAATCAAAAAGCCCAGGCTGTAAAGAAGTACATTAATGTGTGTACATGGCACTCTGATGTTGATCCCAACTTGCTTAAACACCCACTGACATAGCAAATAAATATGGCTTTGATATGTGGGCATTTCCAGCCACAGTCATCAGATGTGACCTGCTACATACTGGTGGAGGGGCACTAATGAGGCAATATGACTTGAGGCGGCAGGCCTACCCTGTCGGTAATGGCCTGCCACCCAAGTTAAGGGCCAGAGCAATGTGAGGGTCCCTTAACAAAGGTGGCAATGCGATGACGTAACCACCACTGAAAGCGGACTCCTGTGTCAGACGCGGTGTCGCATGGCAGGACAAAGGTAAGCTTTCCTTTTTGGTTCTGATGCTTTTTGGTGGCGTAAGCTCCTAAGTATCACCCAAACAATTGCTACTATAAGAAAAGAGTTCCACTAAAGCAGTCTTTTTGGTTGTCATGACAGCTGGAAATGCTATGCCATACAATTCCCAACGCACAAAGTGTACATTCTTGTAGTACTACTCGGATGTAATCCAATAGTGGCTTGTTTTAGACCAATCAGGAGTACTGTCATATGTCACGTGACTTTCCACACTACAGCGTGGAGTGATCTGTTATCGAGAGCAGGCCTCCCTTCTCGCGTATGTGTGAGGGCTGTCATCTTTTTCAGATGTAGAGGAGGGTGAACCGAGAGCCTTAAATAGATATATTAGCTATTGAAGGTCGCACCGGCAATAGCTCGCAGTGACTTGCATGGCGACTGCGGCAGGGTGCCGATGAGGAAGGGAAGGGAGGCAGAGAATAGCAGGACCAGCTTCAGCACAGGCCACGGAGACCTCAAGGTCCAGACAACTTGATGCTGAGCAGAGTGAACTCAAACCAAAAGCTTGCCGCAACGGTAGGTTTCTAAGCATCAGACAAGCCCTCATCATGCAAATGACAAGGGCAGCGTTGAACATTATGTTTCAATTCCATTTTTGTTTTCTTCAGCACAGGTAAATATTGAGCAGTGCACCAGGGTTGTGTGGGGTTTTTTGCTATTTGATTCCAATATGCAAATAACGTACTCAGCAAAACAAACAGGGCCAGGATGATAAGTAATTGCAGCCTGGCATGTTATCATGTGACCCGCCACGCACCCTTGGCTCTGCTAGCCCACACTCCAATGGGTCACTGTACAGCCCCCCCAAAGCCCACCTAAATTGCACGAAGACCTCCTTGGATATAGCAGGGGCATGATATCCAAAGGCCAGCATCCTGCCGTGTTCCCTTGTAGCATGCAAGTCTTTGCAGAGCTCACCTTCACTCACAGGGCTGCTTTTGCAAGGATACCATTCTTCCCACGTGGGTGGGAGGGGCCTCTTTGCATGCGGTTCTCGCTTTATTCACAGAGGAGTGGTTCGTCAGAGGGAAGTCAGTATTGGCCGACAGGTTTACAAAATGCAGATAAGCCAAAGAGTACTGGAAAAAAACAGGAAATAAATTATGACACACGATGTAGGCCGCAATCTCCCCCCAGCACGAGTGCCCTCTTTTTGGAAAGTGATTTTCAATCTATGCTTTAATAAAGGTTTTACCGACTGCTGTTTTAAAGAGAAAAGAGACAGCTATTTCATATTGTGTACGTACAGCCCGAAGTTTGATAGTGTTTGGGATTCCCTTATGTTCCATATTCACTGATATTTGTTTTATATAGTGTAAGCCTAGCTAGCCAGAAATAATGTACTAGCTAAAATGGGGAATATATAGCTGTTTGCACGCATCTTCTGCGCGCACTATAAATGATTTGTGTAGCACTTTGATTAGGGGGAACTCACCAGGATAAGGGTGGTCTCTCAATTTCTCATTACTCACTTATCTCCACTCTCTGTACCCCCACCCACCCTAATCATCAGCCCACCAACCCACCCCCCTCCATCCACCCTACCCCTCTTTCTATACTTAACACTGCTCTGCGCTCTTTACCCCATCCTACCTTCTCTTACCCCCTCTCCCTATCCCCCCACATCATTCCTCTCACACTCTCGCTTTATTTTTTACCCTCGCACTCATACCTTTTTTCGCACATATTTCCTTCTGCTCATCGACGGCACCATCTATCAATGGCTTCCTCCCTTACTCTCTCCCTCTTCTCGTTCTGTTGCACACCTGCACCCCCTTATCGCACTCACCATTCAAACTTTGCTCTCCCCTTGCACCGAGGTGCCTATAAAGCCAAAATACAAAGAACAGTAAACCACAAAACTATTGACATTGCCAATGCTTGTTTTGAAAGATTGCCTAGCCTTTACCAACCACGTGTCATTACTCGCGGAAGCTTAAGGCTGCAGGGGTGTGGCGTGGGAGGGAGTGAGGCACAGAGCGAGTGGCGCACGGTCCGGGGGAGCCTGGATTGTGGGCTTAAACTAAAGGATACAGCCTGCCATCCAAGCTCTCTGATTGGCTAGCGTCCCACCCAGGGTGCTAATGTTTTTAATACAATCTTTTCTAATTCATCTTATTGCTAACTGGGGCAATGTGGGATGCTTTGCACCTCTCCTCCTGTTTTCAGCCACAGCATGGCATCCGGCTCTTTCTTGCCATGTTCGGCTTGCACTACTTTGCACGCAGAAGGATACCTCCAGCATGTAATGTTTGGGCAGCAATAGCCAGTGCAATGGGTCGCCACAGCTTTCCACGCGTGTACATGAAAACTGTGAACAATGGTGGCTCAGCCACTAATCGGACACATTTAAAAAGTGGTGAATGCAGGTCAACCTTTTTGTCATTTGCTGGACAACCGAACAGAAGAATGACCTCAGAGTTCTAATTCTGCACACTGCTGTAATTGGCTAGGTAGCAATGCTGCACACTGCTGTAATTGGCTGGGTAGCAATGCTGCACACTGCTGTAATTGGCTGGGTAGCAATTCTGCACACGGCTGTAATTGGATGGGTAGCAATGCTGCGCACTGCTGTGATTGGATGGGTAGCAATGCTGCACACGGCTGTAATTGGATGGGTAGCAATGCTGCAAACTGCTGTAATTGACTGGGTAGCAATGCTGCACACGGCTGTAATTGGCTAGGTAGCAATGCTGCACACGGCTGTAATTGGCTAGGTAGCAATGCTGCACACGGCTGTAATTGGCTGGGTAGCAATGCTGCACACTGCTGTAATTGGATGGGTAGCAATGCTGCAAACTGCTGTAATTGACTCGGTAGCAATGCTGCACTTGGCTGTAATTGGCTGGGTATGATGTGATATAGCATTTATAACGCGCCTATACACAAATGTTTCAAGGCGCGACGAGGCAAGGGAGGGGGAACTGAGGGAAGACGATCTTACTAGGCCAGGCATCATTCGATCGCGCAAGTGCGAGGGAAGGGGGGTAGGAAAAGTGTGGGGGGGAGGGGAAAGTGCATTACATGGCATAATAAATAACAAGATAAATAAAAGAGCGGCCAGCTGGTGGCTGTGCAGGATGAGTGCAGACATAAGAGCTGGTGGGGGGACTGTGGGGATTCAGAAAACAGTCCCCAGGTGCAGGGGTTGCTAGGAGGGCAGTGAAGGAGTGCAACTGACAGGGCTAGGGCCCAAGATCAGAAGGGTGGCCAGGTAACCAGTGCAGTCTCAGTGTCAGCCAGGACTTCAGCAGATGAGAGGGGGAGAGAAAGCAGAAGCAAAGAGGAAGGGTTTGAGGTGCTTCCAGAACCGAAGATGGTATTCCTCAAGTTTCAGGGAGGCAGGGAGGCTGTTCCAGAGGGAGGCCCCAGCCGAGGAGAGAGATCTACCACCAACCCGTTGCTTGGAGAAGTGACTGGCCATGAGGGAGTTGGAGGCGGAGGAGCAAAGAGCTCGAGAGGGAAGATATTTAGGAAGAGAGAGTTGAAGGTATTGAGGCCCCAGGCCCCAGAAAGCCTTGTGGATGATGCAGAGGGTTTTGAACTTAATCCTCGCAGCCACAGGGAGCCAGTGCAAAGATTTCAGTCCTGGAGAGATACAATTCTTGGGCTTGAGGCCAAGGACAAGTCTCGCAGTCCTGTCTGGATGAGTTGCAGAGGATGTAGAGTAGAGGCAGGCAGATTTAGAAAGAGGCTGTTGAAATAGTCCAGCCTACAGAGAACCAGAGCTCTGGAGACAGTGAACTTCGAGGGGAAGGAGAGGAAAGGAAGAATACCTCTGAGGAGGTGCAGCTGGTAGTGTGAGAAAGAGAGTGTGGAGTCGAAGATGACCCCAAGGTTTTTTGCCTTGCAGGTAGGAGCAGGAAGAGGGCCAAGAGAGGCCGGCCAGAGACCTACAGGAAAGGAGGGAGTGGGTGTGCCGATGAGGAGAATCTCAGTCTTACTGGCATTGAGGCAAAGGTCACTGGCAGCACACCACTCCTGGAAAGCAGACAGACAGTCAGAGATGAGGGACAGAGAGGAGGTGGCCGAAGGTAGCCTGAAAATGAGCTGAGTGTCATCCCCATAGCACTGAAAGATTAGGCAAAGAGCAGCAATGTGGTGGGCAAGGAGTGCCAGGTATTGGTTGAACAGCCAGGGAGAGAGGTTAGACCCCTGGGGGGCACCACAGGTAGAGAAGAAGATAGCAGAGAGGAAGGACCCGAGTTGGACCTGGGAGGGTTAGTCAGCGAGGAAGGAAGTCAGCCACGCCAGGGCCTGACTGGTGATTCCAAGGTTATCACAGAGACAATTTAGCAGGATGGCATGGTTGACAGTGTCAAAGGCAGAAGAAATATCAAGCAAGATGAGGACACAGGGGCTGTTAAAGTCAAGGTTGGAGAGCAGGTCTTCACGGATGTTCAGGAGAGCAGTTTCCTAGCTTCTGGCAGCTCTGAAGCCAGACTGATGGTCGTGAAGACAACCAACAGTTCAGTGTGGAGATTAAGCTGGCCCAGTTTCTCCAGGAGCTTGCCCAGGAAGGGAGTGATGGAGATTGGGCGATAGTTAGCCAGGCAGTAGGGATCGGCAAAGGGTTTCTTAAGAAGAGGGTGCACAAGGGAGTGTTTCAGTGGGGATGGGAAGACTCAAGTGGCAAAGGAGTGGTTTCAGAAGTCAGCCAGGGCAGGAGCAAGGGTGTCAATGTGGTCCTTGATGGTTTTGGAGGAACAGGGGTGAACCTGTTTTGATGAGATTTTCATAGATCGGACTTGTCTAGAAACCTTGTCTGTGGAGAACAGGGGAAAGACAGAGAAGGATTGAGGAGAGGTGGCTGCAGAATAGTCAGGAAGAGCAGGGAGAATACGGAGGGAGGGGAGAGGAGGAGAGTGAGGGCAGGATGTCCTGAGTTTTAGAGATGAAGTGAGAAGCCTGTGCCGAGCAGAAGGCCTGGGAAGGGACAGGAGACATAGAGACTGTTGTAGGATTGGCCAGTTCCTTGCAGATTTTAAAGAGTTCAGTCGAGTTGTTAGATGCCGTCGAGACGCGGGCATGGATATTGTTAGGAAAGATTTCGTTATTGTAGGGAACTTTCCTTCCATGTGGCAACCCCTAAACTTTTTGCTATTGTTTTCAACCTGTTTTCTTGACTTTGCCAGAGAAGTGCAGCCTTCTGCCGTACTCCTCTGGGCTTTCGCTCCTTTCTTACGGGGAAACTGACATGCCCTTAAGACAGTCAGTACCGGGGAACGCTGTTTCCCGTAGTTTCTTTTACCGTGTCGCCATTTTAGTGCAACACGACACAAGAGGGCACTGTAAGCTAAGTTACAGCTCTCTTGGGTCTCTAGCCTTCTACAGACCCTAGACACTCTTGTAGGATGGTTTTTGGATCGGTGCAAGTCATTCAGGGACTGGGCTGGTGGCAGCGATCATTTGGTTTATTTTGAGCTCCTTTTGCCGTTCTGAGCACCTTTTTGCCGCGAACACAAAAGGGTGGCCCGGCTACCCAAAATGGCCGGACCACGAGGCTCCTTTGTCTCGTCCACTGTCCGTCTTGCTCCCTTTATCTTCCCCCGGGTCAGGCGACCCGGGGCCTTCCTTATTTGGGCATGTAGTTTCCCGCGAAACACGGTTGCTTTCGCGGGCTTCTACATGTCGTTTGAGTGCCCCCAGGATGTGGGCTGGGCTGTCTGGTCCCAATACACATCCTGGGTGCCAGAGAGTCTAGGGTGGTGTGAATGCCTGGGACCACTGTGGTCCGTGATTGGTCCACGTATGGTATGTGTGTTGATGAGCGGATCTCCCATTGGCTCCCCTCCGTTTTGGCACGAAGGGAACCGTGGATAAGAGGGAGCTGGAAACACCACTACCAGGTCGATCTCCTGAGTTCTTACGAACCCAGGGATACAGGAGCCAAGTATCCTGCGAACACGAGGCTGGACCGAGGAATCGCTGGTGACCCCCTGAAGAACTTCTGCTCCTCATTGCTGTCGTCCGGTGAAGCCCTTTCCACCTAAGATCGAACAAGAAGGCCTGTACTGGCGCTTCGACCTATTGGAATAGCAGGACCAGCTATTCCCGGCACCTTCATCAACTCCTGCCGTAAGCCTTCGGAAGTGTCTCTGGGCCATCCAGTTGACTGACCAGCTTACTAAGGAGTCCTGCTCTGTAATCGCCGACAGGTTGGGTGGTATTCTGAGTCCGGGGCACGCTCACACGCTTCGTTTGCTTAGCAACCCTAAGCTAGAGGTGAACGGTGCTCGTTTGGCTTGAATACACCCGGCCGTTCCGTTGCCCTGCCGTGGCGACAAAACTGTGCAGGATTCTTCGATCGGGACGTCTTTTTACTCTGCACGACGACGAGACGTCCCCTGCTCTTCAGAACCTGCCAGAAGCTGCATCTATCGAGGAGAAGCTCGGGCCTGCTTGCTTCGGGGACCGGTGAGTAGATTAGCTAGGATCTGGTCGCCCTCCTGCAGTGCCCCTTGCTTTTCCCCGCTGTAAATACAGCTCCCCTTGTCCATACTCGCGCCCTACTTCTGCCTCACAGTGGAGGCTGCGCTAGAGTCGCGGACCGTGTTCTCCTTCATTAGGGCACCCTACAGAGCTGTCCAACGTCCTCCGAAGAGCTTCACCTTCTGCCCATTGGCACCGGCGTGTGCAGGTACTTTTGAGCGCTAGGCTCCACTCTTCGTAGGGATTGGACTACCATCTAGTTAGGGGCCTCAGAAGGCGGACATATCACACGCATTGGTTCGCACTGCCTGTTTTCCTTCCCCTGCAGGTGGATAACATATTTCGTGCTGCTAATGCTGTGAAACTGTGTATTCTGTATATATATTGGGTGGATAGTGTATGTGTTGGTTTAATATCGTTGTATATTGCTGCTTTTACTGTGGTTATTAGTTTCAAGGCCTTATAATAAATGTGTATCTATTTTTGATATAAACAACTGTTTGGAGTAGTTTGTAAGCGCTCTTGCTTTGTGTGCTCATTGCGGGCTTTCAGTCACCCTCACCCCTCTTGAGACCTAGTCTTGACCGCCGCGATCGCTACCTTGATTGGTCTGGCTTGTCCAGAGGTTACCCTGTTCCAAGTAATTAGGTTGGCCTTCTGAACTTCTGCGCCACCAGGACAGAGTTCAGAAATCCGTCTTAACAAATTGGTGTACAGCGGTGGGATACGACTGAAGGTATCCAGTGTTGCGCACGAGCTAAGGCGTTTTCAGGTTATTCCAACCAGGACACGCAGTAAAGTATTGAATATAACGTTAAAAAGGCCATAGTCCTATCAACAGTATGGAAACGAATACTTTATTAACCTTAAATGCTTCGAAATCTGAAACATTGAAGAAGATGTGTGCGGAGAGAGGGGTTTCCTCTCAAGGCACTAAATTGGAAATGATCCAGAGAACCGTGGCGTGGCAAGAAGCGCAGCTTGACGCTATAACTTCCGAGGACAGTGCAGAAGGTGGTGGGGCTGCTCTCACTGGCAGAACCGACGGTTCTGCCGCTGCACTGATCCATCACGACCACGAGGACAGGGAGGATGTAATGTCTAACGTTTCCTCTGCCAGTGTTGATGGGGAGGCTATGCTTGAATTCAAGAAGCAAGAGCTGCGGTTTAGGCAGCAGGAGCTTGAATTCAGCATAGCCAAACTGAAAATCGACCAGGCAGAAAAACAAAAAGACAGGGATCACCAGTTGGAACTGGCCAAGCTTCAGTTCGCAAATGGGTCCAAGGGTCCTGGACATGGTTCTGGGGCTTCCTCTCATCCACGGTTTCCAAAAGATCTGCTCAGTGTGTATGAGGAACGAAATGACATTATGGACTGGTTAAATGCGTTTGAGTATGCATGCGAGGTTCAAGAGGTTGATAATGCGGATAAGATTGCATGGTTACTCAGCAGACTGCCCCATTCTGGTTGCAGTGCCATTATGGAAATGTCGAAGGCTGAGCGCGCTGATTTTGCAATGTTGAAGCAGACTCTCATTTTAAAGTTTGGGAAGACTCCGACCCAATATTTGAAAAGGTTTAGAGAGTATAAGAAAAAGGAAGGTGGTACTTGGGTGTCGTATGTAGCTGAGTCCCTGAAAAACTTAACTGGCTGGGTTGAAGGTTATAAGGTTTCTACCTTCAAAGGCATGATCAATCTGGTCATGCTGGAACACATTTTTGCTTCTTCTTCCCCGGAGCTTAAGCAGCATTTGGCCGATTCGAAGGAGATAGATCCTAAGAAGCTGGCCATTGCAGCAGACTTATGGGTGTCACATCGAGTGTCCCATAAGGACAAAACTCATCCTGATAAGCAGGAGGAAGGGAAAAAGTCCAAAGATGTGGAGGGTGGGGAATCTGCTAAATCTTCTTCCCATAAGGGCCACAAAAAGAAAAATAAGGGTAAGCCATACGAGAACTCACAGGGTAGTGGAGGTTCGCCTCCGAAACAGAACTCTGGTTATAATAAGCCTCCCTACGTAAACAGACCCAATGGGGCTTGTTTTTCTTGTGGAGCAACTGACCATGTGAAGGGGGATCCCCATTGTAAGGTTAGACCTCTGGGGGTCCACTCCGCTAATCTGGCCTTCTCCTCCTACGAGGAAGAAGAGATTACAGGAGCATCCTTCTCCTCAGACTCATTTCCCAGCGGAATAGAGGCTGAGGTAGTTTTAGTGTCCCTGGGTTCCTGGGAGCCTAAAGTCGCAGAGGCGTATGCTAGGATTCCGGATAATACCAAGCACTACTTTAAAGACAGTGTGCTGATCAATGGAGTGGATACTCCAGCTCTTAGGGATAGTGGGTGCAGTCGAACTGTAGTGGATTCTACCTTGGTAGACTCAGAGGAAGTTGCCAGAGCTCCTCTGATGCCCACTAAGTTGGCTGACGGCCCCCTCCGTATGTTTCCCGTGATCCCTGTTAATCTAACTTTAAATGGTACAGCAGTTAGGATTCCAGTGAGCATTCAGAGAAACGTCCCGGGAAAGGTCTTGTTGGGCAATGATCTCAGAGCTTTAGGGCTCGTAGGAGACACTGCCGAAAGACCCTACACACGGTCTCAAGCACGGGCAGCATTGGCCAAGTCCAATACGCCGCCCCAGCCGAAGGGGAAACCCAAGGCGAAAGGAGTCAACAAGCCCCGTCGGGGGAAAGAGAATATTCCCCCGAGCTCGCCTACCACTGCGGTGGAGGGAGTTGGTCAATCGCCCGAGCCTGACGAGGAGGTGGCGATGCCTGAAGTATTCGACCCCAACGATCATCCTGAACTAAAAGACTTGTTAGTTGAAGGAGGTCCTGATAGGGACGAATTCAGTAAAGGCCAACGTGAGTGCCCATCTCTGGAAGGCCTAAGGAGACAGGCCTGCTCCCAGCTTGAGGGTGAACCTCCTGGGTTGCAAAGGATTTACCAGGAAGGTGGACTCCTGTATAGTGAGCCCACAGAGTCTACAGAAGGAGACCATAGGAGGTTGGTGGTTTCCCTTGCTGTTAGGCCCTTCCTCCTGCAGTTGGCGCATGGCGTTCACCTTGCTGGTCACCTTGGTATGAGGAGGACCACGCAAAGGTTATCCATGCACTTCTACTGGCCCAAGATGGGGGAGCAAGTAGAAAGTCACTGCAGGAGTTGTGCCGCCTGCCAGTTGTCTGGTAAGGTTGGCGCGACAATCCAAGCTCCGTTGGTACCGCTCCCAGTTGTGGGGGTACCATTTGAAAGGGTAGGGATCGACATGGTTGGTCCCCTTGACCCGCAAACATCCTCAGGCAATAGGTTTATCCTGGCGCTGGTCGACCATGCAACCAGGTATCCTGAGGCCGTCCCATTGACAACTGTAACTGCCAAGCCAGTTGCAGAAGCTTTACTCGGCATGTTTACTAGGGTTGGCTTCCCTAAAGAAGTTGTGTCGGATCATGGCAGCAACTTTATGTCGAAGTATAGGCAGGCTATGTGGAAAGAATGTGGGGTCACCTACAGGTTCTCTTCTGCATACCGCCCCCAGACCGATGGTCTGGGGGGGCGTTTCAACAGGACGTTAACGAGCATGATTGGGGCTCTGGAGGAGCCTCAGAGAAGAGAATGGGATCTTCTTGTTTCATGCTTACTGTTTGCCTACCGAGAGGTACCACAGGAGGGTGTTGGCTTCAGCCCCTTCGAACTTCTGTTCGGTCATCCCGTACGGGGACCCTTAGCCATCATCAAAGAGGGATGGGAGATGCCCACTCCCCCTGTTGCTACCAATGTAGTTGATTATGTGCTAGGGCTCAGAAAACGGATGGTACTTCTGATGGGCTTGACTAGTGATAAATTGAAGGCAGGGCAAGCGCTGGTGAAACATTGGTACGACCAGAAAGCTTCCCTCATCAACTTTACACTTGGTCAGCAAGTCCTGATCATGAATCTCATAAGGCCTCGAGCTTTACAGGACAAATGGTCAGGCCCTTGCCCAGTGGTGGAGCCCCTGGGTGAGGTTAACTATTCAGTGGACCTTGGAAGGCCTGGACAGGCTCCAAAAGTGTTTCACGTGAATAGGCTGAAGGCTTTCGTCCCAAGCGGCGAAATCGCAGCACTGCTATTTGCTTCAGACGTTGAGGAAGAGGAGTCTGAACCTCTCCCCGACCTGTTCCCAAGCAGTCCTTCAGTTAGCTCTTTTGAGGGTGTCCGAGTGGCCCCTCACCAAAATGGACAAGGCTCAGTGGTATACCTTGGACATGAAGTAGTTGGAGGGAGGAGACAGCCTCTACTCAGTCAGGTACAAGCAGTACAAGACTGGCCTACCCCCACTACGCAAACCCAAGTGAGAGCCTTTTTAGGACTCACGGGGTATTACCGCAATTTTGTGGCAGACTATGGCACCATAGCTGCTCCTCTGACTGCCCTCACAACTCCGAAGAAACCCAAGAAGGTAACTTGGACCGACGAGTGTGAGAAGGCCTTCAATGGCTTAAAAGACTCCTTGTGCCAGGCGCCTGTGCTCAGGGCCCCTGATTATCAAAGACCTTTTATCGTGCAGACGGATGCCTCTGACACTGGGATAGGAGCTGTACTATCACAAGTAGATGAGAAGGGTAAGGAACACCCTATCGGTTTTATTAGTCGCCAGCTTAAGGACAGAGAGCTCAGATGGTCCACGGTAGAGAAAGAATGTTTCTCTGTTGTGTGGGCCCTAAGGAAGCTGCGGCCCTACCTCTATGGGACCCAATTCACTGTGCAGACTGACCATAAGCCGTTAAAGTGGCTAATGAACATGAAGGGGGAGAATCCAAAGTTGCTTAGGTGGTCCATAAGTCTACAAGGCTTCGACTTCACTATTGAGCATAGGCCAGGTGTCCAACATAGCAATGCTGATGGGTTGTCCAGAATGTTTTACCGACCTGAACAAGAGACTCATCCAGGGGTGGATTAGTTCCCCCTGTCCATAGTCTGGGAGGGGCGAGTGTTAGGAAAGATTTCGTTATTGTAGGGAACTTTCCTTCCATGTGGCAACCCCTAAACTTTTTGCTATTGTTTTCAACCTGTTTTCTTGACTTTGCCAGAGAAGTGCAGCCTTCTGCCGTACTCCTCTGGGCTTTCGCTCCTTTCTTACGGGGAAACTGACATGCCCTTAAGACAGTCAGTACCGGGGAACGCTGTTTCCCGTAGTTTCTTTTACCGTGTCGCCATTTTAGTGCAACACGACACAAGAGGGCACTGTAAGCTAAGTTACAGCTCTTTTGGGTCTCTAGCCTTCTACAGACCCTAGACACTCTTGTAGGATGGTTTTTGGATCGGTGCAAGTCATTCAGGGACTGGGCTGGTGGCAGCGATCATTTGGTTTATTTTGAGCTCCTTTTGCCGTTCTGAGCACCTTTTTGCTGCGAACACAAAAGGGTGGCCCGGCTACCCAAAATGGCCGGACCACGAGGCTCCTTTGTCTCGTCCACTGTCCGTCTTGCTCCCTTTATCTTCCCCCGGGTCAGGCGACCCGGGGCCTTCCTTATTTGGGCATGTAGTTTCCCGCGAAACACGGTTGCTTTCGCGGGCTTCTACATGTCGTTTGAGTGCCCCCAGGATGTGGGCTGGGCTGTCTGGTCCCAATACACATCCTGGGTGCCAGAGAGTCTAGGGTGGTGTGAATGCCTGGGACCACTGTGGTCCGTGATTGGTCCACGTATGGTATGTGTGTTGATGAGCGGATCTCCCATTGGCTCCCCTCCGTTTTGGCGCGATGGGAACCGTGGATAAGAGGGAGCTGGAAACACCACTACCAGGTCGATCTCCTGAGTTCTTACGAACCCAGGGATACAGGAGCCAAGTATCCTGCGAACACGAGGCTGGACCGAGGAATCGCTGGTGACCCCCTGAAGAACTTCTGCTCCTCATTGCTGTCGTCCGGTGAAGCCCTTTCCACCTAAGATCGAACAAGAAGGCCTGTACTGGCGCTTCGACCTATTGGAATAGCAGGACCAGCTATTCCCGGCACCTTCATCAACTCCTGCCGTAAGCCTTCGGAAGTGTCTCTGGGCCATCCAGTTGACTGACCAGCTTACTAAGGAGTCCTGCTCTGTAATCGCCGACAGGTTGGGTGGTATTCTGAGTCCGGGGCACGCTCACACGCTTCGTTTGCTTAGCAACCCTAAGCTAGAGGTGAACGGTGCTCGTTTGGCTTGAATACACCCGGCCGTTCCGTTGCCCTGCCGTGGCGACAAAACTGTGCAGGATTCTTCGATCGGGACGTCTTTTTACTCTGCACGACGACGAGACGTCCCCTGCTCTTCAGAACCTGCCAGAAGCTGCATCTATCGAGGAGAAGCTCGGGCCTGCTTGCTTCGGGGACCGGTGAGTAGATTAGCTAGGATCTGGTCGCCCTCCTGCAGTGCCCCTTGCTTTTCCCCGCTGTAAATACAGCTCCCCTTGTCCATACTCGCGCCCTACTTCTGCCTCACAGTGGAGGCTGCGCTAGAGTCGCGGACCGTGTTCTCCTTCATTAGGGCACCCTACAGAGCTGTCCAACGTCCTCCGAAGAGCTTCACCTTCTGCCCATTGGCACCGGCGTGTGCAGGTACTTTTGAGCGCTAGGCTCCACTCTTCGTAGGGATTGGACTACCATCTAGTTAGGGGCCTCAGAAGGCGGACATATCACACGCATTGGTTCGCACTGCCTGTTTTCCTTCCCCTGCAGGTGGATAACATATTTCGTGCTGCTAATGCTGTGAAACTGTGTATTCTGTATATATATTGGGTGGATAGTGTATGTGTTGGTTTAATATCGTTGTATATTGCTGCTTTTACTGTGGTTATTAGTTTCAAGGCCTTATAATAAATGTGTATCTATTTTTGATATAAACAACTGTTTGGAGTAGTTTGTAAGCGCTCTTGCTTTGTGTGCTCATTGCGGGCTTTCAGTCACCCTCACCCCTCTTGAGACCTAGTCTTGACCGCCGCGATCGCTACCTTGATTGGTCTGGCTTGTCCAGAGGTTACCCTGTTCCAAGTAATTAGGTTGGCCTTCTGAACTTCTGCGCCACCAGGACAGAGTTCAGAAATCTGTCTTAACAGATATGAGCTCTCTTCTTGGTGAGGACATAGAGACGGTATTTCCTTTGGAGCAGGCGGCAGGCCAGTTTGTCAGAGGATGTACAAGAAGTATGCCATTTCCTCTTGGCCACCCTGCACTTGTGTTTAAGGGCGAGGAGGTCTGAGTCGTACCAGGAGTTGCACTTGACTTTGGGCTTCAGGCGGATCCTCATGACAGGGGCAAGGATGTCAAGAGTATCAGATACACCAGAGTGGAGCGTGGAGAGGTCTGGGTCAGGGTGAGAGTCAGCCAAAGGGGAAGAAGGGGGTTAGAAAGTGACGGCAAAAGACTCAACTGATACACGCTTCATTGGTCGGATGACCACGAAGGTGGATGGCAGTGATGGAAGTGGCTTGGCCTGTGGGGTAGAGAGGGTAAGATTGGAGGAAAGGAGAAAGTGATCGCTCCAAGAGAGAGGAGTGGTCGGAGGGATAGAAAGGGGTCGGTTTGAGGAGATCAGAACATCCAGAGTATGCCTTGCAGAGTGAGTCGGGCCAGAGGGGAGAATAGAGAGTGAGAGAGAGTCGTAAAGGTCATGAAAGAGTCCAGAGGGAGGACAGTAAGTATCCAGGTGGAAGTTGAAGTCTCCAAGAAGAAGGAGTTGAGTGGTTGAGGCCAGGAGTGAGGAGGAGAGGTCAGCCCACTCAGAGAGGAAGGAGGAAATCTGACCAGTTGGCCGATAGATAGTTGCCACGGTTTATAGTGAAAAAACCGAATTACAAAATATCGAAAACAAAAATCTCGAATCCAAAATATCGAAAACAAAAATCTCGAATTTTTTTTTTAATACGTTTTTATTTCGAAATGGGGGGTTCCCCCCCAACCCCCCTTTTTTTATTTTTTTTTTTATTTTACCCTTTTTTTTATACTTACCTGAACCCACAAATAAATATAAATAAATAAATAAATAATTCGAGATTTTTTTTTTTCGAGATTTTGGATTCGGGATTTTGGTGATTCGATATTTTGTTTTTGGTTTTTTGACCGACCACCAGTTGCCACATTAAGGGAATGGCTAGGGGAGAGAGAGAGAGAGAGCCTGCAGACAAGGCATTCTAAAAGTGGAGTAGGCCTCCGTAGGAATGACAGAGGCAGGGATACACTTGGGGAAGATCAGGACTACACCCCCTCCAGAGCGGTTGGACCTTGGGGTGGAGAGGATCTTGTAGGGGAGGAGTGTGTCAAAGCTTGTGATAGAGCTGGCCATGAACCATATCTCGCTGTGACCGAGGACATCGAGGTCAAGTTCTTCCAAAAGGTGGCAGATGTCAGAGGAGTGTTTGACAGCTGAGCGAAAGTTAAGAGTGGCGATGTGGAGAAGATTGCCATCCTTGAACGACTTCGGGGGAGGGGTACAGACAAGAGGTCCACCCTACGGAGGTATGGAAGGAGCCCGAGGGGCGGCAGGGAGGGAATGAGAGGGCAAGTTAGCCGAGGAGGAGGCAGCGTGGGGAGGCGAGGAGGCCGTGGAGGGGGGTGGGGGGATAGCAGGAGAAGAAAGGAAATTGATGAGGCACAGGAGGCGTCTATCAAAGAGGTGAAGGTTGGCCTACGTTGTCTAGTCCCGCTGCACCAGCAAACATTGAAAAAAGAAAGGGGAGAGGGGTTTAAAGTGATCCAACTGAGTCCTGGATCCACACAGATAGTTTGTTCTGACCCAGGAAACTGCATTTGAGGAGTACAGAATCCTTAATTATGTTCAAAACGCAATATAGAGCTTGTGCTGCCGGACAAGCAGCTTCAAGGTTCTGATAGGCAGAATAGTGAGACCTGAATGTTAAAAAAGACGTGTCATTGTGTGGAAACAGAAAAATAATATGAGGCCGGGAAGCCCAAAAGAAACACACCAACCTAGGTTACAAAGAACATACAAGTGCTTTATTCAAAAGCTACAACAGTTACCAAAGTCAATTGACAAATGGATAGCTATTCGGCTCTCAGAGTAACGTAACGAACTTCAACGAAGGTTCGATGCATTAGTTAGAGAGACCGTACATTGGAATATTTAGGTCTTTTATACGCTTTGTCCAGCCCTTGGCCAACCCTCTCGCAGTTAACCATCCTAGGAGTCGGCCTATGGGTTCCTTGCCAGGTCAATTCTATAATATATTCATTTTGATTAGTTTCGCTGATATAGTTGTACATTTACACATAGGTCAACAGTAGGACAAGGTCTCAGTTCGCGACCCCGACAAGTGGCCTACAGGCATATTAATTATTCGTGTGTACGGAGGTCACAACGGCCAGAATTTTGCTCATTCGGCCTCCATTTTGATGTTCAGGGTGACTTCCATATAACAAGAGAACCTAAAATGGCGGCTTAATCCAAGATGGCGACCTACATTACTTTCTCTAAGGTCAAGACCTTGCCGCAGAGTTTGTTCGCATATGATATTTAGACAACTTGGCGTAGGCCAATACACATACAATCGTTGCGATAGGGGGCATAACATTGTTTTAATTCCGACAATTGCAATCTTCTTTAAGCATTCAACATACATTATTTATAAAATGAGTACAAACATGTTGGAATTAATTGATTAAAGTGATTTCTATATTGTGAGTTGTGGATGTGACTTATAGGCACCTTGATTTTAGGCCACAGTTCATCAGATTGCTAGGCACGTGGGCTATATCTATTGGTTCATACCTGAATAGTGACTAATCTGATGGTCTCAACCTTTGGTTTCCCCACCCACTGCACACCCATGATTCACAAAAATGTTACCCATGTATAACTTATCTGTCTCCTGTTATCTTCCTGTACTACCACCCCCAGTGTTACTGTCACTGACACCCGTTGCTCAGCATGGAAATAGGAAAAGGTCTCTTTCTATTGCGACTCCCTTTCTGTTTTCCATGGCAGCCATTTTGGAAACCTTTGTTTACTTTTATGAAAACACATTCACATGGGCCAATGTGGGTCCCAATAGAGAATATATCCTTGGCAGGTTGTATCAAGGATGGCACAGGCCCTGTTACAATCCAGTACAATCAACAGCCAAGGCTGTTAGTGTTTAATAAGTATTAGATAAACACCTAGAAAACCTGAGAATTAGTATGTAATAAGAAGATCTGAAAAGACAATCTGGTTTGACTCTGATTGTAGAAAAGGCGAACTACAAAACAAAATATCTAAGAAATGGAAATCATGAACCGGCGCAGAAGGGCAAGGTTTGTTCTGACAAGAACAATAACAGTCAGGATTATTTGTAGGAATTCTGTTTGCTTTACCTTGCTCTCAGCAGTCAGGTGATGAATGATCACAAGATCTGCCCCTGTTCCCACTCATGATATTGAAGGTGGATTTTTAACATTCGATCACCCTCTGGGGGTTTGATGTAGAGAATTTGCTAGCTGATATTACCAGGTTCTCTGTGGATAACAGCGACATGTAGAATTTCAACAAGATATGATATGATATGATAGTTTATTTATATAGCGCCTATACACAATGTGCTTCAAAGCGCTTCAATACAAGGGAGTGAACACAGGAAAATACAATGGCCCTCATTAGGACCCTGGCGGTAAGGGGTTTGCGCCAGCGTTAGCTGCGCCGACCCCTTACCGCCAACTACGAGTTCCCATAGCGCCATGGTCATTTTTCCGCCCGCTTTTTGCGGGCGTAAAAATCCATGGCGCTATGGGACCTTGGTGTTAATTACGCCACCGTAATTTACGGTGGCGTAATTAACGCCTTCCCCACTCCCATTGAGCCCTATGGGGCCGAAATGGGAATGGGGAAGGGTAAATGGGTCAATGGGGACTTACCGCCCCGCCGACCTCGGAATGGGGCGGTAAGTCCGCCATCCGCCATGGCGTAAAGGGACTTTGCGCCATGGCGGAAAAGTCCGCCGACGGCGGAAAAAATCCGCCAGGGTCCTAATGAGGGCCAATGACATTCTTACAGGCCATGAACAGTAAGGATGTGAAATTAACTATCGTACTCGGCCTGACGACATTTCAGATAGTGCAAGAGCTAAGACATAGATAAAGAAGGGAGGGGGAGAGTGGGAAGGAAATGGAAACAGACAGGCGACTACTGTACTAGGCCTGACGACATTTCTTGTAGAGCCGGAGAAAAACAAGAGGTGAGGGAGAGGGGTGCAGAAAGGTAGGGGAGGAACAAAACAAGCGACTATCATACTAGGCCTGATGATATTTCAGATAGTGCTGGATGGGGGGGTTGGGAGGAAAAAAACAGTAAGGGGAGGAGACAGATGAGGTTGCTATCATAATAGGTCCAGGGACAATTCTGATAGAGTAAGTGTATAGAAGAAAGTAAGGGGAGGAGATAGGAAAAGGGAGAAGGGAAAGGAGGAGAGAACAGAGAGCTAGCAGTCAAAGTAGTGGAGAAGCAAGAGGGGAGAGTGAATACAATTGCAGAAGTCAGTAGTAACACACAATGTTGCAAGCCAGGATACAAGATGAAGATGGGAACAGCATGATTCAGGGCCACCATGAGTACAAGATGCAAAGGAAGTTCAGCATGAGAAAGGGTGTCATAAGGACTGTGTGTGCTTTTTCCAGTCTAAGTGGCTGACACAAAGAAGTTACACTGAGTAACTGACTTACTAGAAGTCAGGAGTAATCCAGGCCTACTCAACATCTTTGTGAGTTTAAAACAAAATCTCTAGGGAGACCATCAGGGGGCGCAGACCAAGATGGCCGCGTAGATGATGAGCTCTGCTCATTCCCATTCTGATGCAGTGAACGCCTTGTACCCGACACGCAACTACATGTATTGAAATAGCGGCTGATGCCCCTGCGATTGAAAGATGACAGCGTGGAAAGCAGTAGCTCACCTAAAGAGAGCTGAGTGCAACCTGGAGAGGGGAGCACCTGATTGTATGACAGTGCCTCTCGTGGTGTGCAGCTGGGGCCTCAAAAGGCGGGACATGACTATAGGATTTGCTAGACTGGTGGAGATGGAGCACAGTGACAGTGCGTGAGAGGTGACGGCAGTGGGTACTATTGCTATGGAAGACCACCACGGTAGTTTGCAAGTACACAAAGGTACACCACAGCGAGACTGAGGGGGAGTTGAAAGGGCCCCTTCACTTGGTAGGGGATGCTGGAGCAGAAAGCTGATGTGCTGGTGTCCTGAGACATTGGCCCTGTAGTGTTGCTGCGCCTGGGCCTTGACAGGCTGTAGCATGGATAAGGGCAGCCAGGACGCAACAGAGGGCACGGGTGAGCGCTCCGGGTGGTTGAGGCACGAAATTACTGCCTTGGAAGAGAAGGTGCAAAGAGATAGTCGGGGGCAGAGCGAATTGATGGGGAAGTAAAGGACAAGCAGGCAGAGCTGAAAGCCCTGTAAATGGACATGGTGGTGTATAAATTGCAGTATTGTTAGTGGGGTGTCAAGGCGGATACCATTTTGACAGTGGGATTGCAAGCCCAAAAGACAGAAAAATGGGTTGAGGGGATTTCTGATTACCAGGGGAAGTATCACACTGGTCCATAGTATATCGCCAATCAGTTTGCTGCGTTTTATGAGGGTGTCTGTAGGGAGGAAAAACATAAAGGACTGCAGGGAGTTAGAGGGATATGTAGAGAAGAACCGTCTTCCGAGACATTCACGACCATAAAGGAGACTGGCATACTTTCACCCAGAGTGGCACACCATCATTACAGTAGATGCTAGTCCGGTAGGACTAAGAGCCATCCTTGCCCAAACAGACACCAATGACAACGCCCGACATGAGGTGGTGGCATATGCTAGCTGCGCCCTATCACACACGGAAAGGGCCGAGAGGGAAAGCCTAGCTGCAGTTTGGGCCTGCGAAAAATAGCACCACTTCGTCATCGGCCGGAAATTCACTCTCGTAACAGACCGTCGGCCCTCCACTCGATATATGGCAACCACAAGACCAAAATGCCGCCCCGAATAGAGCGCTGGGGAATAAGACTACAAGAATATGACTACGTGATCATCCACAAACCCGGGGGTGAAGCCAACCCGGCAGACTACCTGTCCAGGCACCCCATGATGAACAAAGACGACGCCCTGCCCCATGAGGCCGAAGAATACATCTCCTATGATGCCATGCCACCGACAATCTCAACAGCAACATTTGAGGAAAGAAGCAAGGCCGATCCAACGATCAAGGCCGCCGTTTCCCTCACCCGATCCAACACATGGAGAGAGCGCCAAAAACAAAAAGGAAACGGAGGGGAGGAAGCAGACAAGAAAGATCTCGATCGGCTTGCCAAAGTGCATGGCGAACTGATAGCCACAAACCAAGACATACTACTCCACGGAAATAGGCTAGTGGCCCCGAAAGACCTAAGGAAGACCCGGGTAACACTAGCCCATGAAGGCAACAGGGGAATTGACAACACAAAAAAGATCCTCAGGAACAACGTCTGGTTTCCCTACATGGACGCGGTAGTTGAAGACGTGCTGATGCACTGCAGACCCTGCCAACTAGCAGCCAAACGGTCAAACCTGAACCCCCTCCAACTAACCACACTTCCGATAAGGCCCTGGCAAAAAGTTGTGATGGACTTCTATGGACCCCTAGAAGAAGGTGGATGATGCCTGTTGGTAATCATCGATGAATATTCTAGGTTCCCATTTATCAAACAAATACAATCGACATCATTCACTGAAACAGCACCCATCGTGGACAAACTATTCAGCGAGTGGGGCATCCCGAACATTGTCAAGACAGATAACGGATCCACATTCCAAGGACGAGAGTTTGCTAAGCTTGCAGCCCACCTAGGATTCCACCACCAGAAGGTCACACCACTCTGGCCCCAAGCCAACGGGATGGTGCAGCAGTTCATGGCCACCATCAAATTAACCAGACAGAAAGCTACAGTGGAGCAGATACCCCACACGCAAGCCATCTGCAGTATGCTCAGGAGCTACAGGAACACTCAAGACGACGTGACGGGAAAGCCGCCAGCTGAGCTCATGGTGAGATACCAGCCCCGAACACGCATTCCCCGATGGGAAGACTACACACCTGAAGAAGATGCAGCCTTCAGAGAACGAGACGCCGAGAAAAAAATGAAGGCCAAAGAGTGGGCCGACAAAAAGAGGAGAGTGAAAGAACACCAACTAGAAGTAGGACAAGCCGTCCTATTCCGGCAAACTCAGCGCAAGAAAACAGAAACACGCTACAGCCCTGAACTTCGGGTCATCACAGCCATTAAGGGACCCATGGTCACGGCGACCGGAGAACTAGGGGACATCACCCGAAACTCCTCATTCTTTAAAATGTTAGGTCTTGAAGAGCCAGAGACACAAGAGGCAGAAGCCGAAGATCCAAGCGAGGAAGACGAGATAGAACCCCCAGTCGAAGCGAGTGGTGAAAGTAGAGAATCCCCAGGCAGACCACTCAGAACAGTAGAGAGACCAGTGAGACTCATCGAACAGATGTAGTCGGACTTTCATGTTAAGCACGGGGGAGATGTTGTACGTGGGTAAAGGGACGCAGCCCCTTTAAGAACACACACGGACACCAAGGCGGGAAGAGTGCGGAAGGGGAGGGGCCAGGGAGAGGAAAGGCATGATGTAGGAGAGATTATGGGAAGGTTGATAAGAACGGTGTCTCCGTGTTTCTGTGGTATGCATGGCTGTTGATGAGTGCTGAGAGCCCCAACAAGAGGAGGCGGCTGAGGTGGACACCCAGTTTACACAGGAAGACATCTTGACAGCTATTAGAAGGATGCAATGGGGCAAGGCTACGGGCGAGGATGGGTTCACAGCGGGTTTTTATAAGACGTTAGCAGGAGAGATGCCCCCCATAAAGTTAAACTGTTTAAACATATTGTTGAAAAAAGGGAGGGCACATAGGTTGTTTTGTCAGGCTCTCATAGTGGTGATACCGAAAGAAGTGCAAGATCCAAGTTCATGCAAGTCATACAGGCCTATATCTCTCCTTAATATAGATGCTAAAATGTTTGCAAGGTGCTGGCATCCTGCTTTGAGGGAAGAATACTCTGATTGGTTCATTCAGACCAGGTAGGTTTATAGTTGGGAGACAGGATATGGAAACATTAAGAAAGACTTTGCATCTTGTGGATGCAGCCGGAAGGAAGGACGGAAATCTAACGCTTTTATCTTTCTTTTTTTTTTTTAAACTTTTATTTTTGCTGGCAGAGGCAAACAACATACAGACACGTCAGAGGCATATGGACGAATATGTAACATATACATGCGCATACAGAACAAAAAGGCAAGTATACGGCGACAGCAGACAGGGGGCAGCATATCACAGGTGACCAGAACACAGAGCCACCGACTGAGGGGCTAGGGGGATTCATCCGTTGAAGAAGTGTCACTTGAGTTAATTAAGTAACTGTTGAAAGCCGACCATATGTTCCGAGGTCGAGAGCTCACTGGGAGCATGCCCAGAAACTCCTACTCGCAGTTTCGGGACCACGCAAGCAGATTTAACCACTTCTGGAATGTAGGGGGCGTAGGGCTTTTCCAGTTTTGTAAAACACATTTCTTGGCTATGACACAGCTCACATTCAAGAACCTAACAATGTCTTTAGCCCCTCCAGTCTGCCACACCCCGAACAGAACCCCCATTGGATCGGGATCAACAACAGTATCGGTGATTGCGGACAATGGCCCTCATTACAACTCAGGCGTTAAGGGTTAACGCCACCATTAACCCTTAACGCCTGATTCCACCTTAACGCCTGCTTTTTGCAGGCTTTAAGTTCCATGGTGCTAAGGCACCTTGGTGCTAATTACGGCACCATAATTTACGGTGCCGTAATTAGCGCCTTCCCCACTCCCATTATGCCCTATGGGGTAAAAATGGGAATGGGGAAGGGAAAATGGGAAATGGGGATTTACCGCCCCACTCACCTTGTAGTGGGGCGGTAAATCCGCCATCCACCATGGTGTAAATGTAGTTTACACCATGGTGGTAAAGTTGGTGCACTTAGCACCTCAGTTGTAATGAGGGCCATTGTCTCTATGACTTTACTCCAAAATGTGACCAGTTCCGGGCAGTCCCAGAACATGTGCAGGTGGTCAGCACCCTCCGCACCGCAGCGGGGGCACAGTCAAGGGTCAGAACGAGCAAACTTCGAGATCCTACCTGGGGTATAATACAACCGGTTGAGTAATTTATACTGTATGGTGTGGTAGCGGAAGTTTAGGGACACCCTGCTAGTATGAGAACACATCTTCTCCCACTGTTGATCCATAAGGTCCAGCTCCAGCTCGGAGGCCCAGCCGGCACGAGCCCTGGATGGAGGGGGAGAAGCAGCGGGCAGGAGGAGCTTGTACAATGAAGAGACCACCCCACGGGCACCACCCGAGTTAGCAATGTAAGCAATTCCAGGAGAGTCCTGGGGCTCAACGGGGAAAACAGGCCAGGCATTTCGAAAGGCAGCACGGAGTCTGTAGAACTGCAGGAGCTCCAGAACCGAGCCCGAGTGTCCCGGCCTCCACGTGTGCGGTGTTATGAACTGTCCCTCCGGATAAAAATCAGTGAGGGCGCGGTAACCCAGGGCCTCCCAGTGTCGCGCCAGGGTGGTATCGTGTGTGGGTTCCATCCCGGGAAAGCTCCAGGCGGGGAGCCATTTGTAGTACGGGTTTTGCTCGTCGCAGGTTTTAAATATCTGGCCCCAAGCCTGCACCGTAGTCCGGACCGGGTCAATGGGCGAGTCCGGCACATACTGCCGGTCCAGAATCAGGGACATTACATCGGTGCCTGCTGCTGCCAGAGCCTCGAGTTTGACGTGGGGACGGGGTGTAGGCCCAGGATACCAGTAGGTTGCGAACTGCGCCTGTGAAGCAGTCCAGTATCGCAACAGGTCCGGGGCTGTGAATCCCCCTTTGTCATAGGGTAATGACATATCCGACCACTTTTTACGCACAGCGCCAGAGTGCCACAGGAGTTGAGCGAGCAGAGTGTGCAGGTTCGCAAAGTATCCCCTACCAGGCCAGACGTGGACATTACTAAATACATAAAGGAACTTAGGGAGCAATATCATCTTTACCAGCGAAAGTCTTCCG
This sequence comes from Ambystoma mexicanum, assembly GCF_040938575.1. Lineage (NCBI taxonomy): Eukaryota > Metazoa > Chordata > Amphibia > Caudata > Ambystomatidae > Ambystoma > Ambystoma mexicanum. The sequence goes on along the minus strand of NC_090938.1, from coordinate 186,159,331 downwards.
GCCAATGACAGTGGAAGAGCGCGCCAGCGTGCAACCTTGATCTCGGCCTGCTCTGCAGCAGTCCGGTAATTGTCTGCCAGTAGCGTGTCTTTGGAGAGGGACACCTGAACCCCCAAGTACTTAATCCCGTCCGGGGACCAGCGGAGCGGGTACTCGGTGGTGGGCTGCACCGTGGAGCTAGTGAGGGGAAAGATCTCAGACTTAGTATAATTTATAGTAAACCCAGAGTATGTACCAATGCGGGTGATGTCACGCAGAATTGGGTCTAGATGGGCCGTTGGGTCTCTTACAAAGAGCAATACATCGTCCGCATAAAGCGAGATAATTTCAGGGGAGTCTTTCAGCCGCACCCCTTTGCGCGCATGCCTTTCCCTGACATAATCGGCCATCGGCTCTATGGCCAAGGCAAACAGGATCGGGGAGAACGGGCAACCCTGTCGAGTGCCTCTGAGAAGAGGGAACAGACCGGACGTCTGGGAGTTAACTCGCACTCTGGCCACCGGGGAAGTGTACAGTAACCGAATGTATGCTATCATGTTGGGCCCTATACCCATATTTTCTAGAACCAACCATGTATATTTCCAAGACACCATGTCGAACGCCTTCTGGGCATCCAGTGTGACCGCGACCGCACTCACCCCCTGGTCAATGCGTGACATCACATTAAGCAGCCTTCTAATGTTGTGTGATGTTGACCTCCCGGGAACGAATCCCGACTGATCATCATGGACCATGTACGACATGACCGGGATGAAGCGATTAGCAATCACCTTGGCAAAGATTTTGGTGTCCAAATTCATTAGTGAGAGGGGCCTATATGATCCGCACTCATTAGCGGGTTTACCAGGTTTAAGCAGGACAGTGATGACTGCCTCTCGCAACGATGGGGGAAGGGCGCCCAGCCGGAGTGACTCGTTCCAAACCTCCAACAGTTTGGGGGCCAGAATGGCCACGTGCTCCTGATAAAACTCAGCTGTCAGCCCGTCCGGGCCAGGTGCTTTTCCTTTAGGGAATTTAGATATAGCCTCAACTATTTCATCCAAACGGATGGGGGATTCCAATTGGTCTCTGGTAGCGGGAGAGACAATATTCGTGGGGATCTGCTCGAGGAAGTTGCGCATTTGGCCCTCGCTGTGCTCGGGGGGTTGGGTGTACAGTTCTGAATAGAAGTCTGTAAAGACCTCCAAAATACGTTGGTCCGACCACAGTTCCGACCCCTGGGGGTCCTTGATACAAGAAATCTGGGCTTGGCCCCACTCACCCCTCGCCAACGCCGCCAGCGTCCTGCCGGGCCTGTCCCCCTCCCCATATTTACGGGCAGCCTGCAGGCGACTAAAGTAGTGAACTTCCCTTGTAGCCTGTTCGTTAAAGAGTTGGAGTTCCTCGCTGATCCGGGACAGGATGGCAGGGTCAACGGATGCAGGATGGGCACTCTCAAGTTCACGCAGCCTGGTTTCAGAGCGGGCAAGGGCAGCCCTAATGGCCTTGAGGACTCCCGCCTCCCTAGAAATGGACATTCCTCTGATAAAGACTTTGAAAGCCTCCCACCGGACCCCCATAGAGGTAGCCTGGGGCGTATTAAGCTCGAAATAGGACTGGATATCGGACAAAATGTCAGCCCTGAAGACTATGTCTTGTAGAGCAAGGGACTTGAAGCGCCATGTGTTAATTGTGGGGGGGGGGGGCCCACCCAGGTCCAGGGATAATCGGATCGGTGAATGGTCCGACAGGGTACGCGCCAGTATCTGAGTTTCCACCACCCTCCCCAGCAAGGTACTGGACAGGAAGAACATGTCAATTCTGGCAGAGCTATCATGCACAGAGGAATAGTGAGTGTATTCACGCGTCTGCGGGTGCATTACCCGCCATGGGTCTTGAATGTCAAGGGTTGTGCTGTGTGCAAGGAGCTTACGGGCAGCGCTGGAAAGGAGTCTGGGGGCCGAGCCTATTCTGTCCAATGTGGTGTCTAATATGAAATTCATGTCCCCCCCAGATGATCTGCACCCCGATGTATCCCAGCAATATGGAGGCCACCAGGTCGATAAAGTCGGGAGAGTCCACATTAGGGCCATATGTATTAACTAGCAAATATTCCCTGTTGGCTATTGCACAATGTAGGATGACGTACCTCCCCTCTGGGTCTATGTAGCTCTTATGGAGCACGAACTTGAGTGACCTGTGGATCATCGTTAATACCCCTCTGGCGCGGGTCGAGTAAGCAGTAGAATATCTGTGGGGACCCCACGATGGTGCCATGCACCTGGTCAGCCGGCCTTTACAGTGTGTTTCCTGCAAAAGCAGAATCTTACAGCCGTGCCTGTTGGCGTAGGCCACGATTCTGCGCGTTTTGGTGTAATTGCTTAAACCCCGGACATTCCAGGACATTACTATTGTAGACATTTCAGATGCCTAAGGTACATCCCACAGGCGGCGCCGGGGCCCACACCCTAAGTGAGCAGGATCCTCACAGGAGTTGCCCTCCCACCTCTGTCGCCGCAGTTCAGATGCGAAATCAAGCCATCTCGGGTATAGAAGACCCGATGTGACGCGGTCTGTCGGTCCGCCTCTGCCTTTTCCTATAACATTCCCCCAAACCCCAACAGTGCCAACCCCCACCCTCACTGCCCACCCCCAACTTGCAGTGTAAGACCCCCACCCCCCTGTACCGGTGTCATCAGTAAACCCGACTCTCCCCAAGCGGCAGAGGTCGGAGGGCGTGGTCCAACCGGTATACACCCCATTGAATGCCCAACAGGGGCAAACAAACAGTGACAACCAACAAAACATAAACATTGCAATCGCAAGTAGGTGTGCTGTTGCCGTGTGGGCGGCTCTTAGAATAACATGTCGAACAGCATGTGCTGCCGGATGTAAGTTCTGCTACGGGCGGATCTCCAAACAGGTCTCCATGCCTAGCTGAACGCTGGGGCGAGACCAGACCAAGAAATAACTAGGGAACATGACCGGCGGGGCGGCCCGTAGGGCAGGGAGGGCGCCGTCGACCCCAGTCAGGTCTAGTCCCAGCCCCATCAGACGCCAGAGGAGCTTGGATCGTTGGGTGTACAGTACGTTGTTGCCATATACACGTTCCAAGTCTCGGATTCACTGGATTGATAAATGGGTTCCGGGTAGTGTCTCTCTGGATCACTCGACCTCGGCAGGGGGGCCCGCCGGGCCAGGGAGCGGTAAGTGTGCTTCAATGAATTTCACCGCTTCCTCCGGCACGGTGAAGAAATATAGTTTGCCATTGTAGGTAATCTTAAGGCGTGCCGGGAAAAGAATAGCATAGGGAACATTACGCTCTCTAAGAAGCTTCTTGACTCCAATGAACTGGCGCCTCTCCTGCTGCACCGCTATTGAAAAATCTGGAAAGATCCTTATAGTGTGTGAGTCAAGGAGCAGGTCTCCCTTCTCCCGCGACAGACGGAGGATAAGGTCTCTGTCCCTATAGTTGAGGATTCTGGCTATTATGGGCCTAGGGAGATCACCCGGTTTGGGCCTTGGTGATAGAGCACGATGAGCACGCTCAACAGTGAAGTACGGAGACAGGGCCGGGTTACCCAGCAGATCCTTGAGCAGGGTTTCCACTGCATCTTCCATGCGCCCCTTAAGGGCATTTTCAGGGACTCCGATGATACGTAGATTATTTCTGCGAGAGCGGGATTCGAGGTCGTCGCACTTCGCTTTCACACTACGCATGTCACGCGACAGGGAAGCAACAGTGTTCTGCAGCACATGTATTTCATCCTCATTTGTTGATATCCGATTCTCAGCGTCAGTAATTCTGGTCCCCGCCTGATCCACCCATGTTTTTAATGAGGCGACATTGGCGTTGATGTCGTCCAGCTTCTCGTGAAAGGAAGCGAAGTTCTTGGCCATCGATTCCATAAGTGTAGTCAAATCAGGGGGTGAGGCAATGGGAAGGTGGTCCGCCACCCGCTCCTCCTGTATGGGCGATTCATGATCCTCCTCTCCCCTCGGGACAGCCCTGGCGAATCTATCCATGGCTCCCCCTCTGGAAGACCCCTTGGTCTTATTAGGCATCGTGGATTCAGATGCAGGAGTGGCGCTGAGCAAAGATCCGGTTCCTGAGGGAGAGAGCGTAGTCCCAAGGCTAATGGGGCAAGGTGGAGGCGTCCGTATATCCCCAGCAGTGGTGGAGGCAAATGTCAGTAGGGATAAGGATTGCCACAGGGGCCGCACCACCGGAGGGGGACCCGGTGCAGATGAGGGCAGCCGCCCCACAGTTACTGCGCGGTATCAAGGTGGGGGGCAGGTGCCCAGCATGTAGAATGAGAAGAAGGAACGGGCCTGGTGTGTATCCTCTTGGCCTGTGCTGCGGGGGGCGTAGGAGGCCCGGGGGTCTCCGGTAGGCATCAGGCCAGCAGCGTGGTAAGAGGGTTGTGGGTATCTACTGCCCAGAGCGGGACTCCCCCCCACACCTCACCTCAATATGGCAGTGAACCAGTCCTCGCCGGCCAGCAGCGGGTCGGGGGCCAACAGCGAGCCGCAGATGCAGCGTTTCACCCAGGGAGGGCAGCAGCCGCCCGTCGTCCAGCCGCACGGCCCAGGTCGGTAGGGCACCAGGATAGGCGAGCGGGGCTCTCAGGCGCCGGCCCACCCGCCTCGGCGGCGATCAGCACCCGCCCATGGTCCGCCACGACACCTCCACTTCACACAGGCCGGATGGGTACCAGGCCGCCGACAGGGCGATCCGCACAGAGGGGCAGCCGCAGCCCGCTCCACAGCTCCAAGCCTCCACCTGGCGGGGGTCACAGATAGGCGAGCGGTGCACACAGGGGCAGCGCCCTGACCCGCGTCGCAAAACACGGCAGGCCACCCAGCGGGGGAGACAGGAAACAGGCGGATGCCGACGCCGCGGCCTTCACGAGGCTGTGGGCCGCCGCAGTAGAGGGCCCGTCCGGAGGCTTCCCGACCCAGAGAGGAGCCGGAATTTCGCAGGCAGCAGCACGGTGATGCAGGGCAGCGGCCCAGCCGAGATGCGGGTTGATTGTACCCCGTTGGTCGCAGATGGAAGCAGATGTCCGCCGATCCCACACGAAGCTCAAAGGCTAAGCAGCCATCTTGGGCTGCTCCACAGCGCCACCCCATAACGCTTTTATCTTTCGACGCCAAAAAAGGCTTTTGATAGAGTTGACTGGGTGTTCCTCTATGCGGTGCTCCAAAAATGTGGGTTCGGGCAGGCCATCCTAAAGGGTATTAAGGAAATATAAAATGAACTGGGAGTGAGAGTGGCAGTGAATGGGAAAATCTCAAGAGGAATCACCTTGAGGAGAGGTATGAGGTCAGGGTTTCCTCTTTCACAACTCTTGTTTGTGTTGTCCCTTGAGCCCTTAGAGGAAAAGCTACGGGGTGCCTCTCAAGTCAAGGAAGTGAAGGTAGGGGAGCGGAATTGAGATTCTCCCCATACACATGCTAGATTCCTTTTTTGTGGAAGTGAGAGGTTACATGCTTCATTTCCTTTGTCAGGTGAAGAAACAGCGTACAGCATGTAACACTCAGTTAGTGCCAAAGGAGAAAGGTCGGGCAGGATTTCCGGCCCTCAGCCTATATTATGGGGCAGCGCAGCTAAGGGTGTTGGTGCCTCACCTGGGGGAAGACACAGATAAGCAATGAGTTTTTGTTCAGAATCATCATTTGTGACCGGTGACAGTAGGGGAATGGTTGTGGGATCCTTGGGAAAGACTGCAGAGAAGGATAAGGGAACCTCCTATCCTGGGTGTCCTTTGAAACATTTGGAGGTGTGGCTAGGGGATGCGGGGGTCACCACATGACCATCTATCCTCAGCCACCTATGGGCACCACTGATACAGGATGATATCCTGCACCCCGAACGATATCAGGGTTGGTACAAGGCGAGGCTGGCGAGAGTCAGACATTTGTGGGTGAAGGGTACATTTATCTCCCTGGAAGAGTTCAAAGTGTTGCTGCAGATTGGCCCTCTATCTGTGTTCTCCTACTTGCAATTAAAGGGGCTATTTACAACTGAAAAATGGAAGGGGTCAATACTGCAGGAGCTCACGAGAACAGAGAAGATATCGGACGCTCAGGGAGGGATAAAGTGGCTTATTTCGTTTTTGTGCGTAGCGTTAGTGGAGGCGACACGTGGGACCACTGAGAGACTGAGGGTTACATGGGAGAGGGACTTTGGATGGGAATTGAACCCCCATGTGTGTAGTGTCATGTGTAAAAGAGCTTTGGCATGCCAAAACAAGCTACATGGTATCAAGTTGTTAGACCATTGGCTATACGACCCAGCCGGCTCCCTAAAATGTTTGCTGGTGTGAGCCTGTAGTGCTGGCGTGGGTTTTTGGGAGCAGGCAACATATTGGCTCTTGTGGTGGTCATGCAGGGAAGTCCAGGTGTACTGGCCTGAGGTTCTGGGCTGGGTCAAGGAGGCAGGAGGGATGGAGAGGGCTTGGGACCCCATGCTACTACTACTCGGGGTGGAGGAGGTGGAAGATGAATGGGGTTCCTTGCCACATATGGTGCATTTTTTGCTTTTGGTATCCAGGGCTTGCCTGATGACTTATTGGAAGAGGGTTCAGTTGCCGGCCATGGCAGAGTTTTTCAGAAAAGACAGGCAACTGTATTTAATGAAAAACATACTACAGCGTTACATGGAAAGGGTACAGGAATGGAAATGCAATGGCTGGGGTTCTACAGGGCATATGCGGTAACACAGTCACAAAACACGGAATGAAGGTCATTCAGGGGAAATGGTTAACCGAAGGAGTTTACTAGGCTGACGGACAGTGCCCACCCCACCCCCTTGCAGTGGTTGCCTCGGAAGAAAGGGGACATAGCCCAATTAAGAGGTTGTTTCCGACTCAGGCAGGTGTATGTATTTCAGGTGCCAAGAAAGTGTTTGTTTATTTTTTGCTTTACGAAGAGGGAGGGGTTGTTGCGTAGTGTATACGCTGTTAATACGCATGTGCGAGCGTGATCGAGGCTCGTGCATGTGCCGTTTGAATAAAGAAAGTCACCCGGCAGTTGGAGCCGGGGACCCGAGCAGAACACACACGTCCTGCGTGGTCCCTAGCGTGTGCATGCTTGCATGCATGTGAGTGCCGGTGGGGGCCCTGGCCAGCCCCCACCCTACAACACTGGCGACGAGGAGGCTCAGGAGCGTTCCATCACCGTTCAGACGGCGTTGGAGTCGGAATCGTTGCTCCGTGTTGTTACGAACTCATGCGTATCGCTGGCGGCTATTTTGTCTCATCAAGGATCACAGCGGTAGTGGCCCAGGAGGGTGCTTGTGCGCCGGCTGCGATCCCCATTGCGTGACAAGCTAATTTTTGGACCCTTCCACAGCCCTAGCTCACTGCAGGGCTGTGGCTTCAAAAAAAAAAAAATCTCCTTGGAGGAAGACAAGAAGATCAACAGGGGTGCAAAGGACTTTCCATGTTTGGCATCTTCAGGCTTTCCATGTACAGCCATTAGTGTTTGGATTACCATCATCTCCTCTGGTGCCTGGGTTCCATCTCCACTGTCAAGAAACAACAATCAGTGAGTACTTTGCCTGATTATCGTCATGGTTGAGGAAGGAGAAGAAGGGGGTGCCCCTGCGCCTATCCCACGCAGGATGCACAGCACATTAGCCCCCATGCCCGAATTTGACACTACTGGTCCACCATCCAAATTACGGCCGAAATGGCTCCTGTGGGTCATGAAACTAGAAATGTTTTTCAGGGCCTCTGGGGAGGAGGATGACAACTCGAAAATTGCAATCATGGTGTACTCCGCAGGTACGGAGGTACACAGGATTTATGACTCTCTCAATATCCCGGTGGTCACGTATGATGCCGTGAAGCAGGCCCTATGAGATCATTTTCTGCCCATGGCTAATATGGACTTTGACAGATTTGTCATGTGTGCGGAAAGGCAGCAAGAAGAGGAGTCGCTGGACCAGTTCCTGGCAAGCTCCTGCAGGTGGGTGAATGAGGAGGAGATGGTCCGAAACCAGCCACTGCAATGGTGCAGTTCCGGGAAGCTAAGGAGGCAAGTACTGAGAGAGCCTGGTCTGACCCTACAGCAAATCCTGGACACGGGGAGAGTTTACGATCTGGCGGAGGGCAGGGGGGTGAAGATGGATGCAGTCACACACTCTGGCAAGGGCGAAGAGGCATTTGCCATTGGACACTCTGCTCCAGGGAGGGCGCGATGGACACCAAGGAGAAGAGATGACCCTCCAGCACCTGCTAATGCTCAGTCGTGTCCCTAATGCGGGTATGACCTGCCGCACGTGGGGGAGTGCCCGGCAAACTCGAGGGTCTGCGGCCGGTGTCACACACCAGGACATTACACGAGGGTGTGCAGGGCAACCACACCGGTAGCAGCCTCGAGAGGACCAGCGAGAATTGGCGGGAGCAATACCCACAGGGTGAGGGGCGTGTCAGCTGTCGAGCAAGGCCTGCAGGACCTGAACATCACAGAGGAAGAGGAGGAAGAAGAGGAAATCTTATTTATCTCAAGCATTGCCACAGGCCCTAGAGGAAGCCGACAACCAACATGCACAGTAAACATCGGAGAAGTTCCCACCCGATCCTCATGGATACGGGGGCGTCAGTCTGTGTGCTAGCGACTGAACATTATGAAGCACTCCCAGGCCCTCCCGAATTGGCGAAATCCAATGCGCGGATATACGCCTTCGGGGGAGACACGCCACTCCCCATCCAAGAAGTGTTCATGGCACATGTGTCCCATGGACAGAGCAAGATAAAGGCGAGATTCTTCGTTACAAGCGTGAGCCTGCACTCCCTCCTAAGTTGTGCTGCCTCCGAAGCACTGAACATTGTGCACTTCACGTTTGCTGTCTATCACACAGACCTGGAACGCCTGCTACAACGCTTTGACATGCTATTCCAAGGGATAGGTAAGCTAAAGGCCGACCCCATACGGCTCCACATCGATGGGTCGGTGAGACCAACAGCGCTCAAGCATCCCTGCATCTAGTTCCACCTGAGGGCACAGGTGGAGAAGGAGTTATAAACACTGGTCGACCTAGACATTATTGAGAGAGTGGAAGGCCCAACATGAGGTTGCCAAACATGGCGATCAAAAGGGAACGTCACCTCACGCCCACACTAGATGACATTGTCGGCGAGCTACAGGGGGCAAGAGTCCTTTCTAAACTGGACCTGAGGTCTGGCTACCACCAGCTGGAGCTCCACCTCGAGTCAAGATACATTACCACCTTTACGACTCACGAGGGGCTATACCAGTTTAAGAGGCTCAGCTTCGCGGTCTCATCGGCTGCAGAAGTTTTCCAGAATGCCATCAGGGGGGCCCTGTCGGGGCTCAAAGGGGTAATCAACATGCCAGACGACATCCTGGTGTTCACAAGATCGGAAGCAGAGCACCTGAAGTGCCTGGAGAACACCCTGGAAAGACTCCGCAGCCTAGGACTGACCCTACACAAACAAAAATGTGAATTTTTGAAAGACCGACTGGAATTCTTCGAGTTCGTGTTCCACGCCGGGGGCATCTCCCCAGATGCAGAGAAGGTGAAGGACATCCAAGAGGCCGCCCCGCTGGGTTCGCCTGCAGAAATCAGGAGATTCCTGGGGATGGTCAATTACTGTGCATGATTTATTCACAATTTGGCCTCCCTGTCGGAACCCTTGCGGGCGCTGACTACATCTGATGTGGCCTGGACCTGGACCGGGAAGGAACAGGGGGTGTTCACTGCCATCAAGAATGCCCTGTCGGGGCAAGAGACCATGGCCTACTTCAATCCGGACCAGGAGTCGGAGATCGTGGTAGACGCCAGCCCGGTAGGACTGGGATCGGTCCTCATGCAGGCAGACCCTCAGGGGAACATGCGGCCCATTGCTTACGCCAGCAAAGCTCTCACCGAGACTGAGAAGTGATATTCTCAAATTGAGCGTGAAGCCTTGGCTATCTTATGGGGCTGCAAGCATTTTCGGATTTACATTCTAGGGAAGCCTGTAGTTGTTGTGACGGATCACAAGCCCCTGATCCCGATCATGTCCCGGACATCATCCAAGCTGCTGCCTCGCATCGAGAGATCGATGCTCTCGCTCATGGAGTGCAGGGTCAAGCTGCTGTATCGTCCTGGCACGCACAACCCAGCGGACTATCTGTCCCGACACCTGGGAGCTGGGCAGCCCAGGGACTCGGCGGAGGTGGCGGATTGTGTGGAAGCAGTGCACCTGGTGGTGAAATCGGCGCAACCCGTCGCCCTGGCGCGCCACGAGATTGGCGACGAATCAAACGTAGACGAAGTATTCCTGAGAATCAAGGAGGCTGTGGCCAGTGGGGAATGGCGCGAAGTGCTCATGAACAATGCCAGAAGGGACGTCGACGCACAAAAGGACCTGCAGGCTCCCTGGAGGGCACGCCACGAGTGTTGGTAGAAGAGGACGGTCAACTGCTGAGGGGGCACCAAATAGTTATCCCACGTGCACTGGTGGGCAAAGTGCATCAGATTGCCCACAAAGGGCACCAGGGGACGGCAAAGACGAAAGCACGCCTCCATTTGAAAGTATGGATCCCGGACCAGGAGAGCAGGGTAGACGAATTTTTGAGGGCTTGCATCCCCTCCCAAGCAGCGAGTCCGGTGGAGAGAAGGCCACCCATTCAGGCCATGGAGAGGAGTGAACGCCGGTGGGGAACAGTGCATGCAGACTTCGGGTCCACGGGCCGGGGAATGTTCTTTTTGGCAGTGGTAAACCAGTGGTCGCGCTATCCCGAGGTGGAGCTGGTTGAGTCCACGGCCAGTGACCACACCATCCTGGTCATCGAAAAGATGTTTGCCACACATGGATTTCCCCTTGAGATATGTTCGGATAACGGAGCGCCGTGCCAGGGGCAACAGTTTGCTCAATACTGTGAGGAAAGGGGGATAAAGCATCGGAAAGTCACCCCACTCTGGCCCAGAGCAAATGGGGAGGTGGAACACTTCATGCGGACGCTCAATAAGGTCTTCCGCATATCGCTGAATGGAGGGGAGGAACTCCGGCGCAACCTGTTTGACTTTCTGCACGAATACCGCACGACCCTGCATCAGTCCACTGGGGTCGTGCCAGCGGAGGCCCTCTTCAAACGGGCTCCACGAGGACTGTTGCCCGAAGTTGAAGGTCGATGTCCGGGAGAGATTGATAACAACCGTGTGCGAGCAGAGAAGGCTGCCCAGAACGAGCGAGAGACTTTCCGGCGAAGATTACCGGAGAAGGTGATTGCAGTAGGGGACACCGCGCTGGTGCGAAATCAAAGGCCGGAAGGAAAGTTGTCATTGACTTACGGGGCGCAGCCACTGGGGGTGACTCATGTCAAGGGATCCATGGTCACCACAGCCAATGCCCGAGGGACAGTCACCAGGAATGTGTTGTTCTTCAAGCGCATAGAGGCAGCGCCAAACACGGAAGAGAGCGACATGCAGGGGCCAGACCAGAGTATGACGCAGGATCGACACCGAGAGACGATGGACCACCAGATGCTGCAGGGACACCAGAGGTGCCGCCAGCAGAGGCACGCAGGTACCCGAGCTGGGCGGGGCGCAAGCCGCCGCAGAGGTTCCAAGACTTTATTATGGACCCTGCCTCGTGACTGGTGGAAAACTGTTAGTATAAGTTTGAATTGTTAATGTTGATTGCATTGGTTATAACGGTTTTTTGTTTGGGGACAAAGGAGGGATGTTGCGTAGTGTATACGCTGTTAATACGCATGCGCGAGCGGGATCGAGGCTCGCTCATGCGCCGCTTGAATAAAGACAGTTACCCCGCAGTTGGAGCCGGGGACCCGAGCAGAACACATGCGTCCTGTGTGGTCCCTAGCGTGTGCATGCTTGGGTGCGTGTGAGTGCCGGTGGCGGCCCTGGCCAGCCCCCACCCTACAACAGGGGTGGTGTGGTGGGAGGGAAGTTTCATTGAGGAAAGAAGATGTGTTGAAGGGCTGTCAAATGATGTGCCTTAATGTGTCTTTCTGTATATGACAAAGCTCAATACAAATTGGAATTTAAAAAAAATCTCCAGGTTCAAGTCAAGGGAAAGTTGGCGTAAACTTTATGTAAATTGGCACCCATGTAATTGACAAACAGAATTTCCCTATTTAGTATATGAAGGTTTTGAGTAAGCCGGGGCGTACACATTGCCCAAACCACAAGATGAAGGAGAAGCACATGACATTTTCTCGCTATTGAAATGTTACTGTAAAGAGGGTTGAAGAGGTGAGATCCTTTCCTTCCTGCAACTATTCAAAGCAAACAAAGTACAGACTTAAGGGAAAAAGATCAAAACATTTCCTGCCAGTGGTGTCCAAAGCAAACATTGTCTAATTGAATAATGGGATGTGCTGCCTATTTGTTGAATATAGAAACCAAAAGTAACTCTTAGTGTTCAGCTAACAATAACATATTTAAACAAAAAAACATATAATTGCAGATATATTTTACAGTTTTTCCCATGGTACAGAGTGCATAACATTCAATACTACCCACTAAATGGTATTCTTTTAAGCAACACCAGAAGGATGAAGGTCTGCCTCATAGATGATTCAAATGAGACCGACTCCAGGGGGGGTGCTGTTGTGTAGCTCGTGTGATGGCCGCAGCCTGAGAGTGCTCCGGCACAGGCTTCAATATATGGCTTAAAATCCTGTGTTTCTGCTACGTGTTGTCCAGAGAAAAATATGGTGAACTGTGTCGGAATCCCGACGGCAAGGAAAGATCCAGTGTTTTGCCTCCAGGACCGAGTGGGCCACCAGACCCTGGCCAGCGATCCCCGGGACCTCATCCTGACGAGCCGCCCCTCCCCCACTAATGGCTGAAAAACTCCTCGAGCTGCCACCCATGCTCGAATGATCAGGTGGCCTCCTCCCCGCCACTCTCCTCCTTAATCCATGGGGAAAGCGGGTGGCCCTCCACCCCGGAGACTCGGGGGACCCTGGACACTAGTGGACCGACGCAGGGTGGATTCGGAAACTGTGCGCTGGGAGTGCGACCTCGCCTGGGAACATCATCGCAGGCAAAGCCAGCCAGCCGGCCCTCCGTGCCTTCCAAATCTGGCTCGCCCTCCCAACAGTGCTCGGTGAGGTGTCTTCTTCCTGTGGAGGCTCGAGGCACTGAAGCACTGCCACCCGAGGGCTGGGGCTTGGTGGGGGTCCCTGGCCTGCATACACCCCACTGTGGGGCGACCTTGCTTGTTTGGATCCATCTCCCCCCGGACCCCGGCAGGAGTCACTGCACCAACAGCACACCAATACGGTGAGTCGGGAGGCCGGGGGGTTGACTCTGGATGCTGTCCCCCTCTCCTACCATTGGGGGCGATGGGTGGTCTGGCCCCCCATTTCTGTGCAGCTGCTTGAGTCCACCATTCCCCTGGGACCTGATCACACATCGCCAATAACGCAGCGCAGGGTCTCTGGACTGTTAGCCCCGTATAACCGTGGCCTGCAATATCACCCGTGCTGCCCCCGACCTGTTCCGCATTCCTTTTCCCATTTAGTTCCTCCTATGGGATCCCCCTGTGTGGTCCTCTCTGGCTGCTAAGGCTGAGCTCCTCTGTCCTTCTATATTGATGTTACCGCTTCTCCCTACAGTGCAACAGGAGGGGTGAGTGTTCTACTACCAGTCCCAGGCCCAGATCTGGAATCTGCATAATGTGGGGGCAGTATATGGGCCACCCCATAGGGCTACAGCACCGGCCTTCAGCTAGTCCGCTGTGGGCCCTTATAACACATTGCATCACCCTCCCCAGTGTAAACAGCATGCCAGCTGGACCTGCATTGGCCTCCTTGGTATCCATGAACGCTCTAACTCCCACCTGGGGCTCTGCCTAATATTAAACATCATGACCTTCCCGCCCACAACTCTGTCAATCGGCTGAGATGCTCGAGGGCCTCCGTCCATACTAACCCTTCGCGATAATCTCTCCTACAACCCGCTGGCATCACGAGCATCACAGCTTCTCTACCAACATGCCCAGAGGGGTCCACAGAAATGGACAACCCAAAGAAGCAGGCGAAGATGGATCAATATGCCAGATCTGATACAACAAATCAGGAGGACGAACCTGGCCCCTCCCAGTTTGATATTTCGGCCATCAACCAAACTCTGCTAGCATTAAAAAATAGTATGGATAACCTAGGAGCCAAAATTGACGCATTGACATGTAAAGTCGACGTATCTGCGGTTCAAATTGAAAAACTGTGTGGTAGGATGTCTGAGGCAGAACATCGGATTGGGGACGAAGAGGAAAAAATTGCTGAGCTTCAGTGGCAGGTGACGTCTCTCTAGCAAATGGTCAAACAAGTGGCCGCCAAGAATGAGGACTTGGAGGGATGGTCAAGAAGAATTAATGTAAGGATAACAGGGGTTGCCGAGTCCACCCCTATCGACAATATGGAACTCTTTGCGGAAAAATTGCTTAGGGATGTTCTCGACGAACCCCCCCCATTACAGATATGTTTATGGTGGAGCAGGCACATCGCTCTCTTGAGGCTAGCCCTCCCACGGGAGCTCTGGAGGGAGCCATCATCCCTTGCATATTTAACTATCGGGACCGGGACATTCTGCTACGAGCAGCAAGAGAATAAAAGACCCTACCGTGGGCCTCGGCAACAATAAGACTTTTCCCAGACTTCAGCCAACAGCTTCAAGATCAGCGAAGGCCCTTCCAATCAACGAAAAATATCCTGAGAAAGAAAGACATTCGCTACTCGATGATGTACCCCGCCAAGCTTAGGGTTGTCTACAAGGGGAAAACGTTATTCTTCACCTCACCGGAATCTGCAGAACGATTTGCTTCAGAGATCCCGGATCCGGAGGCCTCCTCTCGCCGCCAATCCTAAAAGCCTACCCTTGTGGGTCTGAACACATTCCACAGCCGCAACCTCTTGGCGGCTCCACCGGCATGCTCCGGAACCTCATTTGGCAATCTCTGGAACAATAACTATGTTTGGAATCATTGATATCAAAATCGCCACTGGGAGGCACAGCAGCCGCCGGCACCCCCCTATGCCCAGCCGCACCTGATTGAGTTAAAGTTTAATGGTTGGTGTTAAGTGGGTGGGGGTGTCAGTCTAGAAAAATGGATACCTCTCATGATTGACAGAAAACGTATTTTGGTGGCCGAAGGCCAACCGTCTCATGTATGAAACAATAGAAATACTGGTTTCCGAGTTTTACCAATGAACGGCCATTTTGATGTTACAAGGATCGCCATTTTGTTTTCTAACAATTGCTCATCGCTTTCTGTTCAAATTGCTTCGCAGCACATTTTCTGCTTACACTGCTCGACTGTTAACATTGTTGTCTGAACGTGAAAGGACAAGGCCGCAGAATGCCCGGCTTCCTCCCGAATGTAGCCTTGAAGCAGAGCCACAGGGCATTTAATCATTTCACAGCTGCCAGCCAGTCTCGTTATATGGTAGAATATGTTAGAATAAAGCAGCTAAAGGCTTGAATTATGCTCTTCTTATGGCCCCCCTTTCCCGTGTCCTGTAGAGCGTGTCGGCTCCCAGGACACGAATAGCTCCTCATATATAGCAAGGTCTGGAATGTGACTCTTCCCCCGTATGTAGCTTGCTTACAAGAACAGAAGCACTGAGTTCTGTTCAACAAAGAAAAGATGTCTCCACACTTGCAAGGTTGCATATTGTTACTAGAATAGATATTTGGAGGTGTCATATTCGTCGAAAGTGTCCATCATCAAACCGAGTTCAAAGAAACCCAATAAAGGGGGGGTGTTAAAAATGTCACATCTGATTGTATGATATGCATTTTGTATATATGTAACTGATGTACGTAATTTGCTCTCTTGCGTCCCTCAAGGTCTAGAGATACACGTCACGGAGCGTGAGACCGAGTTGGCCAACTGAGACTATTTGCTTTGCAATAAACACTAGCTTTGGGAATACAACCTTGTGTCTGACGTATCTATCGTGTGTGGTGACTTGCCTTGTTTCCATAACGCGAGGGACCCCTATGGGCCCCTTTCAGGGGGGTGGGATTTATTGGGCGGTAGGTTGGAGTTACTGGCGTGGGTGGGGGGAGTGTTTGGGTAGTTACAGTTCTGCTCTAGTTGGAGTCCTTATTTCAGTCAGGCGGAATGGGAGGGGAACTTGGGTTCTTGTAAGGTCGGGCACAGCACCAACTGGGAAGGGGGGAATCACCTTCCAAATGTACAAAACGAAGTTTACAATGGGTACACAGCAAGGCACAAACTCACCAAATGGTCGGGGGAATCACCTCACACCGCCATTCAGCTATGCAATCCAGCCCAGACTCGCCATGACACCCCCCATTAGTCCGGTTACACCTGTTAATTTAGACATAACCCTGATGTCATGGAACAATCGGGCTTCACTAATAGCAAGAAAACCAGCATAATCGTGAAATATGCCAGAAACAAACAGGTGAATGTCCTCTGCTTACAGGAGACCCACTTGAGCAAGGAGATAGACTCCCCTCCTTGCCAGGTTGACTATCCATAGATATAGCTCTTCCTTCACCTCCTTCTCTCGCGGGGTAACGATATATATACATTGCTCCCTGGAATTTAAACTGCACACTCAGAGGGCTGATGCGGAGGGCAGGTTTGGCCAAGTGGCCGGGGAGATTGCGGGGTGGTCCGTCCTCTTTATCAATATATACGGCCCTAATTATGATCGGCCTGATTTTTTTCAGGAGTGCTCGGAGCATCTGCGCTCTTTCCCTGGCTACGAGGTGGTATGGGCGGGGGATTACAAAATAGCGCTCTCGTTGCACCCAGATAAGTCATCCTCTGTGCAGGCCACCCTTCCTAAGGCGGCTCACTAAGGGAAAGCTATAACAGAGGATTAGGCCCTCATCGACGCTTGGCGGCTCCTACACCCTAACGGCTGATAATTCACCTTCTACTCTAGTGTATAGGGTGTTCATCTAGAATCGACTATATACACTTAACCCCTGAGCTTGCTCGGGTCACTCTTAAAATGCTGATACTACCCCGGACTCTAACCAACCAGTCCCCGATTCTTGTGTGCTTTTCTAGCCTGATACCTCCATCGAAACACCCTTGTTGGAGATTCAGGGCCCGAGCAATGGGGGACGTTGCATTTTGTGAAGATATGCGTAAATCTATTATCGAGGTCTTTCAAATAAATACTGACTCTATCCCGGACCCTAGGGTAGTTTGGGAAGCTTTTAAAGTATACATCCTTAGGTGGTGCATTTCACAGGAGGGCAGGGTCCTGAAATGTATCCGTAGATCCATACTAGCTAAAGAGAAGGAACTCAGGGAAATAAAGACCGGTCAATCGCACCGGGACTCTGTAGAGAGTTGGACCGAGCTGGAACAAAAGATGGAAAAGATCTGTGCATTAATGTACAACAAGGAAGGGTTCCTGGGCAATCCGATCATAACGGCCAGGTATCTAGAGGGTGATCGCCCTAGCAGGACTCTCGTGTGGGCCATTAGGCAGGAGCGCCATCCTAATCCTATACTAGAAATAGAGATGTCAGATGGGCTCCTCATTAGGGAGTCGTCAAAGATTAATGATGTATTACGCAAATAATATGCAAAACTCTACTCTTCACAATTGCTGGCTGTGCACAATGACATTGTACATTACCTGGATAAGGTTGCTTTGGGGTGGATTGATCCTGAACTCGGATCCCTACTAAATAATCCCCCTTCAGATGAGGAATTCCTCAGGGCAATCTGCTCCCTTCCAAATGGCAAGGCCCACGGTACAGACGGCATTACAGCTGAACTGTACAAAGCTTTTCCTGATTTTCTTGTTCCCCATTTGATGTCCATGTTCGAGGCAGCCACTGCGACGGGCGTCCTCCCAGAATCAACAAGCCCTGCCCTGGTCACAGTACTTCTAAAACCCGGTAAAGATCCTAACAAATGCTCCTCATACAGGCCTCTGTCTCTTATAAACACGGACAATAAGATTATCTCAAAATTATTGGCGGATAGACTCCTATCCCATATGCCTGGTCTGGTCCTCCCTGACCAGGCTGTCGTCATACTAGGTCGCTCCACTCAGAACAACCTGCAGAGGCTATTCACCTTGATGCATAATGTGAATCAATCGGTCCCGTTGGCTGTCGCCGCTTTGGACGCCAAAAAAAGCTCTCAACTAGGTTGAATGGCCGTTCCTGTTTGAGGTCCTCCGCCGCTCGAGTTTAGGCAACACATTCCTATACTGGGTACGCCTGCTGTATACGGCGCCAAGAGCCCTGGTACACACTAATGGTAAACAGTGTGAACCCATCTCACAGTACGAGACAGGGTTGTCCCTTCTCTCCCATCCTTTTTGCCCTGGCCATTGAACCAGTGGCTTGTGTTCTGAGAAAGTATCATGCGCAAGGGGAATAACTCTCCACTCTTATACCTCCGTCGTCTCTCTATACGCGGATGACATGTTATTGTACATTAAACACCCCATGAAAACTTCCGTACAATCGTAGAAGAAATCATCAGGTTCGGTGCCCTGTCCGGACTACGGATTAATTGGTCCAAGTCAGAGGTTCTCCACCTTACTGCATGTGCAACCCCATATGATGCGGGTAACGATTTCGCAAGGTGTCCCCAAGGGATTCGCTATCTAGTTATCCATGTATCCACGTCCCCTACTAAGTTATATAAGGAAAATTACTTAACGGCTCTCCAAACTTTGGAACACAAGGTGGATACTTGGATTCGACTTCCCATCTCCAGCTAGGATCTTGCTCTTAAAAATTGTTGTTTTACCTAAACTACTGTATGTCTTTAATAATGTCCCAATTTGGCCCCCGGCGAAATACTGGGTTAGTCTGAAGAGTTTGGGTCACCAAGAAACATCATGGCTCCATCCCGAGGGCGTTCCTCCCCGGTAAACCATGAAGGATGATAGACGCACTTGGCTATCCGGTCTCCCCCATGGAGCACAGAGCGAGGGGGCTGTGAGGGAACATTTAGATAAGCCTCTCGCCGTGGGTCCGGCTACTGAGACAGTATTGAACATTGGTTTTGTATACCGGAATCCAGGTGGCACAATGGATTCAAGACTATGTGGGAAGTTGTGACAGGGTCCTGGAAGGTGTTGGGGGTGGGGGGGCTGTGGGGAGGGATTGGGTGACACTGTGCCCCGGTTGGGTCATTTTTTAAAATAATTCTTGTATGTTGAATTATAACAATAAAAACAGGTTTAAAAAAAAAATTGAGACCGACTCCACCTCAGCCCTATAGGCCTTTGTGCGATTGTCTTGCAGCTATGGACATTCAAGAAATGAACGTCAGTAGTCTAGAGAAAATGCAGCAGGATGACTCATTATGCAGACCTAATACATGACTGACTCTCCCCAACCCTATTGGCTTTTCAGGGATCTGTGTCTGTTATGAATTCCCTATATTGTAATATATAATCCTAAACAATTCACAAAGAATCAACTACCGAATAATGAAAAGTAAACACAGGCATTACTGACGTTTGACTGATTTTGTGTGTCTGGCATGAAATCTTAAATTGCGCGCATCAAATGTACTAATTTTATTAACTTTTGATAGATGAAAGACTAAGATATGCTTAGACAGATTCAAGACTCGCATCTGCAGCAGGTGCTTTAACCTACTGAGCTACTTACTGCAGGGGTTAATTTTCTGTGCTGACTGGGTTACATTCACAAATGCACAGTTCTCAATTTCCTCTCTATTGGTAATGCCACCTACTAATCCTCAGCCCAACTCTCCCTATTCCCTTAACCTTTCTCTCAATTTCTGCATACTTTGAAGTTATTGTTAGTATTTTATCTCTCAGCAATCCATCCAAACCTGCCCGACTTCTGCAAAACCTACCTAAAAATACACAGCTTTTAAAGGAGAATTAGGCCGACTAGGGCTGAAAGAACGATTCTCAGGAACATGCTAGCCTGCTCAAATCTCACTTGGAGATACACCGGAGTCTGCAATCACTTTTAAGGTGAGGGGACATCGCTCAGGGGCAACGCGTTTGTCTTGGAAGCAAGACAACGCACAGCAACACAAGTTCGAATCCTAATCCCGCGCTTAGAAACACGTTATAAAAGAGCATAATTATAAGGAAGTTCGCCCAGGACTACTGTTGACCATTCATAAACGTTGATGCACTTTTTTGAAGTGTCGTTTCAGGTATGATGTCAATTAATTTCTACGTGATGGCATCATTGTTATCCCTGAGAGTTAAGCTTTTATTTAATGAAGATGTGCCACAGATTCTATTCCACGAGGGTGGCATGAGGCACCAGTTGATCCTCATTTTCATATGAGAGGCGGAACAAGAGTTGAATCTCCAGAACTGTGGCCCCCCCAGCTTGGCACTCTGGAGTTGCTCTGGGTCCCGAGTGCTCCCTGCAAAATGAAGATGTTTTGAGTGAGTTTGCAGATCTTTTTTTGTGTAAAATAATCATATTAAAATATTGAGAAAGGATGATTAATATGTTTCTCATTTCAACAAAAAGTAGTGTTGAACTTTTAATATTTATATATTTTTAAGTGTATTTATTAATAAAAGTATCAGACATTTAGGTAGCACTTAATGGCAGATGGCTGCTGCTCCTTAGAGCTACAATAATAAGTGTTATTTGTATTACTAATTAAATGATATTCAATGTATCAACTTTGGAATGATGCAGGACTGGATTGGCTTTGCTGGGCTTCTAGTCTTAGTTTACGTATTTGTTGAACGATCTTCTCTTCGGACATCTAGTTTGGTGTTTGTTTAGATGGTTGCCAAGCTTTGTTTGCTATAGATATAACTACGTTTTTAAAGATTATGCCAGCCGCCCTGGAGAGTACATTGCGAGGCGGGTCTTTAGCCAATTCCCATAATGCTTCAGTTTTCACAATACCTCATTGGATGCTAAGTACCTGGATGTACACTGTTGAATCATCAAAACCGGTCAGATGGCAAAGGCTTGATGAAGCAGCACAATTAACTAACATGATCGAAAACAGTATTATGTTTTGACAATGTTACTTATTTATGCAGTGTTTCATGTATGATTGTTCCTACTTCTAAGCATTGTGATATATGTGTTATGTATATCCAATGTATTGGTACTTACTGTATTCATCTTGGATGGATGAAATACTGAACATCCATCCAGTAGGCTAAACCCAGATGGTTGGGGTGAGTGCTTAACTCCTTTAGCCATCTTATCTGTAGAAATACTTGTGATTTGACTCTACTTTAATGGTAGATCTATCATTTCAGTAACAGGCATCCTTGAGCTTTAATTAGCCAGTGTTCATGGTTGTGGGGCCATGGACCATGGTGTGTCCATTTGGTTTGTTTACATTTCCTGCTTTTACGAATGCTCTTGCACCCGAACGCTTCATTGCCCTAACACTAATAAGAGGGGGACTCAACTTCCACATGCGCGGAAAGAGCAATGACTTCAACACTTTTGTAAAAGAGAGACTTTTAGAAAAAATACCTTCGGATCGAAGGAAGTAAATGGTGGGCATGAGCCAAAGAAGGCTCCACATACAATGCATATAGTTTTAAAGAAAATACATTGCTACCAGGAGCCAATGCAGTCGCGCTAGGAGTAGCGCATAACCGCTTATTCTGGTGCCTGTGAGACGACTGCAGCATTTTTTTTTATTAGCAAACGACTCTTGAATAGACAAAGGGCCTGATCACGACCTCGGCGGTAATGCTAACGCTATTAACGCGGGGGCTATTAGCGCGACCTCCATAGCCCCTGGCGCTAATAGCGCAGGATCACGAGTTGGGCATACTTGGAGGTCCTCATTCCCCATTGAGCCCATTCGGAATGCCCCACTCCCCATTGGGCTCAATGGGGAAAATTCGCGCTCTTACCGCCGGCGGATTTCCCGCCGGCGGTAACAGCGCAAATTTTCAGCGGATTTCTCCCCAGCCAAGAGCTGGGGCGAAATCCGCCGAAGCCCTGATTCGGCGGACCCTTAAATCCAGCGGTAATAGTGCTACCGCCGGATTTAAGGGTTACCGCCGAGGTCGTGATGTCTTGCTCAGATAAACTAAATCACTATAGTCTGATTTAGGGGCTAGAATGGAACTAAAAGCAGAAATCTGGCTAGTGAAAAATAAATACAGCAGTGTCTTGCATAAAATAAGCAAATGGAAGAAGAAAGAACTAGCCATTGAACTAACGTGAAGTGCCAAAGACCAGGGATGGATTGTGAACCAAAAGAGGCCCTGGAAATAGTTTTCAAAGTGGCCCCATATTAGACATTTTCAGCAAGTCCCACCCTTTTCCTATGGAAAAATGTGGAAATACCACACAAAAGAGGCCCAGGGTGCAAAGCCGTACCAGGAAATCTCCAAAGTTCCCTATAGGCCAGTTCGCAACAACGGAGCCTGGTTTTGGCCCTTAGGAGCCCCAGAGATCATCAGTGCCTGAAACGAGTAAAATCTGTGATTTGGCCATTTTTTCGAGGCAATCAGATAGCCCAAGAAATTATCTGTAGCGTGTTCCAAGGGTTATGGGCAATCGCGGCCTGAATATCTTTTCATATTTCTACCCCTCTGGATACCATCCCACTTCAGACTACTCCAACTTGCGCTCAGTGACTCTACTAATCTTGTTGGGCAGACAAGGACCCGCAGGGTTTCCAATGAGACTGTGTTGCTCCTTTTATTGACAAGTCATATATTTATAATTGTATATAGAAAATCAAAAATTCTGTTGTGTAATTGATAGTAACTTTATTTTAAACTGTTCTCATCATTGCCTTTCTTTGTCTCTTAATCTACTGCCTAAAAACAATGCATCCGAATCCAGAACAAATGTTTTGGATAATTTACATCTTCAATTGAACCTTTCCTAAGCATGCGTGTCAGACATTTAATTAGCTAAGGTGATCTCAGCAGTAAGATCGTTTTATATTTGTGCAATCTCATTCACACCGACCTTCTTTCCTTTTCTGTTTCATGAAGGCAGTAGGAACTAGATAAGGAATGGTGGCAAATAGCCCTGGGCTTCCTTCACTCCTTTGTAAAGGGACACATGAGCATTAAGGACCCTTCTTCTGGAGATCTTGCAATACATATTTCATTTAGCACATGTGACGAATTGAGGGAATATGTCCATTCTCTCCAAGGGGGAGACCCCCACTCTGAGGCTAGGTAGGTGAGCCCACTGAGCAGCACCCCCCTAGGGGTAGAGGCAAGTGGGATCTTAACAGGAGAGGCTCGCCCTTTTGGGACAAGGACTCCACTTCCTATGAGGAACTCCATTCACCAGTAAACAGGAAGGCATATATGGATCGGTCAAACCCTGTCAACTATGAGACTGGGCTGAAGAAGATGATAACCAATGCTATTATTCCAAAGAAAGAGACATTGTCTCTTTAGGAAAAAGGGACCAATCCACTGAGATGAGTGGATTGAAAGAGGAACACTCGTCATGTTCGAGGTGAAAAGGGAGATGATAAGTGAGAGAGGAAGGCGTCTGCAAGCAGGAGAGGTCCCCTGGTAATGTGAACTTGGAAAGAGGTAGAGCTGCAGGAAGACACAGAGCCTGCAACAATTAAATCTGCCGGGAAGCAGCAGAGAGAACGCTGGGAAGCCAGTGTAACAAAGCGCTTGAGAAGGGACGAGCCAAATGGTGCTCACAAATGAGTGGTGGCGTGACTGCGAGAGAATCGTGGTGGGCCGCTGGTCTACTCAACTACGCCGGTTCCGCCACAGGGAAGCCGCAACAAATGGTGCAGGTGCCTGTTGAGACTCCAAACAACTGAGACAGGGAGCGACAAGCATATGCAAGAGACGCTGAGGAAGTCAACTCAATAGTACGGTGGAGAAACAAAACCGTAGCCAGACTCGTTAGATCCCCCAATACCTTTCCTGGTAAGACTAAAGGTAATGGGCACAGGGGAGGCACAGGAAGAACACGTGAGTTTTATACAATGCAAATAACTCATCTTAGTACTAACCAAACAGACCTGAAGATAAATCTATTGAATTGTAACTATGATAAGGTAAGGAGGAGAGCAATGCCACTCTCTGAAGGAGAGCTGAATGGAAGTGGCATATCCTTGTTAAATGTGAACTTTGACCGTATGAGAAAGAGAACAATATTAATCCCTAAAGGGGAGGAGAATGGAAGTGTGATATCCTTATTAAAACTGAACTCTGCAAATACAAGAAAAGGAACAGAAACAATCCCAAAAAGGGAGAAGGAGAGTGAGAAAAGTGTAACGTCAACCTTAATGAACTTAAGTGTTTTGAAAAAAAGACAGAAAGACACAGAGATACTCCAAGGAGGAAATTATAAAATCAATGTCCTGGAAAGGAAGATAAATAAAACATGTTTCCCAAGTAGAAGAGTAGGATCTAACAAAAGAAGAGTGTGAAGACATAAGCAGTCTTTATGATAAACCAATCTGAACCAAGTAAAATCACATCTAAAGTGAAGAAAAGATGTAGTAACGTGAGGAAAGAATTGAATGAACTGATAAAAAGAGTTACCAAGAACTATTGAAAAAGCACAGATTGTGAAGACAAGCGATGGAAGCAACGAGCAGGAGGAGTAAGTCATTCTCCTGAGCCTTTTTATTTTGTTTTTAATAGTGATAGGGTCTAATAGTGTTAGTTTTGGATGGTGCACAGATTATTTTTCAACATTGGAAACGATGACTGACAAGCACCTTAGTTATTCCTTTAGATAGGGAATACCATATAGACATAGGGACAGTTAACTCTACACATTATTTAATAAACCTTGTTGAAAAATGCCCTTAAAGAGTCTGCATCCTCCTTCTGACCCATCACACACATCAGAAGTATAATATGGTAGTCAATGGTAGGTGTGTTAAAGGTTAGGCTAAACCTATAAGGGAGGGCTGTTCATTTAGCCTTATTGGTAGTTTAGATAGGATCAAGTTCAGAGCTCTGTTTGGTTGAGCACTACATGGCCCTCATTGGCATCCAGACATCTCTGGTTAAGTTATTTTCATATGGTGTGAAGATACAGGAGGGGTCTATGTGTGGGATCATGCATCCAAACTCCCCTATTGCTCCGGGCCTTGTTTGTGCATCATTCCTAGGCTCTGTCCAAGTCCTCATAGGATGCTTAGTGTGGGCTCTTGCCAAAGGATCTGTAAACTCTAAGAGTTCTCTCTCTCTCTCTCACTCCCTCTCCCCATCCCTCTCTCTCTCTCTTTCTCTGGATTCACAGGACACTCTGATCTATGCAGTCTGTATTGATCCAACAAGAACACCTCTAACATGCCAGTGTGCGTGATCTGCAGCCACCGTCAGGTCACGCCGAGCTTCAAGCGCACCAGAGTAGGGGGATCCAGCATCCCAGTTGTAGCCACTCACCTCTGGAACTCTCTACCACTCACCCTGTGCTCTGAACCTTCATCCTGGCCATTCAGAAGACAATGAAAAGCCCGGCTGTTCAATTGATGTTCCCTTCTCCCCCCTAGTCCATTCCTACGCATTGAGGGCTATGGACTGAGTGTGCATCTATAAATGTAAAAATAAATAAATGTGTCTTTCCATAGCATGGGCAGAGAATGTTCCTATCTTATGCGTCCCTTTAACCTATGTAATTATTTGATCCATTTGCATTCAATTTAAGTGAGCAAATAGATCATGTCCTACATTTATAACAAGCCTTTTGGTTTGTATTGAGTTCACATTTTCGTGCCCTTGTACTGGGGAGGAGGTGACTGGTGCAAAGTAGATCAATCAATGATTTTGTTCAAATGCGGGCAATGATTGGAGGTTGCCGCATAATGAATTAGATCATTATCAAGTAGTACTATTTGCTAATGTGTTGGTTTTGGTGTATTTGGTATATTCAATGATCAACCTGATTGGATCAATTTATCAATTTGATTCTTTCTGTTTAGTTGCAAACAGTGACTGTCTTCGAATTTGATTGACTTCAACCATGGTCTTCTGTTATGATCTCTGTATCCTCATGTTTCAACGAGAAAATATGTTAGTTCCTGGTCTTTTTCAAACATGTGTCTATCACTACAATTACATTTTAATCTTATAAGCTCCCCCTTGGGTGCATTTTGGATGACTTGTTTTCAGTGTCCATCCTGTTTCTGCAAGACTGAATTCCCAGCTCTTTTTATGAAATTTAATTTGCAGATAAGAAGATTATACTGTAGATCGATCCGCCGGTCCAAAAAATGTGTACTTGCTTTGCTCATTGTCAAAGTAATTTCCAGCTTCATAGGGTTCTCGTTTAAACATTGATGGCATTGCTTGCATGTTGAGTTTGAAAATGTCCAGGTTATGAGTATATAATCAATATTTCGTATCCAGGTGATCACCTTTCTTGATATTTTTTGATGACCAGCATATAGCAATGCATAGTACCTCTTGACTATGAACACACAGGATAGGTACATTCTGAGCTCCCATGACGGCACTTGGTTTGTGATGTAGTAATTGTTGGTAAGCAGGAATACATTGGCCCTCTCAGTAATGGCAGTAATCCAGTTAACACAACTTTTTTGGGAAATGAATGGTTTCACTTCCAAATTTACTGCATCACTGAATTCTGAGATTGACGGTACATTGGAGTATTTAACTCCCGCATATAGCTCAAGGAATTCCTCCACTTTACCTCCAAAATGCATTGGATTTTGTGACAGAGTAATTACTGCTCATAGTGACTCTGCCTTACTCCCGATAGTAGCATGTACTCCATCAATGGAGTTTTAAAAAATGATTTACCACAACTCGCAATCTATAGGGATTTAGTGGTGGTAACGCTAATTGTGTTTGGAATCAATGGTGCAACAACAACAAAAAAATCAAAGAGTTAACACAAAGCCCAAAATAAGGCCCATTGTTATTTTGGAGTATAAACTACACATTCCATGATCGTTTTGTCCTGACCACATAGAAAAACACATTGCTGATTCAGACAATATTCTGTCGCTATTAATCCTGGATCATGATTATTACTAAAAAAGCTATTTGATATTAAGTGTGGCCTATGTAAAGCCTTCATTGAATGTGAGAATAATCAGTCAATGTAATGAGTTTATACTGTCTTGGGTGCATGAGTCCAACGTTGTCAGTAATTGGAATAGTAGTATGCCAATATATTCAGACATTGGCTCAGTTAATGTCCTTATGCTGAGTATTATCTGCATGGGAGGGTCTGCATCCTCCTTATGTATTTTATATATAATTAAAAGCTTTCCATTTTGTGTCTATCAATCAACATGTAGAGGAGCAGCTTATACATCTGCAGGAGACCCCGCTCCCTACCTCCTCTGTATTGGAGACATGAAACCGTGCCTTGCCTGACACCAGCTATCGTACCAATACCACAGCAAGTATTTGGGAGAAGATACCCATTGAGACACCCCTATCGAATGTACCCCTGAAGTGGCAACAACCTGCTAGAAGAACTCCCTGAAAGAATATGAGGAAGAGCTAAGTAAGTGAACTAATGACGTCATAAGAAAGGGTGCATGATGTCCTGCGATGTTGACTGATGACAATTTATGGATCTTAAAGGACAAATGACGAATTAAGGGATTAAGTGAATTCTCAGGTGTAAACGAAGAAGATTACACATTCACAAAGTGCTACAGAAAACAAAGGTTTCATGCATTTACAGATGCTGAAATACAAGGTAGATCAAGTCATCATAAAAGCTAGCTATGAATATTGAATAGAATGTAGGCAAAGCCACCATTTTACAGAAACTGCACATTGGTATCATGAATTAAGTAAGCCAGGAACCATGAAGCAAGAATGGAAAACTGTATTACAGCAGTATAATAGGCTCATGGAGCTGTGTGGCAAGGCTGTCTGACCTGAAGTCAAGATCATAGAAATCGAGGTCAGCTATCTACTCTGAAGAAGAACGAGTGTGCCGAGGATGAATATCCTCCCGTTAGGATGCCAGAAAGAACACAAAGGACGCCACATTTTAATCCATTTAGAGTATTTAAAAACTGCAAAATGGACCAGATCGTGGTCTCCTGTCAGATGAGCCAAGGATGGAAATAGAGCTTTAACTTGGAGTTTCAGACACAATAGCGAGTGCCCCCACTCCTGTGCATTCCCAAAGATGAGAACACTGTGCAAGGCCCAGTACAAAGACAATTTCATGGCAGAAGGCATGGGTGATGAGAGAGGCAAGGCTAATTGGGTGGTGAGGTAGCTTCATGTCCTAGCTCCCTGCACCGTGGTCTGGGCTTAGGTGCTATTAAATGAACTAAATGTTCCAGACATGGCACAGGCATCCCAACCAATTGTATCAGTCCACATAACGAAAGACCGTATAGCTTGTAAGACCAATTAGAATGTATCTAATGTTTCTGAAATTATATGTTTTAAGAGGCAGGCCCAAGTTGTCCACCTAATATCGGACAGCCAGTAACAATTCTAGCTCATATATAAGTATATATCTAGATGTTTCCCTTAACCAATCCCGACCCTTGATAGGTTTCTCACTATTGCCAGTACTATGACATCACTCTGATGCCTATTACGTATAAGAATTGTATTTTTTTGTGGAGATCATTGAGAAGCTGAGCGTGTGTCCGTTGATGTTCATTGTAACCTCCCTGTTTTAGACACTTGTTAATAAAACACTACTTTGCCATCTTCTTCAGTTGTTTTGGTTATTTGGACTCAGAATTATTCTGGTGTAATCCCATTCATGACCAAATGCACGTTCCAAAGGGCCATGAACTCAAAGAGGTTGTTAAGTTTTCCTCAACTAAGAAGCCCTCTGGATGACCATTCTGAACGTATATTGATAGGTGTAGCTCCAGTGCAGGATGTGCAAGTGATTTCAGTGGCATCCACCAGGTGAAGCAATGCAATCCTTCTTTCACATATTCTTGTCGTCCCATGATAACAACACGGCCTCCTTTCTCAGGTTCCTTAATACTTATTGCTTGACCTTGGGGTACAAGATAAACTAATAAATAAAACATGTAGGTATATTTCACAAACGTCACTTTGTAAACAAGAATAGAACGAGGATTGTAAAGGGAAAGTTTACAGTTAAATATGGTCTAGACTGTGATTAAATAGTTGAATGGATGCAACTCTACTATTACTCATGGTGCTCCAGTTAATTAGGCAATGTTTGAGTAATAACATAAATAAACTACACTAATTATAATTGATGTGTCACATTCTCCATCCACCGTACAAGGTGCAACTATTGCCTTGAATTGGGAAACATGTGTAGGTGTGGCTTGTTTGTGCATTGGGGCCTCCCATGCATGAAGGGTACTTCACAACATTGCATCATTATAGTTGTTGGGGTGTTTCCAGCGTCATTGTGTGTGGGGAGTTACATGATGGGAAGAGTTATTGCTCAGGGAGTTGCTTTTAAAGTTT
The DNA here is from genome assembly GCF_040938575.1 of Ambystoma mexicanum. NCBI lineage: Eukaryota > Metazoa > Chordata > Amphibia > Caudata > Ambystomatidae > Ambystoma > Ambystoma mexicanum. The sequence continues at coordinate 186,130,012 of NC_090938.1, read as the reverse complement.
GCAGCTGCTCCTGATCTTAGAGTAGGGGCTCCGGCTTCAGCATGCAGGATGCGGTCAAAGAGAGCAGTGTAGAAGTCTCACATTCTAGACAGTCTGATCTCAGGGTGTGAGTAGTCAGTCCCAGCTGTAGGTAGTTACCTCTCATGTGGAAGTACTGTATTTCTTAGGTTGTTGGTGTTTTGGACTTAAAGGAGCGCAAGTGCTCTTTCTGCTTGTCCAGTACTCATCTGTTGATAGAAAGGTAGGCTTTGAACTAGACTATACAGTAATGTTCTACCTTGTATATAAATGTGTTTAAGTCCATAACAGGACAAGCCTGGTTGAGGTATTTGCTAGCTGCTTGCTATTTTGTTTCTGGTTGTGCTCTAACCTTCCTTGCACTCAAATCAGCACTCAATGACAATGAACACACTGGTCTGGTCATCATCATTCCTGAACTTGTTGTAAGACAGAAGACAGTTTGGTATTATTGAAATCAGGGATTACTTCCACCCATGCACGATTAGATTCTCATACTGGCAGTAGCCGAGTAAGTGGGGTGTCCCAGCATGCAGTATTGCAAGTGCAGCTTGTGGAGTCTTGAGCGAGTGATGAATGCTCTCACGAGCAAACAGAATGCCTGCCGCTCTCTTTCTTCATGCTGCACCATCTCTGGACAGTGTCAAAGGGTGCATGAGTGGGAGCATATATAGGCTTACACAAAGATTACATTCTTAAAGCTTGTGTTTGCACAAAACAAAATAATGTCGATATATGCGTCTCAACAACGTAAAGCGTCTCTTACACTGATCCAGTTTGGGATAGTCCTTCCCTGGTTCCAAAGTCCAGTAGATAACCCTTGCCTTTGGGTTTCAGGTATTCAGGGTTCCCAAGCCCTCTCTTGATGAATCTGGGGTAATGGGCTATCCGGCTGCACAGTCCATGGACAGTCCATCCGATTGTCTCCTCAAAGAGACCTAGGAATTGGAGTAGCTTTTGTCACTGACAACACAATCTCCATGGCCTACGTCCTGGATTCGGGTTCTCTGGTATCTTCAGTTGAAGTCCCTGTTCTGGACTGCTAGTCCGTGGGACACTGCCACTTTGCAATAACCTCCCATACCCCAGGTGAGGTTGCACTGTCTTGTAACCTTCTCCCATCTCTAAAGCCTGTCCTAGAATACCCTGATGCTCGTGACCCTCTCTGTTCTTTATTACTGGAGGGGTACATGTTTACCTCTCCCCTCCCTAGGTATTGTAACTCTGCCTCCCACACTCGATGTCCTCTGTCCTATCCTAATGGTAGTGGGTCTGTTTGTTCCTCCCTTCTCTCTTCCCTTTAGTCTAGATGGACCTTCTCCTCCAATGTTCTCAAGGTTCCATGTGATAATATTGCCGCAAAAATATCGCCATACAAACATTTCGCCATATTTTTGCGGTGATATTACCCCATGGAACCTGCGGGGGACACCCTTGCAACCCTCATATATTTTAAAAGGGAGCGGGGGACACCCCCGCAACCCTGTCATCCATTTACCCCATAAATTCTCCCCACCAAAAATATCGCCTATGGCCGTTCCCGATGACCATATGTACGGCAATATTTTTGGTGGGGATAATATTACCTGATACCGTTCTTAATCACTCCTCCTCCAGGTGGTGCCAACTCCTTATCCAACTTCTTCACTCTTCTCCTTCCAACCTCCAATGCTCTGCTCCAGGTATTACCAACTATTTCACAAACCTCTTCAATCTCTCTTTCTCTTCAAATGGTACAGATTCTGCCTCAAACCACCATATTCCCCTTCTTCCAGACCCTTCTCCCAATAATTCTACAGCTCACCAACCTACTCACAACACATTCCTCCTGCTTCTTTTCCAACACCCCCATAGCTGCTAGGCTGAACTGGTTGCTTTTTGTAGGTTGGTGTCCCCTCCCCATCGGTGGTGCTTGGGAGTGCTGGTTTCACTTTGGCTGTGTAGGCATGACTGTTTTGTGATACGCTAATGTGCTTAAACTCATGTGAACACAAAGGGGGTTGTCCTAGGCATTTTTCGATTTCTTCTGTAGGGGGCGTGAGTGCAATGGATCCTGTGTCTGCCCAGTGCCTAAGGGCCTGATTCACAGAATGTTTTCCTATGGGAGTGCACCATTATAAAACACTTCTGTGAATTAGGCCCTTAGTGTGGAGATCGAATTGTGCGGTCTAAGTATTCTCCAAATACCTTTTGTGGCACCAGAATCCATTACCTCTGGGTGGTCCCTGGGCCCTTTACCACCACCCCACTATTGTCCACCAAGGTCATGCGGGGCAAATCTCACATGGAGCTCAATGGTGTCCAGGAATAGGGGGTTTATCCCTCTATTTCACCATTCACTTTCAGAGGTTCTTCCATTACTGTGCTTTGCACAGCTGGCGAGAAGGAGACAAACCTTGCCTACTGCAGATCTAACACTACTCCAGGAGCAGCAGAGTAACAGAAAGAAAGATACATGACAGGTTGCTACCTACATGGTCAAGGGCCCCACCTGCCTTCTACCTGACTGATCTTGGACCTGGCGAGAGCTTGGAACTTCGTGAGGAGGGAAGTGTCAACACACTGCTGTTCTTATGTACAGTCGCGGTGCTAAGCCCTGGACATGCATGAAGATGGTATTCAAAGTGTTGTTTTAGATGTGTTGTGTTGGCTCTCATACTTCGTAACTCATGTGATGCTCACCAGAGAGGGAGGTATTGCCTTTGTGTAGTTTTCCTCCCTCTCTTATAGGCTGGGTAAGTTTTGCTATGTTCACTTATAGGTTAGCATGTGCGGGCCTCCCCGCCCTGTGGGAGTATCACTCATTATGATAAATGTTTCCCTCAGCATTGGTGCCAAAGAAGAATAACATGTATTTGCCTGCATGCGGGGGGCTTTGCAATATTGCAAGTTTGTTTCCTTGAAGTTGAATACTCTTTCTTCCTGCAGTGAATGTTTGGGTCTCCATTTGGTGCTGGCATGGATCGTTAAAGGGCCCAACCTGATGGAAAGGGGCATCTTCAAGGTTCCCTGACCCCACCTATCCTACCCTGTTGTCCATGGGTCAGTAGTGGGGTGTGCCAGTTGTGGTGGTTTGGGGGTCCTCCATATGCCTTCCCTGGATCCAGCATCCATTAGCTTGAGATGGTCTTCGGGTCTTTTGACTACCGCACTGTTGTCGCCCAGGTCAGGCAGGGGACTTTGCCACATATCTCAGCCTTTCCCTTCGAAGCCCCAACTCTGGAACTTCAGAGGGATATCTGCTGAAGAAGTCACATGTACTTGTTTTCCTGCCGGGAAGACTAGCGGGAAAGAAACCTAACAAGGTACAGTAGCTTTGGCTGGCTTTACTTAGCAAACCAATACCCTATTTTATGGCAGCTTTCCACCTAAGAGTTCCTGGAAAACTAAGCTCCATTTAAAGGATAGTTCCGGGACTTTTTTTTTATTGTCCCTACGGTTCGGCCATGTGTTTTTAAGCATAAATCGGTAGATCGTAGAAAACTTTCCTATGGACCTTACCCGACTTTTCGTCCATTAACGCACTCGAAATCAGCTGCCATTTTCTGATAATCCTATCATTTCCCCCATCGCCCTGGCTCACCTGCTTTTGCGGCACTAAATCAAATCCCCCGCCCCTGAAACAGACTTTATCAAAACATTCATATTCCCCGCCTCAATCCGTGACGTGACTGTGCTGCGTAGGCAAACGCGCCCAGACGTCTTCTACGCGACTACACACAGAACCCGGAAACCAACACAGATCAGCTCACAACACAGCGCGCCACAATTGGGAATATGAAACTGTACTTTTAAATCAAACCACAAGATTGTAAATTTGGTAAAGTACATTTATTTGACATCAAATGTTTAGAGAATATTCAGCGATTTGCATTTTTATTTGCTCACGTTCCAAAAAGTTCGTTTTGAGGCAAGCGATGTTCCTTTGCTGTACACAGGGTCTTAGATAATCTCACAATACAGCGCCACAATTCGGAATATGAAACTGTGGTTTAAAAGCAAATGGCAAGATTGTCCATTTGGCAAAGTACATTTATTGGACATCAAATGTTTAGAGAATATTCTGCGATTTGCATTTTTCTTTGCTCTCAATCCAAAATAGTTCGTCTTGAGGCAAGCGATGTTCGTGTGCAGTACACAGGGTGTTGGTTTACGATAAAATAAGCTCTTCGGTCGCACTGATAATCGCATGGCTGTTCCAACAACGAGGCACTAGGCCACCACAACGGTCTGTATGTTGCATCTAGCCGTTAGTACCGCGTAAGGGCATACTTGTACTTGGCGATCGTCCCATAAAATGGTCAGGGTGCTAACGTTGTTCACGCGGAGAAGCAACTGGCGGTTATAAAAGCCATCCGCCGGTGTCTGGTACTCGTGACACATACAATAATGAAGGATATACCTGTTTTAAAAACATAAAAAATGAAATTAGTCTCACCATCAGATCTTTATTAAAATTATTCATTTTATATATTAGGTCGGGAAATTATTTCATAGCTAGGACAGTGCAACTGGGTATTATACGTCAAGGGGGGGCTGTAGGATACTGAGACAGTCCCCCAGTGCAGGGGTTGACAGGGCGGCAGTGCAGGTGGAGAGTGGAAGGGCCCAGGACCGAGGTCGCAGACAGTGGACCAGTTGTAGCAGGGGAGAGGGAGAGAGAAAGCAGAAGCAAAGAGGACGGTTTTGAGGTGCTTCCGTGAAAGGAGATGGTTCTCCTCAAGATAGTGCGCGGTACAAAACAATATGCCACATAGAACGAACAAGTACAACTTAACCCGTCTTTAAAGCTACTGTATAGTAATTAAATTGCGGTATAAACTCATCTAAAGAGTTACTTACATTATATTTGCATTTTCCATTGTGTCTGTGCGTAGGGCAGCCCCGAAATACCACTCCTTCTATGCCGACGTTATTTCTTCTAATGAACGAACATTAAATGGCTTTCGTTTCTGAAATTATATTCATTATCGTTTCTTACGTTATTACCCCACACCCCCAAAAAGAAGTCTTTCGGGATGGTCCCGGCCTGTCAAGGTCAAATAACAATAGAACCTTATACTCAGTCGTGGGCCATTCCGGCACCCGAGAAAAAAATCAAAGCAGCTGACCTTCACTTTGAACGAGCACACATTCCTAGTTAGCTACATTCAGTGCAAGGCCATCTCACAGGACTCACAGAGCAATCACTTTTATTTACACAATACATAGCTACACATATTCAATGGGCCTGCGACATGAGGAGACTCGAGAGAACAGACAATCAAATTACAATCATTTAAACCGTGATGTGTATTTCTCAATGAGCTCTTCTTTAGGTGGACATGGAACAGAGGCAATGTTGGGTGGCAATGCAGTTGTCCCCTGCACAGGTTCATTCACAACTCCATGTATGTGCCTATCTAGGACATCAACAATAAGTCTCTCAATAAAGTCATATTGCATATCCTCAAACACTGGTTTGATAACCCATTGTTTACTTCTTTTTATGAAGGCCTTATTGTAGCGAAGCGTCCCTAAAGTTCCGGTCGTCCTACTTTGTTGACGGCCAACATTATGGTTATGTGCCAAGACCGCTAGAAGAGTCCGATTTATCATGCCCTCCATGCCAAAATGCAATCGTTTTGGCCTGTACTTTAGGCACATATTGTGGAACACCTCCAAATCTCCTGTGTGGCGGAATTCCGTGAGTCCCCTCAAATCTCTTGTTATAGTTTTATCAAATACAATCTTTTCAATGGCTTTGTGAGTGGGTGATGAAGGAATCAACCACTTCTTCTTCCGTGCCTCCTCTGTGGACAAATGGCCATGTTCACAATTGTGGAAATGTTGGTTTGTGGTCCAGTGGTGAACGTTCCTACAGTGTAGCATTACTGACCGCCATTTTTCCAGTAGAATTTCCAACGACCCTCCACATGTTTTTGAGCTCCACCAAAGATGGTTGCTGATTGACTTGGACCACTGTGAAATACCTTGCATATCTTTTTTTTTACCTGCAGCAGACATTTTTTTATTGATTGTTTTTGCAAGATGCCAAACGTCAAATTGGTGATTTATATTTTTGTACTCTTCTCTCATTGTCTTGGCAATTGAAACGTGTCTGTCCGTGGCTATCAGGTCGATCACCATTCCCCGCGATTGTAGTTCTTGCAATGATGCTACAAAGCCAACTTTCTCCATGGCCACTGAGGATGTACTTTGTGACACCTGCACGACCACCGAACTGACAATTTTCTTACTTTCCATGTCCTGAAAGTGGTAGGTGCAGTACTTGGCTGAAAATCCTGGGCTGTCGCACTGTCCATCACCGGCTAGCCTGAAGCGTTTGCCCGCGAATGTACTATCAATAGACATTTTTTCCATTCTCCAAGCTTCGCTAATGGCTGGAAATAGATAATCGGTTTGGTATTTGTAGAACTGAGTTTTCGCAATGAAATGGATTCCCACAAACTGAAAGAAAGACTCTAACTTTTTAAAACTTGAACCACTAAAAAGTGCAGCCGCTGCACAAAGTAGATTGCCTGCTGGCAGTTGCCCCAGCATGGGTTGTGCAGACCATGAGAAAGGATGATATTTTGTACAGGTGGCATGTATTTCAAGGTTAGTGCCTCGAATTGCACGAGTCACATTAATCAATGGCTCCCCACATACTTCCCCACCAACCGAATGCCCACATTTCATCCGAATAATAATATCAATCAAACAACTATCGAATACAATGAATTTGGCCTCTTTCCTTATACTGTCACTCTGCATCCCAGCTGGTTCGGCCTGTAACGTTGAGGACATGTCACTCACATGAAAGGTAGAATCTCTGATATCGTCTTCCGCTATGTTCAGTGATATTGATGGTGTTTCATTGTCGTCCACTTCATTCTCTTCCATTGCAACATCTGTTCCTTCTCCGGCGATGGGTCAATAAAACAATTTCTTCAACTTTCTCGCGGTCTTAGTTTTTGCGGGTGTGGATTCTGTGAATTGATCTCCGACTGCATCCGAACTACCAGGAGGACATTCACTATCAATGGCTGGATGTGGTATAGCTCCGTTGTCAATCACTTCATATTCTTCCCATTGGCACGATGCATCTCCAGTCTCAAGTCCCTGCCAAAAGGTTTGACAAGCAACATCTCTCGTTCGCTTCACTGTCTGTGTAGATCTAGTTCGTACACCCACTCGCAACTAGAGGACAGATTGGAAAAGGGATGTTCAGTTTAAACACAACTTACAGTATTGAACTATTAACAGTGAAAAACAACATAATATAGTGACCAGGACACTAACCTTCTTTTGCTTTCTTTTCTTTGAAACTTTCTTGCCGCGAACTTCAACATCGGGACGCTGTTGCTCCGACTCGTGTGTGCATGTCTCCACTTCCTCTTGCGCTGCAACGACTATATTTTCATGATAAGCACATCCATCACGCACTGACGCTCCATCGACTCCCTGAAACATAGAACTTTCATTAGTATGTATAATAATATTGAAAACACAAAATGTACTTGGGGACCAATACCCACGTACATCTCAATAGCAAAACACGAATGAACGCTTTGTGTAGAACATTCAAACGACGATTATTCACGCATTGTTGATCTAGTTAGATGGAACTGTCAAGATCCATACCTCGGGCTCCTCATAGACTTCCATTGATGATATTATTGAAGATGATGCTTCAGTAACTCCCTGAAACACAGTAATTGCATTAGTATGGTTTTCTATTTTGTTAAAAAGAACATACACTTTGTGCAGGCGTCAACTGCTCAACTAAATAGACCTGCACAAATGATCATTTGCTTAAATAAATAATGGATATCTAAATATGATTCGATTTGCTCGATCGTTGGAAGTGTCACCACCCAGATATCTGCATCAACTACTAGGGGTGATGTTCTTGTAGAAGAAGCTGCGTCATCTCCCTGAAACATAGTACTTGCGTTAATAAAGAAGGAAGTATAGCGGATGTAATCACGTCATATGATTTCGCTTGATCGAACTGTCAGTATCCATACCTCGAAATGCATAAGAACATCAAGGGACGATGTAACTGCGGTGCACACTTCTGCAAGCTGTTGCGCCGACCCGTAACTGCATGCTCCCCCTTCTTCTTGGACTAATGCTCCATCGACTCCCTGAAACATAGGACTTTCATTAGTAATGAACACAATATTGAAAAAAGAAGACACATAGGAGGGCGACGACAGAAGGACATATCAATGGCTAAAAACGAAAGAAACATTGTGTGTAACAATCACGCTACAAGAATGCAAGATCTGATGATCTCCATCGATGGAACTGTCCGGAAACGTACCTCGAGCATCTGAGTGACATCAACGGTTGTCGTCAATACGTTGGACTCCTCAGCATCTCCCTGAAAGACAGTACTTGCATTATTTTGGATAACAATAATTATAACTGAAAACAAGGACTAGAGGACGAGTACAAGGGTGTACCATTAGGTAAAATAATCACACGATATATTAAAACTATTGATTTACATGCCTAAAACAAGTCAGTGGCAGAATAGCTAAGTAAGATTACCCGATAGGCGCTTGAAGTGGTTGATGACTGCAATAACGACACGGATGGAGAATCTTCCGCCTTCATATTGAGTGGATACATAAATGGGGAAATTATTGTTAGCTAATGCTACACACTACCGCAAGGCCGAGAGATAAATACTTAAACTTGACTCACCAGTGGAGGGATGTGGACGAATAGAGTGGGAATAGCGGTTGAGAGCAATTTTCGCCTCGCTCGCGGTGTGTTCTTCTTTATTAGCAATGATGTGGAGTACATGTCTGAGCTAAAGTGCCTGCTGCAGATGCGGTATCGATCACCCCTCTTGTCCGCAAAGACTTCTAGGACTCTACTTTCAAGCTCAGACGGTGGATATCCGCAATATCGGACCCATTCTCTTATCTGATCTATTGTCTTAGGGAAAACATGCATTATAGTACCTTCAGATTTATTATGGGTCTTCGAAGGGCAACCGCCAATGGAACAGGCAGGCATTGTGGAAAGTTCTGAAAAGTAAAGATCAACAATTCTCTATGAATACCAATGTGTTAAAAAATTAAATGACACATAAAAGGTTCAATGCAAGGTTCGTTTTGGTTCTTGGAACTATACACGTTATTCACATGCGGATAAGTATTTGAATAACTTTAAAAAAATAGAAAGATAATTTGACTAAACTCAGAACATGTGACTAGTTCCTTGCATGTACTGTCTTGAACGAAAAGAAATTGGACGCAAAATGATTATGGTACATGGCCTTACCTTGACGAACAAACAGTTAGATGCAGGGATCAGAGTAGTTTCTTGTCGTAGAACAGGGAGCAGTTCACAGGTTGCAAACTGACGAGTTTCCTCGAAGTGGTCACGGAAGTTCACAGAGACGAAGAGCAGATAACCAGCACCTTCGCGGGTTGACTAGCAAAGCGCAAAGAAGTTCTCATTAGAATATGAAGTGGGTTATAAAGAATTCGAAACAGGGGTGTGTTTGTGAATGAATGACGTGTATATGTCGTGGCATTATGCGGTTTGCAGGGGGCCGTCCAGCGTGAGGGGGGATGCTTGGCAGGAGACACGGGGTCTGGAGGTAGACATGGGAACAACAATCCATGCTCTATAGACCACTTTGAAGTGTACATGGTCTTTGGCACCTCTTGGCCTTTATCGCTCCCTGACAGCTCCACTTGCCAGCACAAGTACCCCGGTGCGAACTGCCTTTGATAGGGCGGGGGGGGGTGGATTGGGGCGGTGGTCGTGCAGACAAGACACAGGAAGACTCGTGAATGGAGACACACTTATGTGGATTGCACGGGGCCGTCCAGCGTGAGGGGGGATGCTTGGCAGGAGACACGGGGTCTGGAGGTAGACATGGGAACAACAACCCATGCTCTATAGACCACTTTGAAGTGTACATGGTCTTTGGCACCTCTTGGCCTTTATCGCTCCCTGACAGCTCCACTTGCCAGCACAAGTACCCCGGTGCAAACTGCCTTTGATAGGGCGGGGGGGTGGATTGGGGCGGTGGTCGTGCAAACAAGACTCGTTTGCCGCAGGGCCTCACCAAGGAGAGGCCATCTAACTGCATGTAAGAGGCAGGCTGCAGGATCTAGTACATGGAAGGCAGGGGGGTGAGTTTATAAATACCTCACCCTCCCAGGAGAATATATGGGTGCAGTTCTCCCTGGAGACCCTGGATGCCTAGGCAGTTAGTCAGCAGCAGGCTGGCCTGTTGTGGCAAGGCGGCACGGGCCAGAGGGGGTCATCTCTGTACCTGGTGCCCAAAAGGATGATTCATTATGATCAACCATATGGATTATTTACCTATAACCATGTTTTGTATCAATAAAATCCAACGGCCTTCCTTTTATTGCCAACGCTTGAACAAAGTGGTGTGGTAAGTATTTTTGGGGGAGGAGGCAAGGCCGGGAGGCTTGATGCCAACCCGCAAAATAACATATGTATGTCTGCTGCATATGGGTTCAACGGTTATGTGGATTGAAGGTGGGCGGCCAGCGTGAGGGAGGATGCTGGCCGGAGACATGTGGTGTGACAAGACAAGGCACAGGAAGACTATTCAATGGAGACACACTAGATTCATTTAAAAAATCAAAACAACCATTGTTAAAATATATGTTGGGTTTTATTTTAGATCTTAATTTCAATTGAACATAAATAATAAACATTACACATTGTAAAGTTCCGGTTGCAGCACATCCAGGGAAAATCCGCGGTATTGTCCACTGTCGCTGGGGAAATGTTGTCTAATGGCAAGTACCGCACAGGCAGGTATTACTCTCCGAACGCGGTGTCCGAGCCTCCCGTGAAGCCACCAAGTGAAGCAACGATAGGCCACCAGCCTGTACCACCTGTGAAAATGAAAGATGCAAACTGTATTAAAATGACAAAACTTTCTTATCACTGTCGATTCAGGTAAAAAATGTCATTCTGCTTTGAAAACAATTCTATCTAGAAAATGCACAATATGGAACCAATTTACATGCATTCGAATGATATGTAGATGTAATTTTATATGTGGGAGACGACCATGAAATAGTAGTGGCATCACTGACATCACAACCAGAGTATACTTACTCGTTACTCGGATTACGCGGACGAACAGTGCCGCGAAGTTCATGCATAAGCACCATCATCATCCTCAACACGGTCCGTGAGAGGCAGGCTTCCCTGAACTCTGGCAGCTCGGTGATGCATTGCGGACTTGGCTCGCCTTCCGAAATGTAGGCCAAGCACCTGGAATTTTCACGGCAGCAGCAGTTCTCCTCCTCAGTTGGCATTAGCTCGCACCGATTGCACGTGCACCAGGTGGAGACGCCGTCCATGCGACATGGTCCAGGCTCTTCATCCATTGACTGGTCCTCCCAACTGCCGTCCGAATCCCCATCGTTTTCGCGTGCTTGCCTTTCCAGTAGTTCTTCCTCGGTGTACTCGGGCTCGTACATATACAGGATTATTGTAGCCATTGTGTGGTAAAGAAAGTAAAATAATTTACAGAGATGGTACAGGTGTTCACAAGGCCTAGAAGCGGCGAAGGTAGCTGACCAGAGAGTCACAGAATACTCAAAGTAACACAGAGAGAGGAATGGAATCGAAAATCTGCTGCTGTGTGTTGTGAAACGGTGTGTTTATACTTATAGAGGAAAGAGGCGTCCTGCCATTTCCATGGCGACACTTCATTAGCTGAGGCGCAGCGATTGTTGACACGAAACGTGCTTTGGCGTTGGGAAATGGGCGGTACGCGTCTGCTGATGTCAGGCTCAGGGGCGGGGGATTTGATTTAGTGCCGCAAAAGCAGGTGAGCCAGGGCGATGGGAGGAAATGATAGGATTATTAGAAAATGGCGGCTGATTTTGAGTGCGTTAATGGACGAAAAGTCAGGTAAGGTCCATAGGAAAGTTTTCTACGATCTACCGATTTATGCTTAAAAACACATGGCCGAACCGTAGGGACAATAAAAAAAAAATCCCGGAACTATCCTTTAATATCAGCTCAATCTACGTCACAAGATAAGGAACACACATGACTTTTTTAATGAATATGGTTCTTTATTGATAGCTGAGTTTGTTTGTGGGGGGGCTGTTGAATCGACTGAGTGGGTTGTTTAATGAATGAATGGATAGATAATTGGGTCAGTGGTGTGTGATTGTGTGTGGTGAGTGGAGTGACTCAATGCAGGGGTGACTGGATGGGCCAACTATGAGGGAATGTATAGGCAAGTGGGCTAGTGGGAGGGTATAGTGAGAAGAAAAGTGGGTTGATGGATGGATGAGTTGGTAGATTGGTGGGTGTATCTGTGGATGGATGCATGTGTGGATAGATTAGTATATGAGTGAGCTCATGGTTTGATGGGGTGTTAGATTGGTTGATGAATGAATGAATGAATGAATGAATGAATGAATGAATGAATGAATGAATGAATGAATGTGGATATGTGAGTGGTTAGATGGATGAATTTGTAGGTGGATGGGTGATTGGGTGGGTGGGTTTTGAGGTGAGTGGGTATATGTGTTAATGAGTGGATGGGTGAGTGGGTGGATGGATAATCAAAAGGGTGCATCTGTGGGTTTGTAAGTGTTCCCATGCCCACTGCCTCACACACAGTCGCTTCCCCAACACACTGCCCTACACAATGCACCTGCACTCATACACTGGACAATGATATCTACATAGATATGACTAGACCCTGCATATATGCCATAAACTGTGCATAAACCGATACACTGCGCACACCCACACACCGTGCAAACATCCACAAATCAAGCAACACCCACACAATTTGCATATACGAACACATTGCACACATATTCACACATTAAAGTGTATTGGGTGCTATACTAATAGAGTCTCTTTCATGTCCTCAATCATCTACTTTGCACCGTGAATTACTGAATCTCTTTATTTAAAAAAGTAATGTTGACTGGCTGCATCATACATCACAAGTGTATGGAAGAAGACTCCTGCATGTGGCCTGTCTTGTGTACAGGACATGCGTGACCATTTGATGACAATCGCTGGGGGTAGGGCGGACACCTAAACATTTGATTTAAATCCATGTGCATGATATGCGTATAGCACCCCTACAATTGATAGAAAGCCCAGCCATGGGCGAGTTCCTCGAAATGTGATGTCCATCTCTGGTGGTGAAGGAAGTACCAGGGCATCTAATGAGAACACCTGGCATTAGTTAGTGTGTGGCTGCACCTAACAATGCTCTGTGCGCACAGGCATTTGATGGCCAACCCTGTCAGTGATGGAACAACTTGGACATATGATGCCAATACCTGGCACAAGGTGTGAGTACCTTGGCATATGATAGTAGGAGCTGGCAAATGCCTTTATCATGTGCATACACGAGTCCGATCTTAAGAATGGACACTGAGTTGCTCTGCTTTGCATCGTTAAGTGTTCTTTGGACGCAGCTCATGCACTTGCGTGATTCTCGGGCGTGCTCAGCAAGGTCTGATTCATGTGCTAGGACATGACAGGTGACCTAGATCTTCTTCCCTAATTCCTGTAATGAGTACTTCCCACTTATGATAGGTTTTGCTATTTAGCAGGACTCCTGCTGCTGAGTGAGTCATACGTGAAGGAGGCTGTGATTCATAGATAATGTGACTCTTGCATATGTATTGTTGGTGCAACAGCAATTATAAAGTGATTCGCAATAGATTCACCAAGAAATAGCGTCCACAAACATGCATAACCACCAGGTGAAAATAGTTATCTGCACAAGATGTGTTATTTGATGATAAAAGTTGATGAGATGAACTGTACTGGGAAAGTTGGTGGTTGGTTGTTCGCAAAGGATCTGGCTCTGAGCTGGGGGTAAACACGACAGACTTGTGATAGGCCCACCACTTAAATGTGGCAGTAATACCGTTACCCCTGCATTTATGGGCTACCATCCAACTCGTGAGGATGCCATGTGCGTATTTTTTTGGGATTTACCGCCGGTGGAATTACTGTGTGGTAAATCCATTGATTTTCAAAGGAAAAGGGGCAGTTTTACCTCCAGCTACAAGCCGCCAATTTTTAGGGTGAAGTGGAAGATTTGCCTCCAGCAAAAAGCATTACAACACTTGTGTACCGCCACATTATAAATGACTTATATCATATCACATCTGCCAAAAAATGTTTTTGGGAAATGCACGAAAAGTGGCGGTAACAAAATTACTACCACTTTTTCCTGCACCACCAAACTTGTAATGAGGCCCATTGGGTGGGTCAGTAATATTTCTTAGAACTGAAGTGGTTTTAAGACAATTTTTGGTGTTATCCCTCAAGGAGGTTGTACTATAGACTTAGGAAACGTGTTTGCTTTAAAGCACGCTGGACCAATGGCATTGGTCAAAGGAGAAGAAAAAGCAAAACCATATAACAGAAAATATCCCAGCCAGATTTTTTTCTTTTTTGAAATGAGTGGCAAGCGGGTCATTTTGAAGTGCATATGGCTAACAGCTTCAGTGACTAGTTGGCTGCTTCTAGATAACGACATGGTTGCAATTGGTATCGTACCCATCACAGAAGCTCTCCACAGTGGGCCTCATGATAATGCAAGCAACCACCAGTACATCTGTCAGAATGCCAGACCATAAATAGGCGGCAGGCCTGCATGGTCCTCAGAATCAGTGCAAAGTCCCCTCAAACAGAGCCCCATATGAGTACAATGACCCTATCAACGAATTGTTCCAAAGTGTACAATACCCCCGATGATAGCACACATCAAACAGGTTCACACATCAAGCACATATTGCTTCTTTTATTTTAACTTTTCTTTTTTTACCAAGATGCTTGATTATAGTAATTTGATCTATCCCTCTCTGTGGTATGCTTTAAGTGCCTTTCTTTTCTGCTAGGAGGCGAGCTAGAGATTAACAGGCCTCTGGGACTGAATGCAAGTTGTTGCATCTCCCGTTGGAAGTTGTAGATAGAGCTGCATGTCAGCGTGCATTTCTGCAATGCCACTTGTGCGTGAACAGGCCAAGCCAACAGAAAAAATAAGACATGCCAACCCCAATACCAAAGCATAACTTTTCACAAATCAGGAATTAACAGCACCGTCTGTATAAATGACCTGCAGTATAGATTATTCATTTAAACACTGCTGCAGTTATAGATATTGCGGCAGGGTAGCTGGGGGAAAGGTAGAAAAACACGGGTAGATTTGAACAACAACAGAGGGTTAATTTATCCAACAACAACAATGAAATCCTAGGTAATGTCTCAGTCTCACATCATGTAGAAAGTCTCTTACAGCAGATCCAGCCAAGGAGGTCCATGCACCCCTTCCTGTTTGCCTAATGGCCAAACCTTGCATTCCTCTTTGGGTTGACGGTATGCAGGGTTCCTGAACCCTCGTTAATTGAATACAATGTTAGGCCTTTCCTGGCCAGGATATTCCAGGCTTGGACAAATCTGAAGATCTCCTCCAGGAGGTAGAGGCACAGGGTGAATCTTCCCGTCACTGACCCACTCTCCCAGGCTCTTGGGGTGGGGTTTTAGAGCCTCTCCATCTGTCAACCACCTTCCCACTCTAGGGTACTAGTCCCTGGGACAATCCTTGATGACCACCCCTATTGGAAGCTCCCCAACAACAAGCGGGATTGCATCCCCTCATTCTCCCGTCCACCCTAGTTTCTGACCTGGACTGAGCTGGTTTGCTGGATCTACGCTGTCTCTCTAGAAGAGGCATGTGCTATCCTCTCACTTCCTCAGGGATCTCAGCTGTATCTCTCTATCTACCTCTTAACTCTTCCCTCTCTGCACTGATGTCAAGGCCTTTAAACTCTTTCTCCCGACTATGCTGTTGGTCTCATGTTTGTTTCTCTCTTCCAACCTTTTTAGTGTATCTCTCTCCAGATGGTATAATATCTTCTCCAACCTCCTCGCCTCTACCTCTCCTTCTTTGATGATCTACCTCCTCTACTAAGCAACAACTCTACTCCTCCAAATGACTACTAAACCTCTTATCCATGAGGATTTCCTTCCAATCTCGTTGACTAATTTGCTCCAATGTTATGCCTCAGATAAGACTTCCTCTTCCCCCAACCTCCTCCATACTCTTCCTCCAACCTCCAGCTTTCTCATCTAGCTCTCCTCTCAATGCACCGCTCTCTTGCCACTCTCCACCAAACGCCTTCCTCCAACTCTAACTTGAGCTCCCCTGTCTGCCAGACTGAACGGGCTACTTATTATAGTAGAGTTCTACCTCCCCTTGCGTGCTGCTCAAAGATATTGAGGGCAAGTGAGCGCTGAGGTTTGTGCTATTCTGTGATTGGATCCTGTGTGTTGGTCCCGTGGTTTGGAGGGGGTCCTGCCTGAGGTTACATAATGTACTTCTACCATCTTGAATTTCCGGGAGGCCATGGACGGGTGGGGTGATCACTATTGCTCCAACTTGAATCCTTGCTGCCCTTGCCTGTGTCAATCCAGGAACATGTGAATATGGAGTCAGAAACTCCTATCATATGTAGCGGAAGTTGCCTGTTACCTTTACAGGGTCCTTGTCAAATTTGTGATCTCTGCAGTGCTAGTGAAGCCGGGAGAATGAGGGTTATATACTTTCTTGTTTGCGCGGACTGAGCAAATCAATTGTTTGGATCAAACTTTGTAACCACAGGACTTCCACGGAATGTGCGAGTATGAGTTGTAATGTGGAGTAGAATACATTTATTTTATCACTCGTTGGGTATTTGGAAATATTGCAACATTATTCCTTTAAAGGGAGAGTGTAAAGAACCCTGGTCTGGGAAGTTGTGCACAAGATGGAGGATGGATTCGGCGTGGGAAAATGGTATCAACCACTTACCAGGAAACCGGGATCGTATCTAGCCAGGTCAGCATCCTATGCTGGTATAAGCAGCAGTGTCGGACAAGGCGGAACTGCAGTGGCTTTGCAACTGCACTGATGTGCTGAGTTCCCGCATTCTGCCTGTCAGATGGAGGTTCCGGCATGCCGAACTGCAGACACAGTAAGGATGTGCTGTGGTCTGCTATGCCATGTCCCATTCAAAGGCACATGATCATGCTTCCTTCCCCCATTTAGGGATCCAGGATTACTGCATGGCCAGGAACAGTTTGCTGGAGTTTGCCTGGAGGGGAGACACTAATCCCCGGAATAACTTTCAGCATGAACTTTGCCACAACAGGAGACACTGATCTCTGCATGTCCGTGATACGTCCTTCTCATCCGGAGTCACTGTTCTATGTTCCTTTCTGTGACTGTGCTTGCATACTAGCTGCCTGCATCAAAGCTGGTGTTCAGTAACAAAACACTGCTATTTTTACAGGGACGATTCTGAAAGAGAAAGACACGTTGTACTCAGCTAAGAGTTACAACCTCTATTTAAAGAGGAAGTTCCAAATATTTAATTTAATAAAGTTATTGGGCCTCATTACACGGATGGCGGTATTAGCACCTGGTCGATGCCGGTAAAATACTGGCACCGCCTTGGTGGAAAGGGGAATTACCGCCCCATTCCAAGGTTGGCGGGGCGGCAATTCCCCCTTCCACCACTGCCCTTCCCCATTCCCATTTTTGCCCCGTAATGGGAATGGGGAAGGTGCTAATTACGGCACCGCAATTTTGCGGTGCCGTAATTAGCACCAAGGTCCCTTAGCGGGTTGGTTTTTAACGCATGCAAAAAGCAGGCGTTAAAGCACCAACCCGCTAAGGGACCTCGTAGTAAGGCGGTAATGATTAACGGTCACCGTTACCATTAACGGTGACCGTTAACCATTACCGCCATCCGTGTAATGAGGCCCATTGACTTACCTTCCGGCTCCGAGGGGTTTGATGCCCGCCAGAGAGACTACCATTTCTACATGCATGTTTGGGTCTGGCTAGGAGAGCTTCAGTGGCTCTGATAGTAAGTCAGTCTCATGATAAGTCTTTTTGATGGCATCTCTTTTCATAGCGAATTGGTATGAGCAGTGCTTTAAGTGGGATGGGGCCAAGCCTCAGGAGTCTCCAAAAAGTGAGGCTGAGCCAGGGCCCTGCTGGGGCCCCCCGGTCCCACCACAGCGGCGCATTATCCCGCCATGGCCGCAGCCGCAAAAGGAGATGAGCCCTCTGCCATGATTAAGTGAGGCAGTTGTGACTGACAGAAGTGCCAGCCAGCCACAGCGTCGCTCAAACAGCAACTTTTACCGATTAAGCGACGCTGTGGCTTGTTGGCACTTCTGTCAGTCACAGCTGCAGGAACAAATATATCACCTTTTTCAATAGCGATTCAAGTCGAATTCTTTCTGCTTTCTAGAGGTGCAATAATATGTTATTATCACCCTATTTACCATCACTCAAATTATTGATCTCCGAAGAATGTAGGGGTGAGTTAGCCCTTCCGAGGTTCTAATCTGTGACTGGCAGAACACATTGATCCGCAAGGCAAGTGCTTTCCTGGGTACCAGCCAAGATATGCAGAGGTCCCTGACTCTGACTGATGGACAAAAAGAGACAGATGCAGTTCCGCAGAATTTCCTGGAAGTCGTTGTTGGATTCGTCCCTTGTCATAAGACAAGAGACATATTTTGTTTCCATATCAATTGTTTCCGAAGTAGGCTTTTTCCACAGCTCATATCTAGTGAGCTGCAGCCACTTTGCATTAGTGGCGGCCTCGACTCCTGTGTACAGTTGTGAGGTAAAACATGTTGCAGCCAGAGAGAACAGTCTGAATTCATCAGGATTCAGCAGCCATGTTTTCTGAGCTTTTCTCCAACACAATTATTGTTTCCCCGCTTCTTCCTTCTTATTGTTTTCCGTTCCTCCTCTTGCTGTGCCATTTTTTCCTGCAATGCAATCTTCATAGTAGTGCTATTTTGAGGCACTACCAGTGCAGGAATGAGCAAAGTGACAAGAGCACAAAAATCACTCCAGTCAGGCGGAAGCTGAGCATAAGCCTTCAACCCACAGGCCCACCATACGTCCATCAACACAGCAGTCGGCATCAGCGCTGCATTCCGCAAAACATTTAGAGTTAGTGCCCAAGTAGATAGACCCACTTGACCTGAATCACAAAGGGAATCATTTTAAGCTCTTGATGTCAACTGGTTGATGTTTTTCATGTAACCAAGTTAATGCATGTTCATATTCTCCCCAAATTGCCCTGCAGCTATCATTTACCATGGGACCATGTTTTGTTCGAAACCTACCAACCACACGGCACGATATTGCATTATTGCCCCATCTCATTTGTCTCTGGACTACACTGTACCCTCTACCCTCATAAATGGCCTTGTATGACACAAGGGTATGCTTTGTTCTTCCCCACTTGTGCACCATAATCTCTTGTGGTCTCTTATTTGTAATTCCCCTTTTTTTTGGACTGTCTGTCACATATTCCACAACCTTATGCTGGGTTTCCGCATTTGCAATTATTTTGGTTAATTTCACAAAATTATCTTCATAAACCTTTTCACCTTCATCCACCCACTGAACCGTTACATTTTTTCCCTGGAATACACTTCTAGTTTTGCAGAGTGACAGGTCCATCAGACATCAGACAGGTCCATCAGACATCCTGCTTCCTCATAAAACACATCTTGGTCTAGAAAAAGTTTGGGCATTCCTATCAAGTGTGGGATAAGAGAGTAGACGTAGCATGTGCCATTCACCCTTTCTCTCCTCAAACGTAACATTTTGTCGTAGCAAACATTTCCATTTCACGATTCTGGCTCTCCTTCAGTGCCATGATGAAAACCTTCCTCATTCATTAAACTTCTTTTTTCCCTAGTTATATTTTCATTCAATTATGTTCCACTTTTTTTCTCACAAAACCAAATAAACCAAAAGTATTAATCCTATACTAAAATGTATTAATACCATCACACTCCAAAAAACTGAAAACCTCTTTCTTTTCTTCATTAAAATATTTTCTTTAAAGACTTGTCATCATTTTCTTTTGCTGGTTTTCGAAATAGTCTAAATGCAGATTAAAAAACATAAAGAAATCTCCCATATGCTTCCTATCATGTTGTGCTTGGGAAGATGGAGCTCTTGTCTTTGTGCATGTCGGTGATGCGGACCCATCCTCACCGTTCTTCTATTTTGACCGCTGTGGGTGTCGAATAGATCACAGTATGCATGCCGGTGAAGCACTCCTCCTTCCATTTGCGAACATGATTCTTGATGTATATCTTCTGTCCCAGGTAAAGAAGTGCTGCTTGTGGGAATTGTCCAGCCGATTGTGCGGTTTGAATTACTGGCCTTGTCTGCAAGGATATGTATCGAAGGGATTTTGTAAGTTCTTTGAGATACGTATCAAATTCCCCCCCAGAATTCAAGAAGAAGAGTGTGCATCAGAGATGTTATGCCACAGTGGAAGTGGCACATGCTTTCTCCGCCCTGAAACAAATTCATGAGGAGTCAAGTGATGATCTCATCCAGGCTTATTGCGCAGTGCAAACAAAGCAAAAGGCAATCAGTGCACCTAGGATTTTCCAAGCATTTGTGTAAGCTTTGTCAACCGCATTTAAGCAGTCCATTCATCCTTTCTACCAAACGGTTGGCTTGTGGGTGGTAAACTGTCCATCATTTATGCTTTATCCCCATGAGTGTTATCTCCTTAATTAAATCATTAGCAAATTGTTGTCCATTATCAGAGCAAGCTTCATCTGGAATCCACCACCTTGGGAACACCTGCTTCACAAGAAATCTGGGCACAGAGCAGGAGTCATTATGGACACAGGGAACAGCCTCAAGCCAACATGAAATTGGACACACCACTACAAGCAGGTACATATAAGAGGTACCTCTCTCTTGAATATCAACATAGTCAATATGCAAGTGCTTGAAGGGGCCTTCCGGTCACGGCAATGTTCCTTGCACCACTCTCAATGTGTGACCTGGCAAATACTTTTGGCATATCATACAGTTATTCACAAACTCTACAACATTCTCACATATATTTGGTGCAAACCAGTCTTCACTTATCCCTACAACCACATGCTCTTTCGATACATGGACAGAGTAGTGAAGCTGTTCCAATGCCACCAATTTCTTTGGCATGACCACTTTTCCTGTGCTATCATGCCGCCATACCAAATCAGTTGGGGATAAGGAACATCCTCACACTATCTGGTGCTTCTCCCTGCAACTCAATTATCTGCATTATTGGGATTGCCTGAAAGTTTTCTGGCAATACATCCTTTCCTTTGCACACTATTAGTACTGCTGGTAGGGTATGTTTTCTTTTTCACCAGGGAACAGCACATATGTTCCTTCTGGTAGATATGCTGCTTCTTTTGCTATGTCGGCTCATTTGTTTCCTAATGAAATAAAATCTTACCCTCCTGTGAGGGCCCTTTCACTTTATTAGAGTTAGTTCGACTGGGAGTGGTAACATGTGTAATAATTTACTTGAACCCTTTCCCATCTTGCTAGTCCTGAGAGCACTGTGGAAGTAACGTAGGCCAAATCAGAGAAAATGTTCACTACCTGACCCTCTGACATGTTCAGTGCCTTAATTAAGCCACCAGTTCAGCAGCGTGTGTAGAGTAGTGGTTTGGTAGTTGTGTCTGTGAGTACACTATCAACGCCTCCCCTTTGTGTAAACAATGTCTGTGACCTACCACTGCGAACCTGAATGCCTCTGTCCTGTGGTCTGATCAACACTGGAGTTTCCAACAATGAAAATCATGTTCCCCTTCAATCACCTCTTCCTTAACCAGGGGGTTACCTTCGCTCCCGTCTATGCATGCTATGAAGTCATGCATGTAATCTCCCTCCTCTATTTTTTCTGCAATGAACTCTGCTGGATGTATAGTCCTGCATCTCACCACTTCTATTGATGGGTTTGTCAGTACTACCCCATACCCTGAAGATCTCTGAGTTGTCAATGTTGATTTTGTATTTTTCCATTATTGTGAATAATGCATGCTCCACATATGAAATTACGGGGCACCCCATAGTTACTGTGGAAGCCTTCTCAATAGCAAATGCAGTGGCAGCAAGTGCCTGCTCACATGGCAAATGTCCCTGCATCACTGTATCCAGTGACTCACTGTAATATGCAAGTGGCTTGTGTCCATGTCCCTTTTTCTGTGTCAGTACTGCTGTCATTACTTTTCCATCTGAATGTGCGAACAGGCGAAACATTTCTTTGAAATTGGGAGTTTCTAACAATGGTGCATGTGCTAACTCATGTTTTAGCTTATCAAAGCTTTCGCCCATTTCAGCTGTCCATTTTCTGTGTGTTTTGATTTTCTGTGCTTCTTTCAGTGCTTGCAGCAATGGCCTGGTGTAAGTGGAGTAATCAAAAACCCATGCCCTGTAGTAGCTGCATAGACCCAAGAACTGCTGCAGCTCTTTCCCTGTTTTTGGTTGTGGAGTTGTATGTATGGCATCTACTCTTTTTGGTGTTATTTTTCTCCCATGTGCTAACACAGTCTGAGCCAAGCCCACCACTTTTGTTTGACAGTACTGCAATTTCTCTTTGGCCACGTTGTATCTTTTGTCAGCTAGCAAAGATAATGGTGTCACTGAGTCCTTCCTACACTCTTTTTCGGTCGAGCTGCACACCGATAAGACATCAACATACTGTATTATTGTGCTTGCAACCTGTAAATTGCTCAAATACATTTGTATAACTCTGTCAAAGATGCTAGGTCCCTCACAGTACCCTTGCAGCATTGTAGTGTGTTTGAACCTGGTCTCGCAATACATAAACACAGTGAGATACCTTGAGTCTCGGTGTAGTGTGATGGAGAAAAATAGGTTCTTAAAATCTACCACAGTGAAATAGTGTGCCTCTGTTGGAATGCTGCAAACAATCATTTCAGGATTTGGGACCAAAGGACTCTGTCTGAATAATATTGTGTAGAGGGCATACATCCTGTATAAAACACGACGCTCCTCCCTTTGCTTTCTTAATCAAATACACTGCTGTGTTGCATGGTGGTGTGCTCTTCTGTATTAGGCCTTGCTGCCATAGAGCATACAGTGTCTCATAAATGCCTTCATCTGCTTCTTGTGAAAGGGGGTACTGCTTTACTCATGGCAATAGTTAACCCAGAGGTCCTTTAAGACGAGGTAACACTCGATAGGGTGGATGGGGATGCAGAAGTTACTCAAACATCAATAATAAAACTGACTCAGGAAGTTGGCAAATACTTGGCTGTTTTATTAACAATCTAAAACAGGGAGTACAACGGACATCAACGGACGTCTGACAGTATCGCTCTCAATGATTTTCATAAAAAACACAACTTTATACTAAAAACTGGTATTCTCTGACATCATACTACGTGGCAAAATAAGAAAGCTTATGCGGGTCTGTGGTAGGTCAACGGGAAACATCTATGTATACTTTCCTTGAGGTATGGGATTATGATTGGGTCTCTACTGTCAGGTGGACAACTAAGCCCACCCGGAGTGTGAGTCATTGTCAGTGTCATAGAATACGTGATGTTTCTTTGGGTCTCAAACTATAGGGCTCTTTGATACGTGATCCTCTGCAATTGGTTGGCACAATTGTACCCTTCTGGAATATGCAATTCGCTAGCAGCCTGCAAGATGCTACCCCAGGTGCTGGAGGGTTGGACTTGACCATACCTCCCCACCCAATCAGCCCATCATCACTCAATCTGTCTGCCATGAGAATTAGTCTTCAAACTCGCCCTTGCAAGTATCACTGCTCCTGGGAATAGAAGGGAGTGTGAGCATGCCCTTATCTTCAAGTCTCAGTGTAGCATGCCCATGTCTATTTCCATATAGACCATGTGACTGGAGACCACGTTTTGAGCTCCTTCCTTGTACTTATTGGTATTAAATTAATAGTACTTGGCACTCATTATCTTTGTGTCACACCTTAACATGAGCTCAGCTCTCATCTCACGTTCATTGTATCTTTCCATGATAGATAACCAGTTTCTTGGCTGCCTCAACCCTTGACACTGGGCCAGGCAAACCTTCTCGATTCTTCCTCCATCACTAGCCGGGCTTATTCTACTGCGCCACACTTTCAGCTCTTCTGCTCATAGGATTCCAGTTTGCTAAAATACGATGTGGAACATCCAGATTCTTATGCAGATATATACCTTGGCGGCACCGCCTGCAGTCTATTCACTACGTATAGCCAGCCTTCATGAATTCTTAGTCTACTTACGTTATTGCATCTGTACAATTATAAAATGGTTTGTCATTTTCTTCTGTATTTTTACACGTGCAATCTTCACTCCGCACGTAAAGGGTCACTCGATTCTTTACTTCGTCATCAAATTCTATATGGTCTGTTCACTTTCTATCTTGTCATCTCTTCTTGGTGTGTCACCTTTCTTCTTGTGACATCACCAGTCTCCTCTTCCAACCATCTTTTCACGCTCATCGGGGATCTTTCCCAAGAGACTATCAGCTTTTTGTGGATACATAAAGAATGGTTTTCTCAATGGATACTTTGCTTCAAAGGCTGCTCGGGTTGTAAGTGATTTCAACCAAGCACTCCACCTAAGTCAATGCCTAGCGTGTGATGCCCAGCTGGAACCCTTAATTATATATTTTTATGCCTAAAGTTCTTTTATTTCTGAATGATATACCCTTATATCATGCCCCTCTCTATGAATCCCTCTGGTCTCACTGAACCAAGAAGTAGGTTGTTTTGCAAAGTTAAAAGATTTATTTAATAAATTTGAACAACATATATGTCACAGTTTTATGAATTTGAACAATATCTAGATATCACACTATTAATATTTATACAATGATCACCAATGGGTGATATTACAATCAACAATCTCTTTAATCAGTAGGAGCATGGATGAGAAGAATAATGTAGCATAGAATAAAACTTGATGTGGGTTCAGTCAACTGCAATGATAGGAAATTAATGCAGCACAGAAATAATACTTTTGTGTGTTCAATCAAATGCAATGTAATCACTCTTTCCCCCTGATACTATTCAATCTCCCCTAATTGGCAATATATAGATGGAAGGAGAGAAAACAGTGTTTCAGGAATAAACACTCTACAAATGCAGTTTCAATCCCAATTTCCCCCAGCAAGCTTCGAGAGAAACCGGAATGATTTCAAAACAGGACAATGCTTTTGAATGGGGTTTTGAATGAATGGGAAAAATGCTAAAAATTGATTTAATTCTCTGAATTGGATTCAAAACTAGTGGGAGCCGCTTTGGATAGCTTCAGGTAAACACTAGCAATGATGGTTGAATGACTAGCGGGTTGGAAACTGAATACTGAGGTCGGATGCAAGAAATTGCTATTTTACACGTGATGAAATTGAGCCAAATGCAGATTTGCGGCAAACTTTTCAGTGCGTGAGAAACGCGAGTACAGGAAAACTATAAGGAGTTGGAATGTTTAGGTTCATTTGAAAGCTGAGGATATTAGCTTCAATCTGACACTTACATTTTGTTTCTAGCATGCACGGTTCAGAAGTTATTAAGGTTTTAGTAGAGGTTGATTTTTCTCAAAAAAGAGTCAAGATTTTCAAATGAAAGATGCGCTTTTGAATATTACAAACAAAGATTTTTTTACACTAGGGAGTCTATGAAGCCACAAGCTACATGACAGCACAGCCACAGATCCAGTGATGCCCCCGGATGGTTTCTATCTGCCGAGACGCTTGCCTTTCTTCAATAAATATGTTAGTGCAAAGATGATATTATCAGTACAATTATCAAAGGAATATATGGGTGAGGGAAAGATTCAAAAAAGACAAAAGAGATTTTATAATGCAGTTATGGATATGCTAGAATGGTTTTGGATTGGATTACTTAAGGACAAGGGATTGGCTATGGATATTAGCACTCTCTTGTATACAGATAATTAAAGCTGTTGTAGCACAGATTATGCAACAAATGTCTACAACCAGCTCACCTTGACAGATCGATGGCTCCAAATGGGAGGACCAATGCAGCTGGGAAGGCTCCCCTGCGAGAGCCCTGGCCTCTCCACCCAGGGTAAAGTGACCCAGGGGAGAGGGCAGGACTCCCAGGGAAACCCTCTATGGGAACAAAACCCTGGACGAGTTCCACTCGTGCGGATCGGGAAGAAGTTTGAAGAGTAAGCGTCTCCGAAGGCAGAACCAGATGTCACTCGGGAGGCTTCTTCTAGGTACACGGGAGAGGAAGAAAATAGAAGAAGGTTAGAGGAGAGATTAAGGGGAAAGAAGAGAATGGGAAACAGAAAGTAATCCTCTCACCAACGAAGGAACGAAGTTGGAGGAATAATGTTCAGTGCTGGAGATCGGAGGAGTAGTGAAGCTTCGGGAGACTCTGGATGGAAAGCAGCAAGCAAGAATCCTAATTGAAAGGAAGGGGGAGCCCTCATGGATCTGAACTTACTCTAATGGAAGTCTGGCAGGAACGGGAATCAAATAGGTCTGCCAGAGATGGCAGACTGAGAAAGAGGTAGGAGAATGCTGCAGGGTGAATCTGAATAGGGGATGCAAAACAGGGTTAGAAGGAACAGTAAGCACAAGAGGAATTAACTAGCAGAAGTGAGAAGGAGGTCTCAGAAGCGAACTCACGGAGCGCCAAAGGCAGAAGCGATGCAAAGCACTGTCTGCTTCGATTCCGGATAAAGGATCACATGAGCACTTGGCCGTACGTCAAATGAACGTACAACAACTGGACCGCTACAAGCAGACTGGGGAGAATCAGGGCCATCCATCTTGGAACTGTTCGTAAGTAGAGTGTCGCACAAGCGGGTCCGTGCCCACAAAGAACACTTGCGGCGATGTGTAACAATGGACAATTCTATGCTATGGATACTCACAACTATGGTTTGGAATAGGCCCGTCAAGATCTGGTCAAAGGTTTGGACTGGAATTCTGCTATCCCACCGGACAGGATTCAGGCACCCGGATTCTGCACTCAGCATGGCACTCTGGTCACTGCACGGCACTCTGGACTGGATCTGACGGGTTGGTTTGGGGTTGATTTTTCAGGTTACAGCTCTGCTCTACTGGTATGGATCTCTGGGTTCGGGCAAGAGTTAATGGCAAGAAACAGAATCAGCACAGCCAGGCTGTTCAATTTTTGGTGTGCCCCTTGGAAGTCTGGGGTTAATATCAGGTTTCAAGATTTTAAAGGCCAGCTGAGAAGAGTTCAGCTTTGGAATTGGGCCTTCTGCTTTCAGAGTTCTGGAGTCTTGGATCTGGGTTCTCCTGCAGAGCACTTCGCCAGTAAATCAGTTGATGGGTGAATGTGCGTGTGTCTAGGTCCTAAACAGTCGCTATTTATGTATTTCCCAAAGGGGTTGGTAGGCTGATTATACTAGGCCCACCCTCTAGGAATCCGATTGGTCAGAGTATTTCTCCTCTCCTGATTTGAGAAGGAAATCTAGTGTCATAGTGATACTACAAATTACAATCCAGGGAAAAACCTCCCCTTTGTTTCTACACAGAAAACCTATTTTTCATATAAAGCATATTTACACTATCACCAACTTGCTAATAATACATATTCACATTAAATATTTAATAGAGCACGTATCTGTCCGAGTCCCATCTTCTTGAGAGTTTCGGTTCAAAATTGACTGTTTTCATGCTTTTGGTTGGTTACCCAGTGTTAGATCTGTACACATTTTTCCACATACATGCGCATGACAACTGGGCATAATCCTGTAGATTTTCATATTCCTAGCATTATCACAATTGCTACAATATCAACATTTTGATAATCCAGTCTCTAAATATCGCACAGAGTTCAGAGTAGTTTCAAATTGTGAGCAACATTTTCATATTAACAACCTATAAAATACAGATTTTTCCAAGTCTTACACAGTTTTCTATGAGTCTTTTTCCAAAAAGATATTTCCTTGGAATTTAAGATACACATATCGGTCTAGTCCCGCCTCCAAGGTTTGGCTGGGCCAGAGCACTCCCAGGCTTTACTTCCTTTGGCAGTTGGTTTCTGTTGACACCTGAATTTGCATTTCCTTTCAGTCAAGGGAGTCTTTTGTCTCCACTCAGAGCAACAGGCCAAAATCTCCTCCCACCTCCCTTAACAACTCAATGCCAGCTCCTGAGCAAAGACCAGGAGGAAGATTCCTTTGTTTGGGAGAAGCTGTGGAATGTCTTTGAAGTCCAGTGTGGCTGACATTAGTTCACTTTTAAAACACTGTTTAAAATTGTCTTTTCTAAAATACAATTGACCTTTTCTACAAATATACACAGATCTTTTTTTAAAGTATTTTTAAAACATAGACATTGAATTGTAGCAACCTATATGGCTTTTGATGGCAAGTCGCTTCTTTTCCACAATTTGATTTTAAGACACAAGTTTTAAACCGACAGTATGGGTAAATGACAGCTTGGATAAAGGCGAGCGGCGGTACTCCGCCCATATCTGACATATTTTTCCCAGGCAAGCACCTTTTGAATGTGGATTTTTTTATGATGAAAGGTGCTTCTCCTGACATTGTGCTTATGGGGATTCCTTAAATAAGGTGATGGTGAACGGCCCACACGGATGTTGGATCTTCTCTGCTGTTTGGGAACCATGATTTTGCACTTTCAACAGCCAAGGAATAACGGATTTGTAAAGCACTTCTGGATTTTCCTGGCAATGCAGCACTGCCTTTTCAAGTGGTTTCATTTCACTCTCTGGGCAGCCCGATGCTAGGTTTTGGTGGTGTGGTCTCCTGTTTTACCAATGACATAGGCAAAATGGGTTGGCGGCCTATTTTTCAGGTTTCCCTGCGCACTTCTCAGAGATTTTTAGCGCATAGGGCTTTTTGGTGGCCATTCTGTTGTTTTTGATGAAAGCAGCACCCAGTGATGTTGCAGGGCAGAGCCAGTGGGTCAGAACATCCCACAGGGTTATGGGCATTATTATAGGTGTCGTGCTTGTCACTTTTTCCACTTCTCAACATATAGGCAAGTTAGGGGTGGGACTGACATAGAGGCCTTTGGCTCCTCCTCTACACCCCCCCCCGATGGTTGATTCATCAACCACTCCCTCATCAGTCTTCACGTCTAGACATCCTTTCTTGAAGAAGTGCTTCTTCGGAGTCCATATCTTCATCACACCTTTTAAAGATCCTGCTGATTTTACATGGTCATCAACACTGCTGGTCATGTGGCTGCATTTTCCACTCAGACTGCAGTAGATCCATCTTCCCACATACTTCTTGTGGTCTCTTGGACACAGGAACTTTGTTCCCTCAGGTGCATGAATACTTGCTTTCACACAGTCTCTGATTTCTTCATGAGTCAGCTCCTTGGGTCCAAACCCTGACTCAACATCGAGCATGATTTTCCTTCCTACTGCTTTCTTAGCTGTCTTACTGCATTGTGTGATTATTATCCTGATCACACAGAATCCAAACATGATCAAAACCAAAAATGCTCCAAGAAACTTGAAGATATTCGCCATCAATTGTGGAACCCATGACAAGAGTGAAGCATACCAGCAGTCGTCTGCAATATCTTCTACTTCATCTTCCATCTTGATGTGAAAGTACGTCAGAAACGTTACGGCCTCTGTCAAGGTCCCATTCCCGGCATTGTGAGAAGGTATGAATGTGCAACATGATTCCCAATGTTGGCACAAACACCTCTATCCATGGCTGTAATCATGTCCAGGACGTATCTATTCTGGAGTGTCATTAGTCTTATGGCTCTCGTTTCTTCTTTGATTGTGTTGAATCCCTTTATGGTAGTGTAAATTGTCTGCAGGAGCTCCCATCTGGTTATCTGTAACCATTTAGCATTCGCCATCGCCTGGATCCCTGGCATGAAAATAGTCGTGAATATTGCTGAAGTCTGACTGAACAATCTTTGTTCGTAACGGAATAGAATTAAAGGCTTCTATTTATTTAGCTGAGAAATAATTCTCCCTCTTTGTTCGATTGAGAAATTCAAGTGATCTCCTCTTCCTCATGTGAGCATTAGCCTTTGGAAACTCTCCAATGTTCAAGTCACTTTTGGGAATCACCAACGCTAAAACATGAACAATCACTATAGAACACAGTCCTCCCAAATCCTTGGGTAACTTCATATAAGTTCTGGATCCACAGGCCCAGTAGTGGTCCATTATCACTACCGCCCCATCCTTCATGAAAGGTACATCGAGTATTCGACCGCAGTGCTGATTCTCTCCAACATTTATTGTGCCATTGTTTCTGAAGCATAGTTCTGCACTAGCCAGAGGCACTATCTGCAACAGGCCTCCTTTGTCATCAACCCATGTTAGCAAATTTGCAAGCTTTGGCCAGAGGGGTTTACATTCTTCTTCCATAGGATCTATAACGTGCTTCTGATGTCCTGTTACTGCCCTCGCTCTGCATACAACAATGCCTTCCTCCCAACCGTCTGGAGAAAGTACTGTTCCCCTGATTAGCATCTGGCCTCTCTCCTTGCATCTTCGTATTTCTTCATAATTCTTTCCTTGACAATTGAGCTTTTAGTTTATTTCCTATCTGATTCCTGCTCCCCGCATTCCAAGCTTTTCATATCTTATCACATGATCTCTGGTGTGTGGTCTCTTTCTTGTCTTTAAATATTGTACATAATCATATTCTTCTGGAGCTGTCCATTCAGTCACCCATACCAAGGATGCTGTTGGACCCTGGAACTGACCTCTTGTGTGGCAGAGTGCTAGGTGCTTTTGGCAGTGAGCTTTTTGGACTTCTACTTCTATAGCTATGAATATCTTGGAATTCCCCAAAGCAAAAGGTAGGAGAGGACAAACATAGCAACCCTCCTTGGAGGTCGTTTCTCCCACCTCTTTCATGTGCTGATACCACATGTTATTCCCCAAATGAGCTGTACTGTCTAGATAATTATTTAACTCATGATCATCTTTCCTTAGGTTTCTCCTCGGTCTTCCTTTCATGAAGTGTGTGTCTGCAAGGAACTCAAGAAATACATCAGCAAACATCTGTCCTACAGGGGGAATCATAGGAACACTTGTCAGAGAAATGGGTGACCTTATATGTGTCACTGGTGTAGGGATAATTACATATGGCCTTGGTCTCCATGTAACAGATAATTCTGCAAGGATCACTGGGGTGGGAAGGATCAAGGGGACTGCTGCTTTCTTTGAACCAATAAAGTAAACAGTGTGTACCAAAAGAATCAGGAATAAAATGATGAATGCTGTGCATGCATAGATTATACACCAATACATCAGACCCCACCGTTTTTTTTTCTCCACAGGTTGTTGAATTCGTTCATTTCCCACCACTGTGTCACTATAAGGATTCCACATTGTGCATGTGTACTACTTTTAAGGAAGGAAAAAACCTTTTTAATCAGGCAAATTCGTCAGATGCTCAGGCATTTATCGCTGAGAGTAATCTCTATATTATTGGACCATTTATAGGATCATGCAAGAAAACACGAATGTCAGTATTTTGCCCGATAGTAGCAGGATTTATCCGAAGAATATATATTAAAACAATGACCAAGAGCCTATGAATGTCGACATCAGATAGGACCATTAGAGTATCCAAGTAGAAACTCAGTAAGGAATGAATTGGGAAAAAGCTCCCTCGTCCAAACTTCAAACTCAAACTGTAGATAGATTTAGCATAATTTGCAGCACTTCAATACTTTCTAAAATCCAATTAAAAGATTCCTGCGGCTCAAGAATGTTTGCTTTTGCACTCTTGTTAGAATACTTATAAAGAGTGTCCAAGGTGAGCCACAGTCCAAATACACACTTGCATTTATTTAATCAGTAATCTAAGCGTCCTTCTTCCTTGTCATCGATCGAGTCTACATATGGTGAACTACTTCTTCTTTTCTTGCTTCAGAATCACCGGTTGGGGGTGTATCGGTCTCACCAGCATACGGTTTGACGTCACCAAATTGAATCCATGCGCGTATTTCCTGGAGCTTTACTGCCTAGTGGGGGGACATTTTTTACAATGTAAGGTCCACTAAAATGGGGCTCGTGCCACTTCCTTGTAAAGTTACACACTAGGATTGGATCTCCCACAAAAAGTCTATTTACAGGAAGTAATTCTTGAAGTGTGGTTGCTGAATGATCTTCCTCTGTGTCCCGAGACCAACCCCCCTTACGCTTGAATTAATCTGAAATGATAGCGATACTAGCGGTCATACATGTCAAGTAATCACGTAATTCATTTCCTAACATTTCTGCTGTCTTCTGGGCATCACCTCTATTCCTTGATGGAGGAGTCAGAGGCATTCTCATCCACCTCCCTTTTACTAGTTCATGGGGTGCGAGGTGGTGGTCCGACCCAGGCTGATTTCTTGATACACACAATGCTAAGGGTAAGCATTAGAGCCATCCCTTTTTCAGTGACAATTTAAGTTTAGCAATTCTTTCCTTGAGAAGACTGTTGAGTCTCTCACATATTCTACTCGCTTGCGTGTGATAAGCAGAAGAAAACTTGTGCTTTATGTTCAATAATAGAGTAATCCACTCAAATAATTTATTAACAAAGTGGGGGCCATTGTCGGAATCTCAGCACCTCACATACTCCCCATCTTGGAAAAACTTCTCGGACTAGAAACTTTGTTGCGCAAGTGGCATCAGGCTGTGTACATGGACCTGCTTCGATCCATTTAAAAAAGGGACACACCACCACTATCATATACCTATGTCCACAACATACTTGCAGCATATCAACATATTCAGTATGTAAATGCTGAAAAGGACCATTCGGTTGAGGAATCACTCCTCTGATTGTTCGCAGTGTGTGCCCAGCAGTAAACTTTTGACATATGATGCTATTTACTTCAACAAATTCAACATGTTCTAACAGGTTTGGTACGAACCAGTCCTCCGCAATAGTTGCAGCAAGGCTTTCTCTAGTTATATACACAGGGTAGTGCAGCTGTTCAAACGCTACAGTTAATAATGCTACTGGCATCACCAGCTTTCCAGTGCTGTCTTGTCGCCATAATGCTTCAGAGGGGCATAAGGAGCACCCCCTTTGTTTCCATAACTCTTGCTCTTCCTGCCGTGCACTGCCTTGTATTTCCATTAGCTGTGTTTTCGGTAAATGCTTAAAACCTTCCTGCATTATCATGGCCATAGTCACTCCCTTTCTTATTTTCTTATATTAGGGGTATCAGAATTCGAGATGTCTGAAGAAGTCGGAAACCTTTTGGCTTTTTTGTCCGCGGCTTCGTTTCCGCGTGAAATAAAATCAGTTCTCTTAGTATGTGCTGCGCACTTAACTATTGCAATGGCTGCTGGGAGATGTAGTGCCTTAATAAGTCTGTCTAATAATGCTGCATGCTGCACTGGAATGCCGTCCGCTCGGAGGTAGACCATCCTTTTCCAACGGGCTAGCCCTGCATGCACGGTTGATGTCACATAGGCGGAGTCACTGTATACACCGTCACTTCCTCCATTTTGTATTTCTCAAGTGCGATAATAAGCACCACCAATTCCGCTGCTTGTGCCAAAAAATTAGATGGCAGCCTTATGCTTGCCACAATTTCAAATTCCCCATTCTCTCTAATGTCTTACTACAGCTGAACCAGTAAGCATTTCCCCATTATTTTGATACATTTTCGATGACCCGTCAATAAAGAGAATCATCCCTCCTGACAACACGTTTTCCTTTACACGCGGTAACTTCATAACTAGCGCAGTCATGCACATGCTCACCCTCTGCCACGGGTTCAGCTACAAATGTGGCAGGGTTCACTATTCTGTAACACACAAAACAGAGTAAGGAACAAAAAAGCTTCACCAGAGCTATTTATTATGTTGTGCAATTAATGCAACCCTAACTCTTTCCCTACAGGGAGTGCACTATGCTAACCCTGCATGATGTTTCTAACCCTCAAAAACACTAATGCGCCGGCTACCGGCAAGAATTGCATGGGGACTATTCGTGCCCTATGTCACAATAATGAAAAAACATATTCACAATGAACTACCAGAGTACATTTAATACATACAAATTTCATTAGCCAAAACGATTAAAACCAAGACAGTTACGGGAAAAGCCATTTCCCGGCTGCACCCTTGGATGAAACAGACAGGTCACGTGGGACTCGGCGTCACACACTCTGACAATTTAATTGCCCTCCGTGAGGTGTGTCTGGTTGATCCAGGAGTAATTTACTAAAACATTTTATAAAAGTGTATGTGTGGCACAGATTCTCAGCACAAAATGCACTTTATATTCAACTCGTTTTTTTACAGGTGCATGAACCATTCTCTTGTGCGAGAATACATGACAACTTTATAAAAGAAAACTTGAATTCTCTGAGACTGATTCAAACGATTTTTGTCTAAAAGTGCATAAGTCCACTTGTGTCACTCTAAGTGAGGTGACATCTGTATCTCTGGTCGACCGGTTTCAATGATGTCTTGCGTATATCATATTCTTCAGGACCCATTATTGCTTCTTTTGACCCAATCAGCAAGTGCCATAGAAGCAGGATTGCGACATATCCTGTGGAGAAAATGGGAGAACGTCAAAATGACTTCTCTCATATGTGGGAAAAAGGATACAGCATTTCTTAGTGGCTCTTATTGATGGAATGAAGTAATTTTGCTTTCCAAAGTACTAAACACGTCAATTTGTGACATTAAAAGAGAGGCTATCTTCACCCTACCCCATCACCATTGAGTGCATGTCGTTATGTCTAACCTGACAAACTCGTACCTGTCCAACTATTTGTATGTGCAAAGGGAAGCCACATTCGATTTCTGTAGTGTTGCCACTTTCAGATAGTAGAATTGGAAAGCCTGAGATGGTGCTTGATCTGCAACAAAAGAACACTCATGTTGCATTGGCTGTGTCTATGCTCCCATAGTGTTACATCACCTTGTCCTCAAATATATTGTCCCCACAGTTGTGAAACTATTGTTTGTTTACCTTTCCACTCATAGACGTCCCTTCAATGAGGTGAGCTTCTTATAGTCTCGCAGCTTTATTCATTATGCTTTCGAAGGGGTCCTGCAAAAAGGGGGGGATTGCAGAACATTAATCACAGTGAATCTTTTTTTGTTTGTGATTATCTATGTTTAGTGGGGGAGACCCGGTGATTAGTGCAGTCGCCAAAAGTGGCCCAGTTGTTTACAGCTCCTAGTGGTCGAGCCCCCATATAGCCCCATCATGTGTACTTGTTGAGCCTAACTGCTCGTATAGGACTCAATAGTGCAGTCATATTTTAAAAGTGGCACCAAGAGCCCATATCAATTTCATCAGAAATGGGAGCATGCACATAATCTGAGTAGCATGTCCCACGAGTTCTTAGTTGTTGGGTTCTTGTTTCCCCAGCACGCTTTCTTCCGTCTCGTTACTTCGCGGTAGACGCGAATGGCGTTCCTCGCTGTGAACGCTAGTAAGCTGGTCCGCGTCTTCCGTCAGCGCCGACAAAGAAGGATGGTCTTGCTAGCAGCCAATGGTCACATGTCCCGTCGGCCATTTTGGATCGGGTAACAAAACGTGTTCCCGCGGCCGTTTCTGGGATGGGAAGCACATAAGGGGAAAGCCAATTCGCATAGGAATTTTCACGTGAATCTACTAACACCAATGCTGTATTCAAAATGAATAATATCCCAAAACACTCAAGGACTCTTATGTGCTCCCTACACACAATATTCAAATTGCGTGAGAGCCCATTTAATGCATGAGTGAACTTCATGCAAAGAATGGGTGGTTCACCAAAGGTGGGGGGGGCAGGGGGAGGGGGGAAAAATGAACTAATAGAAGGGCATAATGGGTGGAAGCCCGAATTTCTAGTGGAGCGGCAACTTTATGGCCCTAGCGTGTTGCTAGATCTCTGGAGGCACCTCAAGGGCGAGGAGGCAGGGGGCAACAAGGGCGAAAAAGAGAGAGAGGGGAAGAAATCACCCATTTTATGGGGCAAAATGGAGAAACAAGGTGGAAAAAGCTGCAGTCTTCCACCTATTTCATCAGGGCCAGTGTATTCCACTGAATTTCTTCATTGAGCCCGTGTCTGACTGTGTCCAGACAGAAGATCCACTGTTGTTCCTTCTTTAGGAGTATATCATGAAAATTGCCCCCTCTACGAGGTGGCCATATTTTCTCCAGAATTGTCCATTTGAAATCATTCTCTGTGTGATGTTCTGCATTGAAATGGACCACAAGTGGTGCAGTGATTTTTTTGGTCCTTAGACAGGACTTATGTTCGATGAGGCGTGTTTTGATTGGGCGAGTTGTCATCCCAATATATTTTAGATTGCACGGAATCAAAGATCTGGCTGACATTGAGTCCTTTAAGTCTAGGCTGGCCACATTAGACGCCTCCCTTAAAGAATTTAAAGAAATTAATACGACAAGGAAAATTCTTAAGCTGAAAAAAGACCTTTCAGCATTTGAACATGCAAAAGTATATCCCTACACAACTGAGGAGTACTACACACCGGAGGCCAAACTGGCAAGATGGAATGCCTATCTAGCTAATCCACCTGGCGGGTATAGGAACCAGAGATATAATAGCTCCGCGTCCTCCAACAATTCCAGCAATGGGTCCACTAACAACGGCTCACAGGGACAGGGTAATAGAGGACAAGGTCGCCAAAGACAACAGGTATATTTTAATCCACAAGGGTTTCAGGGAAATCATGGAGGGGGTTTCATGCAACCACTACAACAAGCACCCCATTTTTTAGGCCCACACGGGGGCAACAGAGGCAGGCCCAGGTGGCAGATGTTTTCACCGAGGGTGACACGGAGCAACAGGGGGCAGAACTTTCCACAGCCAGCACTTCCCTAATCATGAATTTTTCACGACATCAACTAACTGCTGCTGAAGGACAAATACTACAGAAAGGTCTATCTTTTATTCCAACAGCCAGGTATGACCGGTTCCAGACCCGCATAGAGCTTACACAGCTTATGTGGAAAATCCTGTTGAAACAGTTCTTTTCAGATCATGATGATCTACAATTGGTGGAGGACACAGGACTCCGGCCTCCGTCTAAGTTCATTCCACCTTCATATAATAACACACCCGAATCAATAACCTTTGAGCAAGCTCTAATGAAAAAATTAGAAGTACTAGAACAAAGTTTGCCATTTATCAATAACAACTGCACTAAGGAACAATTGCTAGCACTAAATGATCTGGCCAAGAATGACGCCATCATAATAAAACCAGCTGATAAGGGTGGAGGGATGGTGATTATGAACCAGGAAGATTACGGGATCATGGTTGACAATCTTTTGAAAGACAGCAGAAGTTACCGTAAACTGCCAGGAGACCCTACGCAAGCCATCTGCAATTTAATTGCACCCCTGATAGAAGAAGCTTTAGCAGAAGAATTAGTGACAAGTAAAGAAGCCGCCTTTCTCACACAGCCACACCCAAGAATCCCCGCGTTTTATGCCTTACCAAAGGTTCACAAGGGTATCTCACCGATTCCCGGGAGACCCATTGTATCGGGAATACTATCAATTCTGGAACCCTTGTCCCAATATGTGGACTGGTTCCTGCGGGACGATATACCGAAGATGACCTCGTATGTCAAGGACTCCACGGCAATGCTTGTCCTTATCGACAACTTGCCCTTTGACAGCACCAACCAGTGGCTGGTAACCATGGATGTGGAATCCTTGTATACGAGTATACCTCAATTGGTGACGACTGATATGGTTAGACGACATCTTCTACACAAAGATAACCTCAGGAGGGGCCACGTCGAATTCATCACAGCCCTTACAGAAATAGCATTGACCAAAAATGTCTTTCTGTGTAACGAACAATTCTATCAACAAATCTCTGGAACAGCAATGGGGGCTACATTTGCCCCTACTTTGGAAAATCTTTATGTAGACCACTTTGAGAAAGAAATCATCTACCCCGCCACCAATCCATTTCTGAATAACATCAAAGTGTGGCGGAGGTACATTGATGACATCTTCATCATCTTTGAGGGAGATGAGACGAGATTACAGGAGTTCCATCAATGGATCAATGAACAAAACCCCTTCTTGAAGTTTACTTTGGACAGCAACAAACGGAAACACACTTCTTGGATCTTCAAGTATCAGCAGAAGATGGTGGTTTAGTCTCCAAGGTCTACAAAAAATCTACGGACCTCAATGCACTATTAAATTATGGAAGTTACCATCCACGCGCCTTACGGGATAACCTGCCCTTTGGCCAATTTTTACGTTACAGGAGAACATGTACGAAATTTTGCCGATTATCAACAACAATCGGGAGAACTAAAATCACAACTGCTTCGAAGAGGATATCCTAAATAAATTGTCAGAGATACCCAGAAACGGGCAAGGAACATACCACGGACTACTACCTTGCAACAACATGGGAAACCCGTCCAAGGGACGTCTATTGTGGCAGTCCTAAGTTACTCTCCAATCTTCAATACTCTGAAAAGAGAAATTAAGAGACTGTGGCCTATTTTAAATACTTGCAAATTGGAATTGTCAGTGCCCACGTTTGCGATTAAACGGAGAAGGAACATCCGGGATAGTCTGGTCCATACTTTGTCAGACCCAAAGCGTGGTGCAAATATTAACACTCTTTGGAATGTACCCACCGCGGTGGGACATACCCCATGTGGGATGTGCAGCATGTGTAAACAAACAACAATAAGTGTATCCGTTGACATAGGGTGGAGGACACCATGGATGCAGAGGCATCTAACTAATTGCAATAGCCGAGGTGTCATCTACTTAATTACTTGTCCGTGCAATCTAAAATATATTGGGATGACAACTCGCCCAATCAAAACACGCCTCATCGAACATAAGTCCTGTCTAAAGACCAAAAAAATCACTGGCCACTTGTGGTCCATTTCAATGCAGAACATCACACAGAGAATGATTTCAAATGGACAATTCTGGAGAAAATATGGCCAACTCGTAGAGGGGGCAATTTTCATGATATACTCCTAAAGAAGGAACAACAGTGGATCTTCTGTCTGGACACAGTCAGACACGGGCTCAACAAAGAAATTCAGTGGAATACACTGGCCCTGATGAAATAGGTGGAAGACTACAGCTTTTTCCACCTTGTTTCTCCATTTTGCCCCATAAAATGGGTGATTTCTTCCCCTCTCTCTCTTTTTCGCCCTTGTTGCCCCCTGCCTCCTCACCCTTGAGGTGCCTCCAGAGATCTAGCAACATGCTGGGGCCATAAAGTTGCTGCTCCACTAGAAATTCGGGCTTCCAACCATTATGCCCTTCTATTAATTAATTTTTTCCCCCCTCCCCCTGTCCCCCCCACCTTTGGTGAACCACCCATTCTTTGCATGAAGTTCACTCATGCATTAAATGGGCTTTCACGCAATTTGAATATTGTGTGTAGGGAGCACATAAGAGTCCTTGAGTGTTTTGGGATATTATTCATTTTGAATACAGCATTGGTGTTAGTAGATTCACATGAAAATTCCTATGCGAATTGGCTTTCCCCTTATGTGCTTCCCATCCCAGAAACGGCCGCGGGAACACGTTTTGTTTCCCGATCCAAAATGGCTGACGGGACATGTGATCCGGTCGTGGTCTTCCATTGGCTGCTAGCAAGACCATCCTTCTTTGTCGGCGCTGACAGAAGACGCGGACCAGCTTACTAGCGTTCACCGCGAGGAACCCCATTTGCGTCTACCGTGAAGTAACGAGACGGAAGAAAGCGTGCTGGGGAAACAAGAACCCAACAAGTAAGAACGCGTGGGACATGCTACTTAGATTATGTGCATGCTCCCATTTCTGATGAAATTGATATGGGCTCTTGGTGCCACTTTTAAAATATGACTGCACTATTGAGTCCGATACGAGCAGTTAGGCTCAACAAGTACACATGATGGGGCTATATGGGGGCTCGACCACTAGGAGCTGTAAACAAGTGGGCCAGTTTTGGCGACTGCACTAACCACCGGGTCTCCCCCACTTAACATAGATAATCACAAACAAAAAAAGATTCACTGTGATTAATGTTCTGCAATCCCCCCCTTTTTGCAGGACCCCTTCGAAAGCATAATGAATAAAGCTGCAAGACTATAAGAAGCTCACCTCATTGAAGGGACGTCTATGAGTGGAAAGGTAAACAAACAATAGTTTCACAACTGTGGGGACAATATATTTGAGGACAAGGTGATGTAACACTATGGGAGCATAGACACAGCCAATGCAACATGAGTGTTCTTTTGTTGCAGATCAAGCACCATCTCAGGCTTTCTAATTCTACTATCTGAAAGTGGCAACACTACAGAAATCGAATGTGCCTTCCCTTTGCACATACAAATAGTTGGACAGGTACGAGTTTGTCAGGTCAGACATAACGACATGCACTCAATGGTGATGGGGTAGGGTGAAGATAGCCTCTCTTTTAATGTCACAAATTGACGTGTTTAGTACTTTGGAAAGCAAAATTACTTCATTCCATCAATAAGAGCCACTAAGAAATGCTGTATCCTTTTTCCCACATATGAGAGAAGTCATTTTGACGTTCTCCCATTTTCTCCACAGGATATGTCGCAATCCCGCTTCTATGGGACTTGCTGATTGGGTCAAAAGAAGCAATAATGGGTCCTGAAGAATATGATATACGCAAGACATCATTGAAACCGGTCAACCAGAGATACAGATGTCACCTCACTTAGAGTGACACAAGTGGATTTATGCACTTTTAGACAAAAATCGTTTGAATCAGTCTCAGAGAACTCAAGTTTTCTTTTATAAAGTTGTCATGTATTCTCGCACAAGAGAATGGTTCATGCACCTGTAGAAAAACGAGTTGAATATAAAGTGCATTTTGTGCTGAGAATCTGTGCGACACATACACTTTTATAAAATGTTTTAGTAAATTACTCCTGGATCAACCAGACACACCTCACGGAGGGCAATTAAATTGTCAGAGTGTGTGACGCCGAGTCCCACGTGACCTGTCTGTTTCATCCAAGGGTGCAGCCGGGAAATGGCTTTTCCCGTAACTGTCTTGGTTTTAATCGTTTTGGCTAATGAAATTTGTATGTATTAAATGTACTGTGGTAGTTCATTGTGAATATGTTTTTTCATTATTGTGACATAGGGCACGAATAGTCCCCATGCAATTCTTGCCGGTAGCCGGCGCATTCGAGTTTTTGAGGGTTAGAAACATCATGCAGGGTTAGCATAGTGCACTCCCTTTAGGGAAAGAGTTAGGGTTGCATTAATTGCACAACATAATAAATAGCTCTGGTGAAGCTTTTTTGTTCCTTACTCTGTTTTGTGTGTTACAATATCTCCCTGGTAACAGAAAGGACACATACCCGCTTCTTGAGGTAATGTGTATTTGAGGAAAATCCATGTGTGTTAGTTAGGGATCTCTATTCTACACCTGAATATTTGATTTGCAGGATTCGATATAACTACTTTATATGTAAATGCTCTCTGAGATATCAATGTATCCTTAGGCTTTTCCAAACGTCATAAAACACCCCATCAAAATGCTGGTAGATTTCTCAATGGCGAACGTGGCTGCTGCCAGCGATTGTACGCAGGGATAGTGTCCTTTCATAACTGGATCTAAATTCCCACTATAATATGCCAGAGATGTATACCCTAGTGTATTGCTCTGTGTAAGCACTGCTGTCATAACTGTCCCATTCGCGTGCAAAAACAAAAAGAATTCCTTGGAATAATTGGGAATTCCTAAAACTGGAGCTGTACAAATTGCTTTCTTTAATTCTTCAAACCCTTCCTCCATTTCCTCAGTCCATTCTACGTTATCCTTGTTCAATTGTGCTTTCTTTAGAGTCTGCAAAAGTGGTCTTGTGTATGAACTTTAATCAAACACCCATGCTCTAACATAATTATATAATCCCAAAAACTGTTGCATTTGCTTTATCGTGTGTGTGGTTTTGCTGTTTTTCTAATTGCCTCAGCTCTTTCATGTGTAACCTTTTTTCCATCATGTGAAATCAACTGGCCTATGTACAACACCTCTTCTTGACAATACTGCAGCTTCTCTTTGTCCACTTTATATCCCTTGTCTGCTAGGATAATCATCAACTGAATCGAGTCTTGTCTACACTCATCTTCTATCGTGCTAAAAACCAGAATATCATCTACGTACTGCAGCACAACACTTTTCAAATCAATATTGTCTAGGTCCATCTGCAGGACCCTATTACCTTGGGCTAAATGAGGGTTCTTCAGCTTTGTTTGACGGAACGTAAATGACATCAAGTTTGGAAGTACTTATGCAATGGGATTGAGAAAAACACATTTTTCAAGTCAATCACCGTGAAATGTCGTTCCTCAATGGGGATACTACATAGTATCATCGCAGGATTCAGAACTAAAGGAAACTCGGCCTCTAAATCTGGTTAATCTGCCTCATGTCCCTAATTAATCTCCACGACCCCCCTTTCAATTTCTTCACAGGGTACACCGCGGTATTGCACAGTGACTCTGTCGTCACTAAGAAACCCTGTTCAATTAATGCCGAAATAGTCTTAAAAATACCCTCATCCGCCTCTCAAGACATGGGGTACTGTCTTGATTGAGGTAAAATTCCTCCTGGTTTCAGTTTAATCTTAACTTTCCCTACCCTCTTCAATAGGTCTACATCATAGGGGCCTGTAGTCCATAAAGAGGTTGGCACCTTTTCCAAGTCCTTGTCAAAATATGCTGCAAGCTGCTGCACTATCATCATTCGCTGTGGGACCTCTCTTTTCTCTATTTTGATCCAGTATGTAATATTCATCTCAAATATCACTTCATCGTCTGCCGGATTATCTTTAAACATATCCTCATATGTGACGTCAGTCCGCCTATACCCTTCCCCAATGGCAATCACTGGTCTTCATGGCCTGTCCTCGTCATCGTTTCCTTTGAGCATGGCCGGTTCCCCTCGCACTATGGCTGCAACTAACCCACAGGGAATAGTCTGTCCCCCCTCTTCGTCCATAGGTATCTGGGGCCTGAATAAAAACTCATCAGGTATTCTCATAGTCTTCCCTACTAAGCCGGGTAGCCATGTTAACAAGATGCGTATCCCATAAAGAAAAACTTCAGGTTCCATCAGCACTCCTCATAGAGCCATATGCCCTTTAAATTCCATTATAAATTCGCCCACGTTCAAATAATGTATCCCTGGAGTAGAACACACTATGCCTTCATTAG
Source organism: Ambystoma mexicanum (assembly GCF_040938575.1). Lineage (NCBI taxonomy): Eukaryota > Metazoa > Chordata > Amphibia > Caudata > Ambystomatidae > Ambystoma > Ambystoma mexicanum. Next base: position 186,086,968 of record NC_090938.1, on the reverse strand, counting down.
TGAAGGAAATCATCATGTTACGCTTTGTCATTAAATCTCGTCCCAGAATATTAACTGGTGTCTGCCGCGAATACAATAATGGAGCAGACATATCCCACTCTCCCACAGAGATTGGTAATTCATCTACTTGTAGCTCCAGAGAAGCCTTGCGTATTCATGGAATTTCCCAACATTGGATATTTGCCCTCTCGTATACATGAACGAGTATCAGTGTCTATTAAGAAAGAAAAAGATTTGCATCCTATCGATACATCAACCCTTGATTCCTCTTGAGGGTTTTGGTGTTACCGACAGTACTGAACACATCAAGTCGCCCTGTGAGCTGTCCTATTGTGGATATGTACTCATCCCTGAACCTGTGAAATGACTTCCTTCCACCACAGAGACACCCCATATTCTAGGAGTTAATAACTGCCCTGTGTTTGCGTTCTGCTGTATCGACATGGGTGCATGTTGTGACTGTCCTTGCAGTGGATTCAATGGTGCTTGCTGTGGCTGCTGTGTCTGTTGCATTTGCGGCGCTTGTTACACCGTCTGATCTTGAGCAAACCCATTCCTAGCCTGTGGGCTATATGCTGGAGGATAAGCTGTCCCCCCCTTTTGCGAATTGTACATTCAGTACATAGCCTTGGCTTCCACACGTGCGTGCAATGTGCCCTGTCATTCCACTGTACAACATATAGGAGGTGTCCTAACTTGCCCTCCTTGGTTGAATCCTCCTTGCATATTCTGATTATCATTCTGCATATTCTGAAAGCCACCTTCATTGTTTTGAAAACCACCCCTTGGTCTGAAGCCCATTCCTTGGCCTCTTGGCATGAACCCATTCCCTCCTTGGTCCATCTGGCGTTGATTATTTGCCTGTGATGTACCCGCTGCTTGCTGCTGCATTCCCAGCCCTTCTCTGCTTGTCAATACCGCCCCTTCTATGGCGTATTTTGACAATTTATTCTGAACTAACTTGGCTTCCTCAAGTTTTCTAGCCTCTTCTTCCTATTTTTCCCTTGCAGTAGCCGACAGTGATGCACTATGGTCAGCTGTATCTCTGCCCAAGGTCTTGCTTCCATTCCCACTAATTTCTTAAGCTGTCTCTGTACTTGCTCCAGCAATCCTTGACATAAAATGTGGTAAAATACTGCCACTGTCTTCCCTCACGGCTCCCTCATTTCAAGAGTCCACCGTTCCTGAATGCTTTGAATGTAAGCAAGCGGATCCTCATCCTCTTGCATCTTACGTGCCACAATTGCACTTATATCTGACGTGCCAGGATACTGCACCCTAAGAGCTCTCCAAACATCTGCTCTACAATTATTAAATGGTGCTCCATTGTGTGCTGTGTTCTGTGCCGTGACACTCGAGTAGCCTGCTCATGTCCAAATGTCATCAGCCCTTTACCCAAGAATGGCTGCTAGGAGACCCTTAATGTCCCCTATTGCTAGAGTATTTCCCCCTGTCATTTTCTCTAATTCATTGATCCATTTTCCCACCCCAGCCGTTAAACTAGGAGTTTACATCTTAAATTAACCTTATCCATCTGTGGCCATGGGATATACTGTGGCCTAGCTCCTCCTTTCTCCAATAACGGGAACTGTGAGAAACCAAATCGGCTCCCGTTGTCTGCCTATCCATAGTGGGGACAATGGTTCTGCATCGTCTTCTATCTGGCAATGACCTTAGCTTGCTCACATATGGAGGCGACTCTCCCCTCTCACTGTGAGATCGTCCTTTAGGGCACTCGGGATATGCTATAGGATCTGGCATCCTATCCTTAGGTTGCTCTTAATCAGACCATCTCACTTCTTTATCTGTCAGCATGCATCCCTCAGGACCACATGCGCTTCCCTCCTCCTCTCCGCGGAAGGATTCCCTTTCTTCATCTGACATATCCAGTCCCCAGCTAGTGTGACTCTCGTCCCCTTCATCTTTGTTTAAAGTCAGCCTGTCTAGAGACAGTGCTCTATGTTCGAGACTAAACAGGTCTTTTCCTTCTCTCCGTGGGTGGAGAGCCAATGAATTACCTCCCTTCCCTCAGTTTTCCAATCAGCATCTTACTCATGAGTCTTGATAGGCTTTGTCGATCCTATCTCCAATACTCCCTATGTCAAAATTCTCTTACAGGGCTGCCCTAGATGTCCCTGGTGCTGCCTCCTCTAATGGAGCAAACTCCTCTATATTGTTCAGTTGTAATACTGGATTCAGTTCCAGTAACTCCTTTTGAATGCGCTCAATATCGCGCTACCTTTGTTTCATTTTTCGTTCGGTCTCTTCGTCTAATTCCCTTTGCTTTCTTGCCTCCCATCTAATCTTTTCTTCCTCTTGTCTTTTCTCCTCACTTCTTTCGTTTGCCCTTCGCTCTTCTTCTTCCCTTCAACTTTGCATGCTTTTATTTCTTCATTTCTGCGCTTCCTCCTCTTCTCTCTTCTTGCCTATCGCGTTCTTCGATTGCTCTCTTCCTGTTGTCATACTTCCTTTGCTCCTCTGCCCTTTCTTTCTTTGTTTCTTTCTTTCTTTCTTTCTTTCTTGTTCCTCATGATACATCTGTTCTTGCTGCTGTCTGCTCTTTCTTTTGCTTTCATCTTCTTTCAATCCCTTTTCTCATTCCTTGTCTTTACTATCCTGTTCATCTTGATCTTCCATTTGCCTGACTTCCTCAATACTTTTCCCATCAAGCTTGAGCAATATCTGTCCACCCATCCACTCATTCTGAATGAGTGTTATCTCGTCAGCTTTGTGCCTTTCCCCTTTCCATCTCTTAATCTCTCATTCTATGTCTGTGGTCACTTTTGATCGTTCACTTTTCTCCTCTTTGTTTTGCAAGACCTTAAAGATCTCTTCCTTCCTTCTAGTCTCTTCCTGACTATCGTCACTACCATAAGCAGGCGGTTCATATATCAGGTTACTATACCCTGTCGCCGCTTTCAGTTCCTTTAACGGATACAGTCCTATATCGTCCGTACTGTCGCCATTTTTTTTATTGAAATTTAGCTGAAATCAATCAACTTTTTTTCAATTTATCATAAGACATTTTAATCATAATTAATTACAGAAGAAAAGATTCTACATTATTTACATAAAACATTATTTACATAATAAAAAGAGAAAACAAGCCTTACCAAAAACATATTTGTAGAGCAAACAAACGAACAGAGCTAAGTTACTGAAAGGAAACATTCTACGTTTAGTTACATAATATATCTTGGGTTATAAAGAAATAATTGAGGCAATATCGCCAACATCCACTCTATACAAGGCTAGAAAAGATTTAGAGGTGTTTTTCTAGAATTAACCCTTGAATAGAAGATGTTTGACTGATATGCATCAAGTCTCTTCTTGATACAGGCATTTATAAAAAAAAAAAATATCTGGCATCTATGGCATTCTGGTATAATTCATTAGCAGTTTTTGCTGGACCCATTAATCATTCAAATGAAGAGCATTAAGGAAATTCACTGATGTGATATTTATGCTCATATTAGCAGAGTTAAGTAGAAAAGCCCATCTCAGATCCGGTTGCATATTCGCAACTACAGTCATGTGCTTCTCGTATAATTTATTTCTCACAGGAATCAAAGCTAAACATTCTATAATTATATGTTCCAATGTTTCTGTTTCTGTTAAATCATTGCAAAATCTACAAATATTCTCTGACATACAGATTTGTCTACGTTGGGCCAAGATATCACGAGTGGGCCATAAATTGAGTCGCATTCTTGTGATTGCCATACGAACTTGTAGAGAGGGAGATTTCGACAAGTAGGCTTCAACAATCCCCATTTTCTTGTCAACATAGCATTTGCTGATAAAATGCTTATATTGTAAACATAATGAACGAGTCTCAAACCAATCATGGAGAAAGATTTTCTTTTTTGCTCTGACAGGATTCATTATGAGTGTTTCAAGAGTGACATCAGCCACAACCATAATTTGGTAAACATATTTGGTCCATTTCTGGATAAACAAATGATTCGATGTAAACAAATATGGAGATAATTTAGCAAGAATTGACCCTTCATTAGTATTGACAAGACATTTGCAAAGTAAAGCACATAATTGCCAATTATATTTTGCTCTTAGGGAAGTAAGACCTAGCTCATACCTCAAACATGGACTAGGAGTGGATTGAGGTGCATTTAAAATTGGTCTCCAAAATGTGGCTTCTAATTTATTCAAATAGTTAGTGGTGGTGATTGCTCTTGCCTCCAACTCATGCAATAGCACCAGTGTTACTATTTGTTGCCAAAAGTGTAGCGCTGGGTTCATAGTACATTTTCCATATTTATGGAGAATTAATTTAGTTTGAGATATGGCTGAAGTCAATTTATTTTGCAATGTCTGTAGATGTAGCATGGCCGAAGAATTACCTTCAAATTGTGAGCCCAGGTATTTGTAATTGGGTACTATATCTAATATGAGATCCTTAACCCTCCAAACAAATTTGTTTCTATGATTTAGTTTAGGGGTATATGCTACTATCTGTGATTTGTTTACATTCATCGGCAACTCATTCTCATCAAAGTAAATAATAAGTGCAGATATTAGTTTTTGTAAACCTGTTGGGGTTTTTGAGACAAGAACAAGATCATCAGCATACCATAATGCATGTATAGCAATTGCATTCATTTTAGGCAAATCTGATGCTATGGTCAAGAATGTATCTCTAAAATCAAAAAAGAAGGAACGGGTAGCTTCCGTCCCTGAGTGAGCTCACTCATAGAACCCTTTCCGGGGTTTCAAAATAATGCTCCAATCAAATTAATCACTTTCATGACGCTAATACACAATTGCGTATTTCTGTGTAATTTTTCTCAAATCTCATTATTTATTCCTGACTCATCAGTGTTTATACAGTATTAGCCAATGCATTTCGGACATCCGTCCATTGTCAGGGCTATTAACACTGTGTGTCTTTTGTCTCCCAGAGCGCTGATCCACTCTGCTCAGTTTATCAGAGCAGCCTGTAATCATTCGTTCGGCAGTGTTGGAATGGCAGCATCTTGTGGCGTGTTCTTCAAGGAAGGGCAAAATTGTCTAAAATCCTTACTCGCAGTCAGAGTTTTGAAGCGAGAATTAGCTCGCGGCGTTAGTGTAATTGAGGTGCATGATGATACACTTTTTAAATTGCTTTTGTATTTACTCGAGTCTGCACGCAAAGGCGTGCCTATTTGCGTTACTGTTGGCTGCAGCGGTTTGGTCTAACATGGCGACATGTGCTTTATGGTTGTCAATATATTCCAAAAAGCATCATTAAATGCAGATGGTCGCGTCTCACCGGGTTTTGGGTTTTGCCAAGAAAAAAGCCCCTTAAGCATATGGGTAAAGTTGAATAACCCGGAATGAGACTGCGCCCAATGTTCAAAAAAGTGATTTATTATTTTACAAAGTGCACTTTTGTGATGACACGTGTTTTGGTCTCCATTGAGACCTTTTTCAAATCAGAGCTATTATTCTATCATAGCACCATACAATGATAACAAAAATTAGATGTAGAAATATGAGAAGACATACACATAGATAAACATATGCAAATATGCAAATTAACCAAGAGCAAAAGTTAAGTATAATACAATAATTCCAAATGAAAGTAAATAAAAGAAAATAAAAAGCCAGACAATAAATCGGGTGGGGAAAAGGGGATGGAGAAAGAAGGGGGGTTGAAAAAATAAATGAAAGCCACTTGTTAGGTATTGTACTTAGTAGTGTGCATGAGGCAACATCATTCATTGTATAACTTGTAGTAAGTGTTTAACATTTTACCTTGAATTCCTCTAGTGCCCCTATTAAATTTGGCAAGAATGTTCCACAGTAATCGGGTTAGATCCCTACAAATGGGAAGGGTTGAAAATGTCACCTTTATAAACAGTTTAAATTGCGATGGATACGAGATTCAATTGAGATGCGGTTGTGGTTCATTTGCCTTTCAATGCAAAGTGTTTCAATCTATCAGTAAAGTTTGTGCTAGCGTTTATTTATAATTCTTTTGTTAATAAACAGTCCTGCTTAGTTAAATAAGAAATACTCCTAAAGACGTTATTGTATGGCATGCTCCTATCATACTCTAACAAACCTGTTAGCAGACCTGTTAGGCGATGAACAGGAAAAAACAGTACCTAAAAGGCGGTACAGAATGAGCGGGTAAAAAAGCGCGCACGCAGTTTGCAGGCTTTTTAGCAAATTTGTTGTAAGCGAGCCATGAAATGCTAGATGGTCTCTTACCTTCCGATGAAGTTTCGGGTCTAATCGCGTGCTGCAAAAGTCTCAAAGGGGCGCCATTAGGCGTCCTCTCTGTGAGTATTTAGTTCTAAACGTTGCTAAGGTGACGGTCCTCCGGGGTAGTCCCTTGTCCCTGTTTGTTATGAGATATACTGGAGTCCATGTTGTAATGAATTAGATTAACATGTAGCTACGATAAAAGGATACATTTAACGTGTTGCAATACTCATCGTCTTTGTTCAAAATGCAATCCTTCACTAATAAATAAGCATTAGGAAAGATCGATGGACCCAATAGGTATTAGATATGAAAATAGATTAGTGAAATCGGGGTCTATATTGGAGATTACATACTGAAGGTGGTGAGATGTATGATTTATCATTGCTTGCATTCTATGACCAAATGCGGTGATATTAACGATAAATCTAAGATGCTTAGTTGTTACTAGGAAAAGCATTATGCTGCAGGCGCTGACGTTACCAGCGCCAAATGAAACTAATTGTTTCTGTTCCCACGTGTCGAGGAGTCATGATCTATAAACAGATATAGATCAGACATAACGAGATAAATTATGTAGAGGGCAAATCTCAATCCCTTATCCAGATTAGTACATTTTAAAATAACAAAGTGAATATACAAATGATAAGGTAGATATCCAAGTGCATACATAAGCAATAAGTCTAATTTGCTATGTTGTTACTATGAAAAGCATTATGCTGCAGTCGCTAACATTGCTGACGCCAATTTAAACTAATAGTTTGTACATAAGCAATGGAAATCATATTTCTGATACCACACTATAATTGGATGGATGCTTGTTAGGTTCCTAAAGAAACAACACCATTTCATTGTTTGTGTTCAGGCCAAATACTGTAGAATTGAGTTTACAAATTATTTTCACCTCAGTTTGTCTTAGTTTCTTTTCCTTGTCACCTCCTCATCTTCCTAGTGTCACTCTTTGGAGGCCAATGAACTTAATATCTGCCTTGTTGTCCATTTGGTGTTTCTCTTGCCAATGACATGCAAGTGGCAGTCTTGGGTCTTGGCTCCTGATTTTTGCTAAGTGTTCTCTTACTCGGGTCCTGAGTTCTCTGATCGTGCTGCCAATGTAGACCAAGTTACACACAGATGATTCATTCCATATACCACATATTTTGTCCTGCAGTTAATGGGTTGTCTGATTTTCAGGATCTTGTTATTGCTGCTACAAAATAAGTCTGTTTTCTTATGTGCATATTTGCACATCGTGCAGGTCCCACATTTCCTGAAACCGTTGGTTGTTGCTTTTAGCCAGCTCAATGATTCCTCCACTGTGTCCGGTAGGTTCGATGGACTTAGTTTGTTTTTCAATGTTTGTGCTCTTTTGAAAATAATCCTTGGTTTATCATCCACGTAGTTGTCAATATTTTCATCTAATTTCAGAAGATGCCAATGTTTATCGAGAATTTTTTTCAAGCGTCTGTAGTCATTTCCATATTTAGTGATAAAACCAATAGCTGGTTGTTCCGATGCTTTGTTCTTTGGTGATAGCGTTTGCTCTTGTGTTACCGATGAGCTTTTGTCCAAAGCTTTGCTGACACATTGTTCTGAATACCCTCTAGCCAGGAATCTTGATTTAAGTATCTTGCATTCCTTCTCGAAATGTTCCATGGTCTGGCAATTTCTTCTAGCTCTTAGAAATTCCCCTGATGGTATGTTTAAGATGGTTGGTCTATGGTGGCAGCTTGCTGCGTGTAAGGTTGAATTAACTTCAGTAGGTTTCCGGTATGTACATGTTCTGATGTGATTTTATACGATGTATATTGTAAGGTCTAGAAAGTTAATACTTTTTGCATCACAAACACCAATAAATTGAATACCCATTTCATTAAGGTTAATCCTGTTCTGAAAATCTGTGAACTCCAATTCTGTTCCTTTCCATAGTATCAGCACATCATCGATATATCTCAACCAATGAACAAGTTCTTTCTGATATGCCCTGTCCTGATAGATAACTTTATCTTCAAATAGGCCCATAAAGATGTTCGTAGGGCTGGTGCGTATTTGGTACCCATTGCAACGCCCTTAGTTTGCCTGTAGTATGTATTATTGAAATTGAAGATGTTACACTCGAAAGATAGTTCTAACATTTCCTTTACCATTTGAATCTGGTGATACATCGATGTTGAATCCTCGTTAAAAAAAGGATGATCTATTGTTTGCAAGGCCCATGTATGTTGAATCGATGTATACAGCGCTTTCACATCTAAAGTTGCTAGTAGACAGTCATTTTTCCAATTCCAAGATTGACGCTTAATAATTACTTTGTGGCGTCTTTGAGATACGCTTTCAATTTCATGGCTCTGGGTCTCAAGATGTTGTCCAAATACAGCAAAATATTCTCAGTTGTCCAACCTATTCCACTGAGGATTGGTCGGCCTTCCGGTATTAAATCATATTCCTTGTGGAACTTGGGTAAAAAATACATGATTGGTGTGATTGGGTCCTTAATTAGAAGATAACTCTTTTCATTATCCGTGAGAAGACCTTTACGGTGCCAATCGTAGATTTTAAGTTCCAATTTATGTACAATTTCCTTTGTTGGGTTGGCAGGCAATGTTTCATAACAACCTGGGGTATTTAAATGTCTTCTAGCCATCTCAAGGTAATTTTCCCTGTCCATAATAACAATGTCCCCCCCACCCTCCTTTGTCCGCCTCTTTTATTACTATGGAGCGGTCAGTTTCCAGTTTGCGTAGGGCTTCCTGTTCTTTAGTGGTGAGATTTTGTTTGGCTTTTGAATGTAGCCGTCTTTGATCAGTTCGATAGAGATCTTGAGATAACGCCTTGTAAAAGGTATTGGTGATGTTATCTGCTGAAAATTGGGGTACAAATCTAGATGTTGGTTTCAACTCTTTGATTGGTAACAAATCTGGTTCCACATTTAGATCTCGTAGCGCATTGGTAATGTCATAATCCACTGGTTCTCTGATGGATCTAAGTAGGTGAATTTCTTCTATTTCTTTGATGCTTAAATCACTCGGAATGGTTTTTGACTACTGTTGGTACATCCATGGTGCTTTAGTGGCAAAGAACTTTTTTAGTTTCAATTTTCGTACGAATTTATGGGCCTATTTGAAGATAAAGTTATCTATCAGGACAGGGCATATCAGAAAGAACTTGTTCATTGGTTGAGATATATCGATGATGTGCTGATACTATGGAAAGGAACAGAATTGGAGTTCACAGATTTTCAGAACAGGATTAACCTTAGTGAAATGGGTATTCAATTTATTGGTGTTTGTGATGCAAAAAGTATTAACTTTCTAGACCTTACAATATACATCGAATAAAATCACATCAGAACATGTACATACCGGAAACCTGCTGAAGTTAATTCAACCTTACACGCAGCAAGCTGCCACCATAGACCAACCATCTTAAACATAACATCAGGGGAATTTCTAAGAGCGAGAAGAAATTGACAGACCATGGAACATTTTGAGAAGGAATGCAAGCTACTTAAATCAAGATTCCTGGCTAGAGGGTATTCAGAACAATGTGTCAGTAAAGCTTTGGACAAAAGCTCATCGGTAACACAAGAGCAAACGCTATCACTGAAGAACAAAGCATCAGAACAACCAACTATTGGTTTTATCACTAAATATGGAAATGACTACAGACGCTTGAAAAAAATTCTAGATAAACATTGGCATCTTCTGAAATTAGATGAAAATATTGACAAATACGTGGATGATAAACCAAGGATTATTTTCAAAAGAGCACAAACATTGAAAAACAAACTAAGTCCATCGAACCTACCGGACACAGTGGAGGAATCATCGAGCTGGCTAAAAGCAACAACCAACGGTTTCAGGAAATGTGGGACCTGCACGATGTGCAAATATGCACATAAGAAAACAGACTTATTTTGTAGCAGCAATAACAAGATCCTGAAAATCAGACAACCCATTAACTGCACGACAAAATATGTGGTATATGGAATGAATCATCTGTGTGTGTAACTTGGTCTACATTGGCAGCACGATCAGAGAACTCAGGACCCGAGTAAGAGAACACTTAGCAAAAATCAGGAGCCAAGACCCAAGACTGCCACTTGCATGTCATTGGCAAGAGAAACACCAAATGGACAACAAGGCAGATATTAAGTTCATTGGCCTCCAAAGAGTGACACTAGGAAGATGAGGAGGTGACAAGGAAAAGAAACTAAGACAAACTGAGGTGAAAATAATTTGTAAACTCAATTTTACAGTATTTGGCCTGAACACAGACAATGAAATGGTGTTGTTTCTTTAGGAACCTAACAAGCATCTATCCAATTATAGTGTGGTATCAGAAATATGATTTCCATTGCTTATGTGCAAACTATTAGTTTAAATTGGCGTCAGCAATGTTAGCGCCTGCAGCATAATGCTTTTCATAGTAACAATATAGCAAATTAGACTTATTGCTTAAGTATACACTTGGATATCTACCTTATCATGTGTATATTCACCTTGTTATTTTAAAATGTACTAATCTGGATAAGGGATTGAGATTTGCCCTCTACATAATTTATCTCGTTATGTCACCAGGTTATAGATCATGACTCCTCAACACGTGGGAACAGACAATTTGTTTCATTTGGCGCTGGTAACGTCAGAGCCTGCAGCATAATGCTTTTCCTAATAACAACTCAGCATCTTAGATTTATAGTTAATATCACTGCATTTGGTCATAGAATGCAAGCAATGATTAATCATAGATCTCACCACCTTCAGTATGTAATCTCCAATATAGACCGCGATTTCACTAATCTATTTTCATATCTAATACCTATTGGGTCCATCGATCTTTCCTAATGCTTATTTATTAGTGAAGGATTGCATTTTGAACAAAGATAATGATTATTGCAACACGTTAAATGTATCCTTTTATTGTATCTTCATGTTAATCTAATTCATTACAACATGGCCGCCAGGCTTTCTCATAACAAACAGGAACACGGGACTACCCCGGAGGACCGTCACCTTAGCAACGTTTAGAACTAAATACTCACAGAGAGGACGCCTAATGGCGCCCCCTCGAGACTTTTGCAGCACGTGATTAGACGCGAAACTTCATCAGAAGATAAAAGACCGTCTAGAATTTCATGGCTCGCTTACAACAAATTTGCTAAAAAGCCTGCACGAGTGCGTGCATGCTTTTCTATCCGCTTATTCTGTACCGCGTTATACGTACTGTTTTTACCTGTACATCGGCTAAGAGGTCTGCTAACAGGTTTGTTAGAGTATGATAGGAGCATGACCTACAATAACGTCTTTAGGAGTATTTCTGATTTAACTAAGCAGGACTGTTTATTAACAAAAGAATTATAAATAAACGCTAGCACAAACTTTACTGATAAATTGAAATGCATTTCATTGAAAGGCAAATGAGACACAACCGCATCTCAATTGAATCTCGTATCTATCGCAATTTAAACTGTTTATAAAGGTGACATTTTCAACCCTTCCCATTTGTAGGGATCTAACCAGATTACTGTGGAACATTCTTGCCAAATTTAATATGGGCACTAGAGGAATTCAAGGTAAAATGTTAAACGCTTACTACAAGTTATACAATGAATGACGTTGCCTCATGCACACTACTAAGTACAATTCCTAACAAGTGGCTTTCATTTATTTTTTCAACCCCCCTTCTTTCTCCATCCCCTTTTCCCCACCCGATTTATTGTCTGGCTTTTTATTTTCTTCTATTTACTTTCATTTGGAATTATTGTATTATTCTTAACTTTTGCACTTGGTTGATTTGCATATTTGCATATGTTTATCTATGTGTATGTCTTCTCATATTTCTACATCTAATTTTTGTTATCATTGTATGGTGCTATGATAGAATAATAGCCCTGATTTGAAAAAGGTCTCAAGGGAGACCGAAACACGTGTCATCACAAAAGGGCACTTTGTAAAATAATAAATCACTTTTTTTGAACATTGGGCGCAGTCTCCTTCCAGGTTATTCAACTTTACCTATTTGCGTTACTGAGTTCGGTATATTAGATTTAAGAGTGTATGGTAACTTACTCAAGACAAAGGTGTGACTGATGGAGCTAATGCCACTAATGAAGCTGGTTTACTACAGAGGTAGTATGGCTAAGCCAAACAATAACAATAATGTTAACAAGATGTCATGATATAGCAAACAATAAATAAAATCAAAAATGGCATTTAACTCTGCATACAAGAGAAGAAAAAAAAATAAACATTTATAAAAAATAAATTCTAAATCCCCTGGCCCAACGCTGCAACTCCGCGGCTAAGCGGCAAAGGGGGACTTGAGGGGACTTGCTTGGGAGCGCGTGCGCGGTGCGTGCGCACAGCAGATTTTATAGTCCCGCCTCTGTAGGCAGCCAAGCCTAAAAATTAAAGAAACACACAGCATTTTAGGAAGTCCTTTTAGCACTAAAAGTGCTAATGTAAAAGTCAATATAGATTGCTAGAAGGTTCACCTTCTGGTAGATGGAGTTCTTTTCAATGTATACGTCCAAAGGCTCCTGAAAACGCGATCAGACACAGCAAAACAGCAGCAAAGGTCTCCCGCGGCAAAGCAGGACTTGAGGGGACTTGCTTGGGTGCGCGCGCACAGCAGATTTTATAGTCACGCCTCTTTAGGCAGCCAATCCTTCTGGTAGATGGAGTTCTTTTCAATGTATACATCTAAAGGCTCCTGAAAATGCGACCAAACACAGCAAAACAGCAGCAAAGGGCTCCCGCGGCAAAGCAGGACTTGAGGGAACTTGCTTGCTTGCTATCGCCATTTACTTCTGGCGAGGTAAGGGGAGCAGAAGGCTCAACACCTTCCTGCCTGTTCTGGTTAAGCATCCATTCTTCAGAGGCGGATCCTCTCGCTCCTCCTGGTACATTTTCCAGAGCTCTAAAATAGCTAACCTTTTCTCCAATTTCCTTCCTGTGTACGCTGCGTGCAAGTATGTGGTCATGTGTTGCACTACGACTTTTGACAGCGATCCCCCTTGTGGCCACAGCATGAACATTTTATCTGCTGTGCCCTTTACCCATTCTGCACTGTACTGTTTGATCTTGGGCATATGTTTTGGCAGTGTCTTGCACATGTGCATCAGTGGAGTGACTTCTATTTTGACGATTCTCAATTGACTGTCTATACTTATCAGCGTTTACACAAAATACATTTCATAAAAATAACAAATATGAGTGCGCTCCAACACTCACCGCTCAAAGCCTCTATTTCTCAATTATCTTAATCTCTCCTGCGGTCAGCGCCTACAATGCCCCAGGGTAGATAATGACTTTTTCTCTCTACTTAACACAACCTATCTTTGTTGTTCTTCAACACTACTCTTTTTCAATATACAAAACACACAAACAGACACAGTAGTCGACTAGTCGACATTTCACATACACACCATGGTACTCCTTTTCTCTCAGCCCATAAAATACCCTGATTGGAGTTTGAATCATTCCCTCTCAAAGACCTGTCTGTGTGCAGCCTAGTTTACCCACTTGGGTTTTGAAAAGATTCCTTCTAAAATTCCTTGAACTAGGAAACTGGGCTCTATAGAACGCTCCTCATTCAAATCTTTGATGCTGCTCGTCATACACTTCTGATGCTCCTTGTCATATACTGCACAACCCCCCTTTACTTTTCTATGGTACCACAATCCTGTCCCCACAGTTTGCCAATCTCATTAATGTACTCACCATTCGTCTTTCAGCTCCAGACTCTCGGGATCGTCCACTCCTCCAATCGACCACCGTCACCTTCGGTCTGCTCAGCGCCTGTGGAAACCAGGAGAGATTTCATCCTACATGTATCGATTTTATAGCTTTGCATCCTCCAGCTGGATGGCGAAGGGTGTCTGATTTTCCAAAAGCATCAAAGACCTACTTATCGATGGGCCTGAACCATCCTCCTTCTGCTACCAAATGAACCCGCAGGTCCTTTAAGATGAGGTAACACTCTATAGGATGGATGGGGATGTAGAAGTTACTCAAACATCAATAATAAAACTGACTCAGGAAGTTGGCAAATACTTGGCTGTTTTAATAACAATGATCTAAAACAGGGAGTATAACGAACATCAACGGACGTGTGACAGTATCGCGCTCAATGATTTTCATAAAAAACACACTTTTATACTAAAAACTCTTCATCATTATGTGGCAAAATAAGAACACGTATGCGGGACTGTGGTAGGTCAACGGGAAACATCTAGGTATGCTTTGTATGGGGTATAGGATTATGATTTGGTTTCTACTGTCAGGTGGACAACTAAACCCACCGCTAGTGCAAGTCATAGTCAGTGTCATAGAATATATGACATTTCATTGGTTCTCAACCTATTGGGCTATTTGATACTTGGCCCTCTACAATTGGTTGGCACGCTTGTACCCATCTGGAATATTCCACTCGCTAGTAGCCTGCAAGATGGTACCCCAGGTGCTGGAGGGTTGGACTTGACCATACCTCCCCACCCAATTAGCCCATCATCCATCATCACTCAAGCTGTCTGCCACGAGAATGTGTCTTTGAACTCGGCCTTGCGAGTATCACTGCTCTTCGGAATAGAAGGGAGTGTGAGCATGCCCTTATCTTCAAGTTTCAGCGTAGCATGCCCATGTCTATTTCCATCTAGACCATGTGACTGCAGATCACGTTTTGAGCTCCTTCCTTGTATTTATTGCTATTAAATTAATAGAACTTGGCACTCATTATCTTTCCGCCGCACCTTAACAGGAGCTCAACTCTCGTCTCATGTTTATTGTATCTTTCCATGATAGATAACCAGTTTCTTGGCTGCCTCAACCCTTGAGACTGGGCCAGGCAAACCTTCTCGATTCTTCCTCCATCACCGGCCGGGCTTATTCTTCTGCGCCATACTTTCAGCTCTTCTGCTCATAGGATTCCAGTTTGCTAAAATATGATGTGGAACATCTAGATTCTTATGCAGCTATATACTTGGCTGCACCGCCTGTTAGGCAGAATCCAGTGCAGTTCCCTTAGGGAGCACTACACCAGATTAGGACTACATGTGAGAGCAATAAATCCCCTTTGGTATCCATCTGTACCACAAAGATTTAGTTGGTAGCTGTGGCTGAGCAGTCAGACATATCTCAAGAGGGAGATGAGCAGTATTCAGGGTTTACACATTAGGCCCATTAGACTATGGAACAAGAAAACACTGACCAAAGTTTTGTAATTAAAAAGTATATATATATTTATTTTATACACTTCTAATCAAACACATGTATCACAAGTATCAAGCAAGTTAAATTAAGTCAAGGAAAAATATACACACTCCCTATATGAATTGTAGACCAAGTGAACCAGAGTGAATACTGAGCAAAACGGCACCGTGAAAACTACACACAAGGGGTCCTCTAACAATTCCCCACAGGCGAGGGAAAGCATAAGTTATTCAGAAATAGGTTCTTATACACCCTAGCAACACTTCCCATCAGTTGTGAACCAGTTCAGCAGGACAGTGCATCAATATAAGCAATACTTAGAATGAAAATTGAGCAAAATGGCATTTCACAATGATTATGCAGTGGGAAGAAAGAGTAGTTATAAGAAAGGGGTGCACCACACAGTTCGAATGGAGAATCAATCTCGAGAAGGCAGATCTAACAAATGTGACCAGAGTCACTAGGCATGTGCCAGAGTTAGTGGTACAGGGCAAGGGCCCAGGAGCAAAATGTTCTCGTAGCTGCAGTCAAGTCTTTGGTTAACGATATTTGAAAGGGTGGTTGCAACAGTTGAAAAGACAATGTTAAGAGAGAGGGGGCGGACAACCCAACAGGTAGGTAAAGGATTTAAAACACCTTTAGCACTACCGCGAAGAAAGGGCGGCCTGGAGGAACAATGTACCTTAAATGAAGAAGTGGCTCCTACGGTGGCGGTTGTTCCTGGTAGTTCCTGCAGTTTGGGTGATCCAGCAGAGGAAGAGATGCTCTCGTCGTGGAGGAAGGTTCGAGTTACTGCACTACCCAGGGATGAAACCAGCTGCGGTGCTGTCCGACGAATAAAAGGTACGCTCCTTTAAATCGCGGTCCGGGTGTACTGGTGCCTGGCTATCCGGCCTCCGAGTACAGGGTACGGGAGATTCAACCAAGGCAGGTCCGGGAAGGCAATTGGCAAACTGGTTGGCCCCACCAGCACAAGGGAAGAAGGCTCTTGCAGGTGAAGATCTTCTCTCGTCGTAAGTGGTGAGACGCTGCAGCAGGGCTTCCTGGTGGTTCAGTCGTTGCAGATGTCTTTGGCTTCTCTCCTCTTCGGCTTCTTAGTTCCAGTGGCGATGTCTTGCTCTTCCAGTCCTCAGGACCCTGCTTTTATGCAAAAAGATTCCCATTCATACAGCCTAGCTGTCACTCACACAGCGGAGTGCTCATCTTGGCGGGAGACCCTCCAGCCTATCAGGATAGAGTGCGACATGGGTTGCGGAGGCAACCCTGTCCAGGGGTCCTACTCCCCCTCCCACACAATGGACCCACCCCAGACTCAGTGGCACCGGAAGGAGGGCTTCTGGGCAGAAGCCTGCCAAACGGACGAACAAAGGATCCCCGACCTGTGTTAGGATTGTAGAGAAAGACACAAGAAAGAAGTTATATTAAAGTTCTGGCAATAAATCCTACCGGAGCAAAGTTAATATTAAAATGCACTGGCGGTATGTTAGAGGCTGTCAGAAAATGTGGTAGCCTCAAACAAAGGGAAAATCCTATAGAGAAATATTCGGGGTCGAATATTTATGGTAGTAACCACTGCCACCAGCCAGAACATTTTGAGAGAGGGACTTTAGGGTAACCTCTCGAAAATGAACATAGGGGAAAAACTATTAACGCCTTCCAATACCTCCACAGTAAGATGATTTTTACTGGTTTAGTTCATAGGATTTGACTAGTAAAGTCAATGGGGACTTTACATGCCCTGGGAGATAGTAATCAGTCCCAGGGTATGGAGTCTACGTGTGGGGGTCGCTACGACACCCCTGGGTCACTGCACTGAGGGTGCTGTGTAACACATGTGATTAAAGATGGTTCCTATGGGGTTGAGAAAGTTCCCATAGGCATTAAACACAAAAATAGCCTAGAACACACATAACAAAAATGCATAAGAGTGGAAAAAAAGAGTCTCACTCTTAGCAGGTAAAAGGAAACAAACCCTTCAAATCCAGCAAAGCTGCTGGGGGCCTCTATAGGTAAGGGAAATTATCCATAGAATGAGAATTCTCCCTAACACTCCCCCCCCCAGACTAAGGGACAGGAGGATCTAATCCACTCCTGGATGAGTCTCTTACCTCTAGTCGGTTATAAACATCCAAGAGAGACCATCAGCATTTTGGTGGTGACATCCTGACCTGTGCTCAATGGTACAATCAAACCCTTGGAGGCAGATTGACCATCTTAGCAGTTTGGGGTTTTCCCCTTTCATTTGCATTAACCATTCAAAGGGTTGGTGGTCTGTTTGAATGATGAAAGTAGATCCATTAAAGTATGGTCTAAACTTCTTCAAAGCCCACACAATGGTGTGCAGTCATAATGTCGACTGCAAAAAGTCAAAAAGAATAATATCGAAAATAAAAAATGTTGAAAAACAAAACCGAATAAACAGGGGGTTGGGGGGGAACTCCCCCCATTAAAACAAAAAATCAACATTTTTTTATCAACATTATTGTTTTTGACTTTTTTGTTTTCGACATTTTGACTATAAACCCACACAATGGCAAAACATTCTCTCTCAATAGTTGCCCACCTTGTTTAAGTTTCCTACTGATGAAGCAAATGGAGTGTTCCCTACCTTTCTCATCCAGTTGACCGAGAACTGCACTTATACCTATATTGGAAGCATCCGTTTGTACCATGAAGGGTTGGTGGTAGTCAGGAGCTCTGAGAACTGGAGCTTGACAAAGGGCTTTCTTCAGGCTATCAAAGGCCTGATTGCACTCCTCATTCCATTTGATCTTCTTAGGGAACTTTGGAGAAGAGATTACATCCAGTGGAGAAGCTATGGATCCATAGTTCTCAATGAAATTCCTGTAATTCCCAGTGAGGCCGAGGAAGGCTCTCACTTGGGTTTGAGTAGAAGGGGTTGTCCAATTTTGCAAAGCTTCAATCTTGCTGAGCAAAGGTCTTATGTCACCACCTCCTACCTCATGCCCAAGGTAGACCACTTTACTCTGACCAATTTGACATTTGCTTGCCTTTATGGTCAGATGGGCCTGTTCCAGAGCCTGCAAAACATATCCTAGGTGGTGAACATGTTCTTTCCAAGTAGGGCTGAACACTGCAATGTCATCCAAGTATGCCATGCAGAAGTCCTCCATCCCATTCAGAACCTGATTAACCATCCTTTGGAATGTAGCAGGTGCATTCTTTAATCCAAAAGGCATAACCTTAAATTGGTATAAGC